>NW_027672781.1:0-447853 GCF_964194105.1 Spermophilus citellus | reverse complement strand
AGAGGAGGAAGAGGAGATGAAGAAGGAAAAGGAGAAGGAGGGGGACAAGGAGAAAAAGGAGGAGGAGGAGATGGAGGAGAAGGAGGAGAAGGAGTAGAAGGAGAGGAAGAGGAGAAGAAGGGGGAGGAGGAGGAGGATGAGAAGGAGGAGGAGGAGGAATGAGGAGAAGGAGGAGGAAAGATGAGGAGGAGGAAGAAGAGAATGAGGAGAAGTAAGAGGAGATGGAGGAGGAAGAGGATAAGGAGGAGGAGAAGGAGAGTTGATGATGATGATGAAGAGGAGGAGAGACGAGGAGGAGTAAAAGGAGAGAAAGGAGATGGAGGAAGAGATGGAGGAGGAGGTAGAGATGGAGAAGGAGGAGGAGGAGGGGAGATGATAATGTTGATGAGGAGGAAGAGGAGGAGGGATGATGATGAGGAGGAGGAGTGGGAGGAGATGTGGGAGGAGATGGAGGAGGAGAAGGAGGAGGAGAGATGATGGTGATGAGGAGGAGGAGGAAGAAAGATGAGGAGGAAGAAAGATGAGGAGGAAAAAAGAGGGAAGAGAAGGAGGAGATGGAGGAGGAGAAGAAAGAGATGGAGGAGGAGAAGATGGAGGAGGAGGAGGAGGAGGAGGATGAGATGGGAGAAGAAGAAGAGATGGGAGAGGAGGAGAGGAGATGACGGAGAAGGAGGAAGAGGAGAGAGATGAGCCGGAGGAGGAGAGGAAAGTGCAGGAGGAGAGGGAGGAGAAGGAGGAGAAAATAGAGGATGAGGAAGAGGAGATGGAGGAGGAGGAGGAGAACACGTCAGAGGAGGAGAAGTAAGACGAGGAAGGAGATGAAGGAGAAGGTGAAGGAGGTAAAGGAGGAGGAAGAGGAGAGATGATGATGTTGATGATGATGAGAAGGACAAGAGATGAGGAGAAAGAGAGGGAGGAGAAGGAGGAGATGGAGTAGGACTTAATGGAGGAGGAGGAGAAGGAGTGGGAAGAGGAGGAAGAGAAAGAGGAGATGGAGGAGAGATGATGATGATGATGATGCAGAGGAGGATCGATAAGGAGGAGGAGGAGAGGGAGGTGAAGTAGGAGGAGGAGGAGGTGATATAGGAGGCAGAGGAGGAGAAGGAAGAGGAGATGGAGGAGAGATGAGGAGGAGGAAGAGGAGGAGAAGAGATGAGGATAAGAGGGAGAAGAAAGAGGAGGAGATGGAAGAGGAGAAGATGGAGTAGGAGAAGGAGGGGCAGGAGGAGTAAGAGGAGGAGGAGGAGGAGAAGGAAGAGGAAGAGAATGAGGAGGAGGAGGTAGGGGGAGAAGAAGCAGAGGTAGCATGAGGAAAAGGAGATGGAGGAGGCAGAGGAGAAAAAAAGGATGAGAGGAGGAGATGGAGGAGAGGTGATGATGATGATCAGGAGGAGGAGACATTAGAATAAGGCATAGGAGGAGAGAGATGAGGAGGAGGAGGAGAGGAACAGGAGAAGGATTAGGAGGAGGAGGGGAAGAGGAGGAGATGGAGGAGAGATGATGATGTCATGAGGAGGGGGAGGAGGATATATGAGAAAGAAAAGGAGGAGCAGAACTAAAAGGAGATGCAAGAGGAGAAGATGGAGGAGGAGAAGAGGATGAGGAGGAAAGATGATGATGAGCAGGAGGAGGAGAAGTAGAAATGATGATGAGGAGGAGGTGGAGGAGGAGATAGAGGAAGAGGAGAAGGAGATGGAGGAGGAGAATGAGGAAGAGGAGGAGGAGGAAGAGAAAAAGGAGGAGGAGAAGGAGGGGGAGGAAGGAGAGGAGAAGAAGGACTTGGAGGAGGAGGAGAAGGAAAAGATAGAGAAGTATGGGGAGGAGAAATAAGGGAGGAGGAGAAGGAGGAGGCAGAGAAGGAAGAGGAGGAGATGGAGGAGAGATGATTATGTTGATGATGATGATGAGGTGAAGGAGATGGAGGAGAGCTGATGAGGAAGAGGAGGATGAAGAGGAGAGATGAGGGAAAGGAGGATGAAGAGGAGAGATGATGATGAGGAGGAGAGGGAGGAGAAGGAGGAAAAGATGGAAGAGGAGAAGGAGGAGGAGGAGATGGAATAGGAGAAGAAGGAGGAGGAGGAGGAGAAGTAGGAGGAAGAGAAGGAGGTGCAGGAGATGAAGGAGCAGGGGAGGAGGAGAGGAGGAGGGGGAGGAGGAAGAGGAGGAGCAAAAGGCGATGGAGGAGAGATGATGATGATGATGATGATGATGATGATGATGATGATGATGATATGATTCAGAGGAGGAGAGATGAGGAGAAGGAGGAGGAGAGATGATGATGATGATGATGATGATGATGATGATGATGATAAGGAGGAGGAGTGATTAGAAGGAGGAAGACGGGGAGGAAAGAGATGAGGAAAAGGAGGAAGAAAGGGAACAGGAGGAGGAGGAGATGGAGGAGTGATGATGATGTTTATGAGGAGGAGGAGGAGATATGTGAAGGAGTAGTAGGAGAAGGAGAAGGAGAAGAGGAAGGAGGAGTAGATGGAAGAGGAGAAGATGTATATGGAGGAGAAGTATGAGGAGGAGGAGGAGAAGTATGAGGAAGAGGAGAAGTATGAGGAAAATGAGGAGGAGGAAAATTAGGAGGAGGTGGAGTTTGAGGAGGAGGAGTAGCAGGAGATGGAGGAGAGATGATGATGTTCATGAGGAGGAGGAGGAGGAGATATGTGAAGGAGGAAAATGAGGAGAAGGAGGAGGAGGATGAGGAGGATCAGGATGAGGAGGAGAGATGATGAGGAGGAGGAAGAGAAGGAGGGGGAGTTAGAGAAGGAGAAGGAGGAGGAGGAGAGAGATGAGCTGGAGGAGGAGGAGGAGGAGCAACAAAAGGAGGAGAATGAGGAAATGGAGGAGGAGGAAGAAAAGGAGAAAGGAGAAAGAGGAGATGGAGGAAGAGGAGGAGCAGGAGGAGGAAAAGGAGGAGAGAAATGAGCAGGAGGAGGAGAAGAAGGAGCAGGAGGAGGATGAGGAATAGATGGAGAAGGAGAAGGAGGAGGAGATGGAGGAGAGATGATGATGATGAGGAGGAGGAGGGATGAGGAGGAGGAGGAGTAGAGGGAGGAGATGGAGGAGGAGGAAGAGAAGGAGGGGAAGGAGGAGGAAGAGAAGGAAGAGGAGGAGAAAAGATGATGATGAACAGCAGGAGGAGAGGGAGAAGATATGGAGGAAGAGGAGATGGAGGAGGGAGAATGAGATGGAGGAGAGGGAGGAAGATGAGATGGAGGATGAGAAGGAGGAGAAGAGGGAGGTGAAATAGGAGGAGGAGATGGAGGTGGAGAAGGAGGAGGAGGAGGAGGATATGGATAAGGAGGAAAAGATGAAGGAGGAAAAGGAGGAGAAGGAAAAGGAGAAGATGGAGGAGGATAGGAAGAAGGAACTGGAGGAAAAGGAGATGGGGAAGAAGGAAGAAGAGGAGGAGATGGAGGAGTAGGAGGAGAGAGATGAGCAGGAGGAGAAGGAGGAGGAGGAGAAGAAGGAGCAGGAGGAGGAGGAGGGGCTGGAGGAAGAAGGAGGAGGAGGTTTCCCAGGAGGGTCAGCATGTAATGACCAGGAGCACTGTGAATAGAAGGAGCTGGAGCCCTCGCACATCTGTGACCCCTAAAAGCTCAAAATCCAGCATGGCACTGAGGATGGGTTCATGAGGTGCCATTGCCCAGGCACCAGGCTGGGGGGAGCTGCTGTCCTAGCCTGGTCCCTGTCTTTGCTCCTGGTCTGTCTTTAGTCTCTTGGTCTATGTGGCTTTTTGGAAATGCAGAGACAGTCAGTGCCTATCCTGCTGCTCTGTGGAGATGAGACAAGTGACATTTATTACAATGCTGGTCATGGTGTGAACACCACAGGAACACTGGCTTATGTAGCCCACAATGACATCACTTCAGGAAGTAATACTTACTTTCATCATGAGAGTTGGCTCCTGCTTCCTCCAAGAAGACTGCTATCTGATGAGTAAAAACTGGGTGTGGTGCACATCTGTAATCCCAGGGACTCAGGAGGCTGAGGCAGGAGGATCACCAGTTCAAAGTCAGCCTCAGCAAAAGCAAATAATAGGGCTGGGGATGGGGTTCAGTCGTTGAGTGTTCCTAAATTCAATCCACAGCAACCGATGGGGTTCAGTCGTTGAGTGTTCCTAAATTCAATCCACAGCAACCCCCTGCAAAAAGAAAAACAACAATAACAACCACAAAAAAGAGAGATATAATGCGGGACACAAACAGGAGATAAATTCATACTTGAACATTGTGTAGTAGTCTCATTAAAAGAAACAGGAAAGCCAGGGGCTAGAGCAAACCCCTGTCATCCCAGGAACTTGGGAGGATGAGGCAGGAGGATCACAAGTTTAAGGCCAGCCTTAGCAACTTAGCGAGACCTTGTCTCAAAATAAAAAATAAATTCATAAATAAATAAAAATATTCAGAGGGGTAGCTCTGTAGGGCATGGCTGCCAACTTCCCGGTCTTGGGGCTGCACACGTGGCTGGGATGGCTCCTGGTGATCAGCCAGCAAGCAGTGCTGTGGCCAGTGATGGAAGAGGCAGACCACCTCCAGCATAGGTCCAGGACTCTCCCGTCCTCGTGGGCAGCTCGTGCTTCCCTTACAGACTATGGGATGGGTGTACACGTGAACTCACTCCACCCTCTGACCTTTATCCTGATTGGCTCCTGTGCAGTATATAAGCTGTGTGTGCTTCCTCATTAAATGAGATCCTGCGTCGACTCGTCTCCTTGGTGCTTCTGATTGTCCTCTGCCGAGGGATAGCTGGGTGCAGGCCGACAGTCGAACTTTACCTCTCTTGGCTCGTCTTGGTCAGGGTGTGCTTTTCCTACTTCTCCTTCTGGTCAGGAGGAGATGGGGGGGCTAAAAACCCCAACAACTGAGGTTATAGGGTTTCTCTGCAAAAGGTGCAGCTCTCTCTCTTTCCCCAGGGAAGAAGGCTATCACAACTAACATAAAAGGCCTTATTGAAAGCCTTCCAGTACCAAAAACTAGGGAGGAGATTCTCTCATTCCTGGTCTGGCATGGGTATCTGAGGGCATGGGTACCAAGTTACTCATTACTTGCCAGACCACTATATGACCTAGCAAAGGGGGACAAGCATGAGCCCTTGTTACTTTCAGCTGCACCACACTTCAGAACCCTCCAGAAGGTCCTCTTAGAAGCACCAGCTCTACACCAGCCAGATGTTAATAGGCCTCTTACTCTCTCTGTCCATGAAAACCAAGGGCAAGGCTTGGGGGTGCTGGGACTAATGTATGGGCCCACCTTTGCTCTATTGGCATACCTCTCAAAACAGTTAGATCCAACGGTTCAGGAAGACAGTTGGCTTATCCCCCTGCGACAGCCACCCCAATGAATGGCTCCTTATATCCAACCATTTGTGGTTCCAGAGCCCATTCATGGTCTTCTCCCAGGAGAAAATCCATGCCTTTAGTGCATGGATATGGGGCCTCCTGGCCCCCCTTCTCCAACCAACTGACCTCCCTCCCTCTAAACAACGCCCCTACTCAGAAGGAAGTAGCCAGAATGAGTATGGAGCCCCAAATCAAAAGACAAAAAGGGAGGAATATTGATAAAAATGGCACCCAAAGTGCTCCTCTTCCTGTAGTTCAGCTCCATGATGCACTGAATGGCATGAACTACCACCTAAGTGGTGTGAACCATCACCTCCAATCCCTGAAGTGGCACGAACTGTGACCTCCAACCCTAGGAGACTCATACCCTGTCCTTCCAGAGACAGACTCTTGGCCCATAAAGAAGTGATAGCCCATGGGCCTGGGGATGTGGCTCAAGTGGTAGCACGCTCTCCTGGCATGCATGGGGCACTGGGTTGGATGCTCAGCACCACGTGAAAATAAAGAGATTGTGTCTACCTGAAACTAAAAAATTAATATTAAAAAAATAGAAGTGACAGCCCAGTCCCCCTGCGCTCCCTCACCCAGCGTTGAACCCATAAACATCAACACCCTGCTCGTGCTCTCTGTCTCGCCTGCTTGACCTCCTTCTCCTTTGTGACCGGCTGCTGTGGTCCCACTAAGATCTCTGACAGGTAAAGGGCTGTTTGGCTTCTTGAATTGGTGGAGCTTTTCCACCACTCCTTGCAATCACCAGATAACTTCATGTGCTAAGAGGGCATGGAGACAAATGTCTTCCCAGACCAGTCTACTTTGACTAAGACAAAACAGAGCCCAGAAGAGTCCTTCTCTGACTTTGGAGCATGCTGTACCAAGCAGCTGCCTGGTTGATTGGGGACCCAGGTGCCTGTGCGTTTCTTGGTAAGCAGCTGGCATTGGAAAACACACATAAAGGCTGCCAGGACATCCCCCGGGCTCAGAGGACAAAGGGGACGATCTCAGAATCTGTTAGCCTTTGTGCAGAGGTCAGCCCAACCCAACTGCAAGGTTTCACGCTCCCCACAGCTTTAAAACTGGGACTGCAGCCCCAACCCCAGCAAACACCATTCTCGTGGGCTTTTTTTTTTAATATTTATTTTTTATGTGTAGATGGACACAACACGATGCCTCTGTTTTTTTGTGGTGCTGAGGTTCAAACCCAGGTCCCACCCAAGCTAGGTGAGCACTCTATCACTGAGCCACAACTGCAGCCCTGTCACAGACAGTTTTTAATTGTGGGAGAAAAAACAGCCACATGGTTCGAGATGGCGAGTCCCCGCGCAACAGGGCAGAAACTTCCCAGTTCATGCTGGCCATCACCCCAGGCACCACAGGCTGAATTTTGGGGCAAAATAACTTGAAAGTTGCAATCCAATTATGACGGGGAGTGATTGATTCTTATTTTTGAGGTGGGCTAATAGTCACTGTAAAATCAGACTATCCCATTCGGCTTGATGCTAAAGACACACAAGCCCAATTAATAATGTGACCCTGGGCTGGGGATGTGGCTCAAGTGGTAGCATGCTCACCTGGCATGCATGCGGCCCGGGTTCGATCCTCAGCACCACATACAAACAAAGATGTTATGTCTGCCGAAAAAACTAACTAAATAAATAAATTCTCTCTCTCTCTCTCTCTCTCTCTCTCTCTCTCTCTCTCTCTCTCTCTCCTCCCCCCCCAAAAAAAATTTTTTTTTAAAAACATGTGACCCTGTGGCTCCATGGACAGTTCGATTGACACCTCAATTTTGAGTCACCAGAATTAGTGTACTGGGCCCAAACAGTCCAGCAGGAGCGCCCCCTACTGGAACTTAAAACTAATTGTAAAATATTTCAAGGAATTATAGATACTGGGGCAGATAAATCTGTTTTGTTTTGCTGATTTTGGCCCCAAACCTGGACTTTACATACGGTGCCAGCCAAACATAGAAGGCAAAGGGCAGGTTTCTCAGCCTGCCCAGAGTGCCCAATATCTTCGCTGAGAGGACCAAGATGGAAATACAGAAATTTTTAACCCTTATGTATTAAACACCTTACAAGTAAATCTGTGGGGAAGAGATACTCCAAGTAGCTTTGGATTATTATTATTAGTAACTCCAAATGCTATCAGGTCACTTGAGGAGTTTCATCAAGGGTTCACTCCTAGGGATAGTGAAACAAATTTACAGGAAGGATATCTACTTAGGACCCAGTCTTCTCAGAGATTAATTAATGCACCCAACCAAAATTTTTGGCAGGGGCCCTGACTTTTTCCCTGGCCCAAAGACAGCACAAAAGGTCACTTGGCTCATAGAAGAGCCAATTTGGGTTAGTCAGTGGCCCCTGAGAGGGGAAAAACTTAACATAGCTCATATGTTAGTCGAAGAGTAGCTTCAAGCTGGTCATTTAGAGCCAACACTCAGCCCTTGGAACACACCCATTTTTGTAATTAAGAAAAATCAGGTAATTGGAGGTTATTACAAGACCTAAAGGCAATGAATCATGCAATTCAACCTAAGGGGCTCTACAAGCTGGGCTTCCTTCTCCCACAGCTATTCCTGTGAACTAGAATTTGATAGTATATAGATCTAAAAGATTGTTTTTTCTCCACACATTGCACCCCGATGACTGTAAAAAAAATTTGCCTTTAGCATCCCCACAGTTAATCTTAAAGAACCAGTCAAAAGATATTGCTGAAATGTATTACCTCAGGGAATATGAATAGTCCAACTTTAAGCCAAAATTTTGTAGCCCAGGCTATGATGACAGTAAGGAAAAAATTTCCTGATGCATATATTATTCATTTTATTGTTGACATACTTCTAGCTCATGCTAATTCATAGGTACATTTAAAAATTTTTGCCCAATTAGAGATTTCACTACCAGCAATGGGTTTGTGCATTGCACCTCAAAAGGTGCAAGAGATATCTCCTTTTATGTAGGTCATGTGATTGGAAGGACGTACAGTCCATCCTCAAAACTTACAAATAAGAGTCAAGGAGTTGCACACCCTTAATGATTTTCCAAAATTATTATAAGATATTAATTGGCTGAGGCCATCTTTAAAGCTAAGTACTTCAGATTTGAGTCCTTTATTCTAGATATTACACAGAGATCCTTTTCCAACTACTTCTCATCAACTCACGGTGAAGGCAAGAAGGGCTTTAAGGAAAGTTGAAATTGCTATTAAAAATGTGCAGCCTACCAGAATTAATTCTCAAGAGCCTACATATTTATTGATATTTCCAACTTCTCACACTCCTACAGGGGTGATTTGGCAAATACTAGGAGTTATTGAGTGGATTAATCTATCCCACTCTCCTCAAAAGTCATTACCTCCTTTTCATGATTTTGTTGCACAATTAGTGATGAAAGGCAGAACAAGAATTTTACAGCTAGTTGGATCAGAATCTAACATACAATTATTCTATTTTCTGCTCAACAGAATTATTGGTTCTTCCAAACTTCTAATTTATGGCAAGTAGCTTTTGCTGATTTTCCTGGTCAGATAGAAAATCACTATCCTCGTGATAAAATTATTCAATTTGCATTAATGACACCATTTATTTTTTCCAAGGATTGTCATTGCACAACCAATAGATGGTGCACTAACAATGTTCACTGATGGCTCAAGTTCAAGTAAAGCAGGTTTTTATAGTCATTTCCATACAGAGGTTATACAAACTCGTATGATCTTGCCCAACAAGCAGAATTATAAGCTCTCATTTGTGCTTTAAGCTATTTTACAAATGAGCCCATTAATATTTATTCGGACAGCTTATATGCAATTGGAGTTACCAAAAATATTAAAACTTCAGTTATTGGATATATGTCATCACAAGAGTTATTAAATTTATTTCATACCCTACAAAGGACAAATGCAAAAGTGCCCATGTTTTATAGGCCACATATGGGCCCACACTAATCTTCCAGGGCCTTTAACATCAGGTAATGATGAGATTGATAAATTGGTTGTTATTTGTCAGCAAACGTCTTTGTATGACTTTGCACAAGTTTTGTATTTTTTTTAAAGAGAGAGAGAGAGAGAGAGAGAGAGAGAGAGAATTTCTTAATATTTATTTTAGTTTTTGATGGACACAACATCCTTATTCGATTTTTATGTTGTAGCGCATGACAGCGAGTGCGCTACCACTTGAGCCACATGACCAGCCCCAAGCTTTGTATTCTTTACATCATCAAAATGCTTCTGGCTTACATAAAAAATTATTATAACCAGAGAACAAGTTTCTCAAATGTACGTCACTTCCCCAAGTGTGTAATATGTGTACACACTCCATCTTTACCATCAGGGGTAAATCCCCGTGGATTAAAACCAAATCAATTATGGCAAGTGGATGCAACTCACATTCCTCAATTTGGTAAGCAATGTTATGTACATGTGATTGTAGATACTTATTCTAGATTTATCGTTGCCATGGCCCCTACAAAAAAAAAAAATACTCAGCATGTTATTTCTCATTGTTTAGCTGCTTTTGCAGTATCAGGATGTCCTTTACAGATTAAAACTGAAAATGCACCAGCTTAGGTAAGCTCTACTTTCCAACAAATTTGCCAAGAGTTTCAGATTTACCATAAAGCAGGTATTCCTTATAACCCCCAAGGTCAAGCCATTGTGGAACGAGCTCATTTATCTATTAAGCTACAGTTACAAAAACTAAGAGGGATAGAGATAGGACTGTGACTGCCCAAAAGAACCTCAATCAAGCTCTGTTTGTTTTAAAATTTTCTAACTTGTGACTGACGAGATCATACTGCCGCTGAGTGCCATCTGTCTCCCACAGCAACAGGCCTTTGAGGCTGAGTTTGGTGGAAGGACTTCCAGACTGGTCAATGGAGAGGACCACATCCAGTGAGGATGTGGGGCAGAGGTCATGCTGGTATTTTTCCAGAAGGTGCTTTTTGTCCTATTTGGATACCTGAATGCACTACCAGGCATGAAGGACTTAGAACCAAGATTCAAATGATGGAAGATTGACCCAGAGGAGTCTTCCCTCAAAAAGAAGAAACCTCAGAGGAAGAGAAGAGTGGCCCAGAAAAATCACATGAAGAAACTGATTTCGTGGAGGGACCTAAGGAAATTGATATACCGAGCTACACGGATGATTCCACTCCAAGGGAGAAATAAAACCCCAATTATGATGCTCGCTGCAGGAATAGCCCTATTGGGCCATCAGGTAAAGGGGAGTCAGGGAGACACTTCCTGGACCTATTTTCCCAATCTACCTCTAGTACACCCAGCAGTGTGGATGGAGAGTCCATCCCAGTACTTACTAGTAGTGACTCTCATATGATGGAGGATTTACACTCATCTTACTCCCAACCACGTGACTGGATTTAATTATTCTGGCTCTATTGCCCAACTACCCTTGTGTTGGTCTCATGATAAAGCATGATGGCTGTCTAAAAGTGTCATCTCAGGAAAATACCTTCAGTGAAAGATGTTTGGTGCTTAATTGCTGCCTCAGAATTCTTACATTTTACTGACAAACCTTTACTGGAATTTATTAGCAAAAACTCTAAGGAAGGCTCTTGTTATGGCTTACAAGTCTGTGTTCAATCTCCTTATGTATTAATTACTGGAAATGTAAAAGTTAAATGGAAACATGATTGATACCTTATAGTAAATGTAATTTAACTAACTGTATCACCAGATATCGTAGAGGAAAAGGAACCCTGATGCTCCACCAGCCCTCTTTGTCTCATTGCCAGCTAGTATTTCTGAGCAGTGGTAGGCTGATGCTGGTTTTCGAGTCTTACAACAAATACACGCCCAGAGAGTGAGATGGAAACATGCTCTTCGACTCTTAGTAGTGGGAGTTGTGGCTTTGGTTTCCTTTTTTGCTTCAACGGTCATAGCTTTGGTGACCATATCTGAAATATTCAACACGCACATTTTCTTAGTAATTTGGCTCAGAATACTTCGAAGGCTCTTCATAATCAAATAAATACTGAGGAAACGGTTGGGACCAAGCTAAACGCCTTAGAGGCAACTGTCGTAGATATTAGTAATGAACTTTCAGCTTTAAAGTTCAAGGGAACACTTAAATGTCACGCTAGCTCTAAGTATGTGTGTGTTGCTGGGGCCAAATACAATGCTTCCCAAGGGGATTGGGAGAAGGTTTAAAACCATTTATTGGGTATAACAACAGCTGGAATCTTTGGGAGGTCCCTCATCATATTCAAGATATCCAAACAAGATTGATTTTTCGGATCTCACGTCCTTAGCTCATCAAATATTAAAAGAATTAAATGGCTTCAACCCTGGAAACACTCTAGACACGCTGTGTGGTCTATTCCTGGGCTGTTCTCTTTCTTACTAATTCTCTTTTGTGTTGTAATTGTAGAATGGTGAGCCTTCAGAACAAGGATGCCGGGACTCAAAAAAGTGAATCATCACCTGTGTCCAAAGAAAAGGGAGGAATATGGGGGTGGCAACCACGTCACCTGACCAGCATCCTCTTTCCGATTGGTGAGGCTCTGTTGGTCATTCCTGTGATCTGGCCACATCGGGTTTCAATCTCCCAAAGATCTCACAAGATCTAAAAGGTCACAACATAGGATCCAACATGGCGACCAGCGGGGAGGCAGCACTTTCAATACCTCCACAATAACGAGGTCAGAGAGACGCATTAATATGATTAGATTCTACCTGCTGAGAAACTTCTAGCAAAATTCCACTGAAGAGAGACTGGCCAAGAATTAGTAAGATTTTTGGAGGTAACAGTTTGCCCCAGAAGAGTGAATCTCCGCCACACAGCAAGGAGGTCCAGATCCGCCGGCTGCCAGCCACCTCCCACATGACCCGGCGACCATCTGCGATCCGCCTGTGCGGAGGCCCCGGCCCCCACTACCCGGCGACCGGCGGGGGCAGCCCCAGCCCACGAGACCTGGCGACCAGTGGGGGCAGCCCTGGCCTGCACGATTCGGCGACGAGCCTCTGAGGTGCAGGGACTCTAGGAAGAGGTCTCTAGCCAAGCCTTCATGAAATGCGAACCGGGAACTGAAACCAACCAGAGACAGACTAGTCCCACCCCTCCCTTCGGACACTCCAGCAAGGAGCCTGGGGCCTGCCATAGCAGAGAGGTGACATCACTGGAGTATGGCCGACCGAATTCCATCCCAGTGGAATCCACTTTAGCAGGTGTGTGACTCCCACCCCCTCCAGATACAAGCAGCCAGGAAACCTTGAGAATCTCTCCTGGGGCGTGTCTGTAGGGAAGCAGAGGGGATTCCCAATCCCCAACTCCCCTTACCACCAGCGGCGACATCTAAGATCTTAGCTGTCAGTTTCCGGGGGCGTGCCCACCAAAGGGGTCCGGAAAAATTAAACTGTTGGTTCCCAGATCACTGCACCACAGCACTGGGGCTTAGATGAATGACAGATAGAGTGCTCAGTTGTTCAGGAAATAGGACACGTGGTGGGGCTACAAGTGTAACAAGATCCTTGGGGAACCGCCTCTGGTGAACAGGACCTGGCTGGCTGGCTGGCAGGAGGAAGGGGGGGAGGGGCCAGAGAAGTGATACGGCTCTGGTCTAATAGGATTGAGAGAATCACAGGAGCCGCCTTATAGGGATTTCTTTGGGCACATAGAGGGCAGAAGCTCGGCTCGGAGGGCACAGCTCCGCCTACTGGAAGAGAAGAAAATGGATCTCTAAGACTTCAATTTTTTTTCTTTTTCTCTCTTTGTTCTTTTCTCCACTTTTCCTTCTTTCTTTCTTTCCTGTTTCAAGTTTTATTGTTCTTTCCATTCTCCTCTAACCTATCTATCTCTCTCTCCTTCTTTCTTTTTAAGAGCACCCTCCTTCCCCTACCCCCCAACTTTCATCCCAAGCATTACATCTTCCATTACGTGTAATTGTCTAAATGCAAATAGGTGAAGGTTTTGAGGCTGTATATAGGGCTCCTAAATACCTAGCTACTACCAAACACCCTGATCCAATCACCTGTTAGTATCCCCCTTCGGTAGAGCATTCTTCTAAAGTAACCAAGACATACTAACCCTCATACAATCATAGCACCTAACCTAAACATAAAGTCCCAAGAACAAACAACAGACCACTATATGCATACAGAATCCAGAAGCCTTTTATGAATTGAATGAATCAGCTTTAAAATACAATAAAGCCCAACATTTCTAGGCAGAGTTTCCCACCACAAAGGAGAGACAATGGAGATATACAAAAGGAAAACAAATTTATAGGAGAAAGCAGAAACACAGCAGTCAAACAGAGCTGGAAAGTAACGTGAACAACATGAAAAAAAAAAAACAGGGGAGAAAAGGATTACAAACAATGCAGTACAACTTAAAACTACAGGAGGACCTAGAAGCATCAGAAACATGGACAGGGAAAGAACTCAAGGCAGACCTAACTCAGATGGAACGGAATATTAGAGAAGACATGAGACAACAAGTCCAGGCAATGAAAGTATATTTTGAAAACGAATTAAACAAAAAAATTCAAATGGCAAAGAACGAGCTTTACCAGAAGATAGAGATTAAAAAAAAAAATCAAACAGTTATCCTAGAAATGCAGGAAACCATAAACCAAATTAAAAACTCAAACGAGAATATTACAAATAGACTATATCAAATAGAAGTCAGAACATCAGATAATGAAGACAAAGTTTATCAATTTGAAAATAATATAGTCAACACAAAAAGGATGCTTAAATCTCACGAGCAATCTATCCAAGAGATATGGGATTTCATAAAGAAAACCAAACTTGAGAGTAATTGGGATAGAAGAAGGTATGGAAGTTCAAACCAAAGGAATGGAAAACCTATTAAATGAAATAATCCTAGAAAACTTCCCAGATATGAAAGATGGAATGGATTGCCAAATCCTGGAAGCCTACAGGACCCCAAACATTCAAAACCATAATAGACCAACTCCAAGACACATAATTATGAAGATATCCAACATACAGAACAAGGAGAGAATATTAAAAGCTACGAGAGAAAGGAGGCAGATTACATTCAGGGGTAAACAAATTAGGTTAATGGCTGACTTTTCATCACAGACGTTGAAAGTGAGAAGACCCTCGAACAACGTATTTCAAATGCTGAAAAATAATGGATTCCAACCAAGAATACTGTATCCATCAAAATTAAGCTTCAGATTTGACAATGAAATTAAAATATTTCATGATAAACAAAAGTTAAAAGAATTTGCAGCCAGAAAACCAGCACTGCAAGGCATTTTGAGCAAAATACTACAAGAAGAGGAATTGAAAAATAGCACCCAAAACTAACAGTGGGATGTATCTCAGTAAAGGGGGAAAAATAACCAAAGAGGAAAAACTAGCCAAACTAAAATTAATAAATAAATAAACATGACTGGAAGTACAATCCATATTTCAATAGTAACCTTAAATGTTAATGGCTTAAATTCACCAATCAAAAGACATAGGCTAGTAACCTGGATTAAAAAAAAAAGAGATCCAACAATATGCTGCCTTCAGGAGACTCATATTATAGGAAGAGACATACACAGGCTGAAGGTGAAAGGTTGGGAAAAATCATACCACTCACATGGCCCTTGGAAGCAAGCAGGAGTGACCATACTCGTATCGAATAAAATCAACTTCAAACCTAAGTTAATCAAAATTGATAAAGAAGGACACTATATACTGTTAAAAGGAACCATCCACCAATAAGACATAACAATTATCAATATGTATGCACCCAATAATGGTGCTGCAACGTACATAAAACAAACTCTCCTCAAGTTCAAGAGTCAAATAGACCACAACACAATAATTATGGGTGACTTCAACACACCGCTCTCTCCATTAGACAGATCCTCCAGACAAAAGCTGAATAAAGAAACTGTAGAACTCAATAACACAATCAATAACCTAGACTTAACCGACATATATAGAATATATCAACCATCGTCAAGTGGATACACATTCTTCTCAGCATCACATGGGTATTACTCAAAAATAGACCATATACTATGCCATAGGGCAACTCTTAGTAAATATAAAAGGGTGGAGATAATACCATGCACCTTATCTTATCATAATGGAATGAAACTGAAAATCAATGATAAAAGGAGGAAGGAAAAATCCTGCATCACCTGGAAAATGAACAATATGTTACTGAATGATCAATGGCTTACAGAGGACATAAAGGAGGAAATCAAAAAATTCTTAGAGATAAACGACAATACAGACACAACATACCGGAATCTATGGGACACAATGAAAGCAGTTTTAAGAGGGAAATTCATTTTCTGGAGTTCATTCCTCAAAAAAAAAAAAAAAAAGGAAAAAACCAACAAGTAAATTAACTCACACTTCATCTCAAAACCCTAGAAAAGGAAGAGCAAACCAACAGCAAATGTAGTAGAAGACAAGAAATAATTAAAATCAGAGTGGAAATCAATGAAATTGAACAAAAAAAAAACATGAAAAAATTGATAAAACTAAAAGTTGGTTCTTTGAAAAAATAAATAAGATTGATTGACCCTTAGCCATGCTAACAAAGAGAAGAAGAGAGGGAATTGAAATTACTAACATACGGGATGAAGAAGGCAATATCACAACAGACACCACAGAAATACAGAAGATAATTAGAAAGTATTTTGAAACCCTATATTCCAATAAAATAGAAGATAGTGAAGATATTGATAAATTTCTTAAGTCATATGATCTGCCCAGATTGAGGCAGGAAGACACACATAATTTAAACAGACCAATAACAAAGGAAGAAATAGAAGAAGCCATCAAAAGACTACCAACCAAGAAAAGCCCTGGACTGGATGGGTATACAGCGGAGTTTTACAAAACATTCAAAGAAGAATTAATACCAATACTTTTCAAGTTATTTTAAGAAATAGAAAAAGAAGGAGCTTTTCCAAATTCATTCTATGAGGCCAATATCACCCTGATCCCAAAACCATACAAAGACACTTCAAAGAAAGAAAACTACAGACCAATATCTCTAATGAACTTAGATGCAAAAATTCTCAATAAAATCCTAGTGAATCAAATACAAAAGCATATCAAAAAAATGTGCACTATTATCAAGTAGGATTCATCTCTGGGATGCAAGGTTGGATCAATATACAGAAATCAATAAATGTTATTCACCACATCAATAGACTAAAATATAAGAACCGTATGATCATCTTGATAGATGCAGAAAAAGCATTTGACAAAGTACAGCATGCCTTTATGTTAAAAACACTAGAAAAACTAGGGATAACAGGAACTTACCTCAACATTGTAAAAGCTATATATGCTAAACCTCAGGCTAGCATCATCCTAAATGGAGAAAAACTGAAGGCATTCCCTCTAAAATCTGGAACAAGACAGGGATGCCCTCTCTCACCACTTCTATTCAATTTAGTTCTTGAAATACTAGCCAGAGCAATTAAACAGACAAAAGAAATTAAAGGCATAAAAATAGGAAAAGAAGAACTTAAATTATGACTATTTGTGGATGATACGATAATATATCTAGCAGACTCAAAAGGGTCTACAAAGAAACTGCTAGAGTTAATAAATATATTCAGCAAAGTGGCAGGATATAAAATCAACATGCATAAATCAAAGGCATTCCTATATATCAGCAACAAAACTTCTGAAATGGAAATGAGGAAAACCACTCCATTCACAATATCCTCAAATAAAATAAAATATTTGCGAATCAGCCTAACAAAAGAGGTGAAAGATTTATACAATGAAAACTACAGAACACTAGAGAGAGAGATAGAAGAAGATCTTAGAAGATGGAAAAATATACCCTGTTCATGGATAGGCAGAACTAACATCATCAAAATGGAGATATTACCCAAAGTTCTCTAGAGGTTTAATGCAATGCCAATCAAAATCCCAACAGCATTTCTTGTAGAAATAGATAAAGCAATCATGAAATTCATATGGTACACAAGAAAAATGAATCATTAATAGGCAACAGTGGGAAAATTGATGAACCAAAAACATATAGGTAGAAAACAAGTGGCAACATAGAAGAAGCATTTTGTTCATTACTATTACTTTTTTCATTACTATTACTGCATATAGATCCAATTTGTTCCAATTTTAGAAAATATATTGATCAAGCTGGGCATGTAGCACACCTCTGTGACTCTAGAAACTCAGGAGGCTGAGGTAAGAGTATTACATGTTGGAGGGCAAATTCGGTGACTTATGTACAGCCTGTCTAAATCATCATCATCTGGACACAATGGCACAATGCTGTCAGTAAGCTACCTGTGAGACTGGGGCTAGGGTATCACAAGTTTGATGCTGGCATCAGAAATGTAGCATAACACTGACTAAAAATAAGATACAATCATATTAAAAAGTGGCTGGGGATGTAGCCCAGTGTTAAGGCACCATTGGGTAAAAGACCTAGAATCCAACCAAAATTGTTCTACTGTCTACATCACATTCACTTTATATTCCAAAACACAGATAGGATGGAAATAAAAAGTGCTAAATAAAAATAGCAATCAAGAGCCCAGCACAGTGGTGCAGACCTGTAATCCCAGTGACTTGAGAAGCTGAGGAAAGAAGATCATGAGTTCAAAACTGCAGGTGGTAAAAATAGAGTTCCTCTTGGTGGAACAGTCTGGCTGCAAAATAAAAGCTAAGAAAGGTAAAGCAGAAAATACTCCACAGGATTCAGAAAGTAATTTTAAAAGCGGGGGTGGGATGGGCTAGCCAATCTTCATCTGTGGATGAAGCTTCCACACTCAAAAGAGCAAAATGGAGCCCATGTTTGCTTTATTTATATCAGGGAATATCAAAGGTTTTCCATGGAATATTCTTTGACAAATAAGGTAGAAGGTGGGCTTTGCAGTTCCCAATGGGTTATGACCAACTCTGGAGCTACAAGAGGGGGTCTTCCTAGAGAGCAGAGATAGGGTCGTGTGCCTTGGGAAATCCAGTGCACTCTGGGGAGCTGTGGATAGTTCCCAAGGTTAGACCTAAATCTCTGTGGCTTCATACCCAGAGAAGACCCTCAAGTATTTCACGGGTGGCACCCTGAATATTCCCCCTTTTGACTTTGCAACAGAAAATGATGAGCCATTATTTTAAGTTCCAGTGATGTTGGAATATGATGACATCATTATCCAAAGTACATGTATGAAGACACAAATTGGTGCCAACATCACTTATATACAACCAGAGATATGAAAAATTGTGCTGTATACATGTAATAAGAATTGTAATGCATTCCACTCTTATTGTTTTAAATTATAAAAAATAAAACACACTTCAGCCTGTGTGAGGATCAAGGATTAATTCTTTCAACCACTCACCAAGACATTGAATTGCATTGTTTTTTTTAGTTCTCAGCTGCAGGAAGAGCAGGAATATATGTGTATTTCAATACCTGATACTCACTGGGATATATTTGGGTGAAATACAAGAGACAGAACATCTTTGGTAGGAAAGGTGCAGAAAATCTGGGAGGCAGAAAAAAGTTGTCATGAAAGCAATAGACATTCTCAAGCTCAGCAGGTAGTACCTGTGATGACAAATGCCAATTCCAGCCTAATTATTGCCTACATTAACACAGACCCTCATTTCGTGCATGGAGAATACTGGTACTCAGCAATTTAAGAGATATTTAACCAAATTTAATATCCTACACAACATATTTTTGCAATGCACATTTTCAATAAAAGTCACACAATTTTTATTTTAATATTGAGTTATTTAATTTCTTTTGCATTTGTTACGATTTTAGAATCAGCTGGGTAATTTTTACAAAATTACTTTTGGATTTTGGCCTCATTATATTGAATCTGCAGACCCACTGTGGAATATTGTGGTTTTAAAAAAATCAAACTTTTGATCATTGAATATTAGCCATTTTCCCACTTTGTTTTCTTTTTTTGCGTTTTACTATCCCCTTTATTTTTACGTTGCAGTGAATAGTTTTTTTTTGTTATAACTTTAATTTTAAATTATTTTTCCTATATTTGTGAATGGATTTATGCCTCAATTTTAATAGTGCCCATTGCTAGGGTATATAAATTACATGACTTAATGTTGACCATTTAACCCATAACATTATTGAACTAATTTAGGTCTTATGTTTCATTAGTGCATGGAAATTTCTTAGAAATATTATAGAAATAAGAATATCATCTGCATATGCTATTTGACTTTTCATGTATAAAATGCTGTTCAATATTCTCAGAACAATATTTAGAAGTCAGGAAAACATACTTTTTTTTTTCCTTTTTCTAAAACTAAATTATGAAACACTTAGTTCTCACCATTAAATATGAAAACAGTTCATAGATGCCCTTCAGTGTATTGAAGAAAGAATTGTCCTCTGGTCTTAATTGGCCATAGGTTTTACAATAAATTACATAAGTATGCAATCTGCCAAAAGTTTTTTTCTATCAAAATGATTTTTGGAAACTTACATATTGTCCCTCTTGGTCATGAAGTCCAATCTTTATTTTTGTTGTTATTCTCAGTTTTCTAGGGTTGTGAATATCTGGGTCAACATCTATAGGAAGATGGTCTGCAATTTCCATTCTTTTGTTGTGTTATCTGGTATTTCTGGCCTTACAGAAAGAATTAGTCAATTTTCTTCTTCTTTTTTTATATGTAATCATGAATTATTCTTACTGATCTCTTATTACATGTTTGCTAGACATCAACTGTGAAGGCACTTTTTTTTTAATGTGATTACTGTTTTTTTTTTTTCTGTGTGTGTGTGGGTTGATTTTTGGAGCTTGTTTTTTGTCAGGTTGGCCTCACATTCCTTAGCCTAAATCCTCCTCCTGCTGTAGCCACACAGGTTTCCGGGACTAGTGGCATGTGCTCCCAAGATCAGCTTTTCAGCTGCTCATAAAAATATTTGCAATTAAGTTAAATGTTAATTTATAGGTCTACTTTATATTTCTTCACATCTGGGTCTACTAATGTATTCTATTGATTCCTGAAGTAATTTTCAAAGTTGATGATTATCTTGCAATTTATCCATATGTTGTTGTTTTCCAGGCTCGAGGCTTTCTTGGCAATTAAGATGGAATGATGAGCAAGCACAATGTGGGGAAATGAGAACCTGGCATTTTGTGAATTGACCAATGTCTCAGGATGCCCTGTGCAGGACAGAGAGTGTGCACACATAATCCTGTGAGATAAATGAAGCAGAGAAGCTAAAGTAAATTATAATTTTAGTTAGCCTAATTAGTGATCTTGAGTAACTTTTATATGTCTTACACACTTGTTTAATTTTTATGGCAGAATCAAATTATTTTACCATATTTAAATTCAGCTATTAGGTTTTTTTGTTTTTAAATTCTGAGTTGTGTAAGTTTTATATTTTTTGTACATTGCACTTTTATCAGACATGGGGCTAGCAATGATTTTCTTTAACCAGTCTACTTCTACATTTTATTGATTTGTTCCTTTGCTCTCTAAAAGCATTTTTAGCTTTATGTAGTCTCAGTTATCTCTTTGTGTTTTTCCTTGCACATTCTCAGCATGTTCTATCTAAAACTATTGCCAACACCAATGGCAAAGTATTTTTCTTATTTCCTTCTGGAATTTTTATGATTTAAGGTTACATCACAATGAGATAACCACACACATGTGAGCTTTTCTCAAAATGTTGGTAGGTAACACATACTGCAGAGGATATGCAGGAAAGGAAATGCTTGGACATCCTTGTCAGAAATATAATTTGAATAGACATTAATAAACTATAAGGAGGTTTTTTAAACAATTTATACTAGACACGCCATATGACTCACATTTTGTTGAGAACATGCTTGTATTTTTTATGTTTCTTCAGAAAAAGAGAATAAAATACATAAGAAATGTACATGTGCATACAAAAGGGAGCTTATTATATTTACTCACACAATCATGGGAGAAATAGTCACCAAATGTTTGCCTGAAGGATGGCAACACTGGGAAACTGGTAACAGCTCAGTCCAAGAAGGTAGAAGCTTCACAATGTGAGGAAGCAAATAAAGTTGTGGTCCAGTGGTCCAGGACAGAGGACTTAAAAGACCCCGATAGACAAAAAAAAAAAAAAAAACCTGCAATCAACAAATGGGCAAAGGATGTGAACAGACACTCCTCAGAAGATATACAATCAATTAATATATGAAAAATGCTCATCATCTCTAGCAATCAGAGAAACGCAAATCAGAAGTACTTTAAGATATCATCTCACTCCAATCCCAATGGCAGCTATTATGAAGACAAACAACAATAAGTATTGGCAAAGATGTGGGGAAAAGGCACACTCATACACTGCTGGTGGGACTGCAAATTGGTGGAACCAATATGAAATGCATTATGGAGGTTCCTTGGAAATCTGGGAATGGAACCCCCATTTGACCCAGGTATCCATCTCCTCAGCCTATACCCAAAGGACTTAAAAAAGCATACTAAAGGAACACAGCCACATCAATGCTTACAGCAGCACAATTCACAATAGCTAAACTCTAGAGCTAACTTAGATGCCCTTCAGTAGATGAATGGATAAAAAAATGTGGCATATATGCACAATAAAACTTTACTCAGCGATAACAAAGAATAAAATCATGGCATTTGCAGGTAAATGGATGGAGTTGGAGAAGATAATGTTAAGTGAAGTTAGCCAATCCCCCAAAACCAAATGCCAAATGTTTTCTCTGATATAAGGAGGCTGACTCATTGGGTAGGGAGGGGAGTGTGGGAGGAATAGATGAAAACTAGATAGGGAAGAGGGGTGGGAGGGAAGGGAGGGGGCAGAGTTTGGGTTAGCAAGGATCATGGAATATGATGGACATCATTATCCAAAGTACATGTATAAAGACTTTATATACAAACAGATATGAAAAATTGTGCTGAACATGTGTAGTAAGAATTATAATACACTCTGCTGCCATATTTTTTAAAGAAATATTTAAAAAAATTAAATTTACAAAATGAAAACTTGGCCCTTTGAAAAAATAAATTTGATAAACCCTTATCCATGCTAATGTAGAGGAGAGAAAATCTCCAATTACTAAAACAAACAAACAAACCACAACAAAAAATAACCCTCCATGACGAAAAATGAAATATCACCATGAACACTAGATAAATACACAAGATAATTAGAAATTATTTTGAAAATTTGTACTCCAATAAAACAGAAAATATTGAAGACATCAACAAATGTCTAGAATCATAATTTACCCAAATAGAGTGAGGATGATACACACAAGTTACATAGATCATTTTCAAGCAATGAAATAGAAGACACCATCAAAAGCCTACCAACCAAAAAAAAAAAAAAAAAAAAAAAAACAAAAAACAAAAAACAGGAATGGATGAATACAAGACTTTAAAGGAGAACTAACACAAATACTCCTCAAATTATTCCATGAAATAGAAAAGGAGTGAATACTTCCAAACTCACTAAATTAGGCAAAAATTAACATGATTCTAAAATCAGAAGAAGACACAAAGAAAGAAAACTTCAGAGCAATATCTTGAAGGAACATAGATGCAAATATTCTGAGTAAAATTCTGACAAATTGAATACCAAAACATATTAAAAAGATTGTGCACCATGATTAAGTGGGGTTCGTCCCAGAGATGCAAGGTTGGTTCAACATATGGAAATCAATAAAGGCAATTCATCACATCAATAGACTTAAAGATAAGAACCATATGATCATCTCAATAGATGCATGAAAAGCATTCAACAAAATACAGCACCCCTTAATGTTCAGAACACTAGAAAAACTAGGAACATATCTTAATATTGTAAAGGCTCTCTATGCTAAGCCCCAGGCCAACATCATTCTAAATGGAGAAAAATTGAAGGCATTGCCTCTAAAAACTGAAACAAGACAGGGCTGCCCTCTCACCAGTTCTATGCAGCATCATTCTTGAAACACTGGCCAGAGCAAATAGACAGATGAAAGAAATTAAAAGGATATGGACAGGAAAAGATGAACTCAAACTATCACTATTTGCTGATGACATTATTGTATACCTAGAAGATCCAAAAAATTCCACCAGAAAACTAGAACTAGTAAATGAATTCATAAAGAATGGCAGAATATAAAATCAACACCCATAAATCAACGGGAATCGGTACATTAGTGACAAGTCCTCTGAAAGGGAAACTAGGAAAACTACCCCCTTTACAATAACAAAAACACCAAACAAAAAAATCCCACAACTTGGGAATCAATGCAATGAAAGAGGTGAAAATTTTCTACAATGAAAACTACAGAACACTTAAGAAAGAAATCAAAGAAGACTTAGAAGATGAAAAGAGTTCCCTTGTTCTTGGAAAAGCAGATTTAATATTGTTAATTAATATAATTAATAATGACCATACTACCAATAGCACTACACAGATTTAATGTAATTCCAATGAAAATCCCAATGGCATTCCTCATAGAAATAGAAAAAGGGATCATGAAATTAGTCCTGGAAAAATAAAGAGACCCAGAATAGCCAAAGCAATCATAAGGAAGAAGAGGGAGGCAGGAGGCATCACTGTACAAATCCTTAAACTATACTACAGAACAATAGTAACAAAAACAGAATGGTACTGGCACCAAAATACATATATAGACCAAGGTACAGAATAGAGAACACAAAGAATATCCTACATAAATAGAGGTATCTCATACTAGACAAAGATACCAAAAACATATATTGGAGAAAAGACAGCCTCTTCAACAAATGGTGCTGGGAAAACTGAAAATCCATATGCAACAAAATGAAATTAAATCAAGGACATAAGAATTAAACCAGAGACCCTGCACCTAAGAGAAGAAAACATAGGTACAAATCTTCATTATGTTTGATTAGGCCCTGACATCCTTAATAAGACTCCCATAGCATAAGAATTATAACCAAGTATCAACAAGTGGTAGGATTCAAACTGAACAGCTTCTCAGGAAAAGAAACAATCCGTGAGGTGAAGAGACAGTCTACATCTTGGGAGAAAATTCTTACCACACACACTTAAGCCACAGCACTCATCTCTAGGGTATATGAAGAACTCAATCTTAACACACACACACACACACACAAAAAAGTCAATAAATGTGCCAAGGAATTGAACAAGCACTTCTCAGAATATGATATACAATTGAGCAACAAATATATATATGAAAAAGTTCAACACAGCAGTTAAAGAAATGCAAATCAAAACTAAGATATCATCTCACTCCAGCCAGAATGGCAGCTAGTATGAAGAAAAACAATAAGTGCTGGGAAGGATGTGGGGAAAAGGTACACTCACACACTGCTGGTGGTATGCAAATTGGTGCAGCCGATATGGAAAGCAGTATGGAGATTCCTTGGAAATCTGGAAATGGGACCACCATTTGACCCAGCTATTCCTCTTCTTGAACTATACTCAAAGGACTTAAAAACAGCACACTACAGGGACACAGCCAGGTCAATGTTTATAGCAGTACAATTCACAGTAGCTAAACTGTGGAGCCAACCTAGATGTCCTTCAGTGAATGAGTGGATAAAAAATATGTGGCATATATACACCATGGAATACTGCTCAGGAATAAAAGAGAATAAAAACATGGCATTTTCCAGTAAATGGATGTAGTTGGAGAATATTATGCTAAGTGAAGTTAGCCAATCCCCCCCAAAAATGCCAAATATTTTCTGGTATATATGGGGGTGACTCAGAGGGAGGGAGAACATGGGAGGATTGGATTAACTCTAGATACGGAAGAGGGGTGGAGAAAAAAGGAGGGGGAAGGGGATTAGCAAGGATGGTGGAATATGATCAACATTATTATGTATGAAGATTTGAATTTGGTGCCAACATAACTTATATACAGATATGAAAATTTGTATTATATATGTGTATTAAAAGTTGTAATGCAGAAAGAAATGAGTGCATGTACAATGGCATAAATTAGCGTGAACATACGTTATATACAGGGAAACTAAAAATTGTGCTTTATGTGTGTAATAAGGATTGTAATGCATTCCACTGTTGTTGTGTATTTAAAAAATAAATAGTTTTTTTTTTAAAGAAAGGTATTGGAACCCGTTGGGGACACTATAAGCCTACAGGGTAAAAATTTAACACTTTGAAAACAGAGATGGAAGGGAAGATGCATGAACAACATGAAAAACCAAGCAAGAATGTGCCACAAACAAATATGCTACATTATTAGAATCCATAGCCAGAACAGAAGAAGAAATAACAGAGAAGGAGTGGAGGAGGTACATAATTTTTTTAATTAAAAAATGATATAAGAGAGCAAATACAGGCAGCAAAAGATCATTTTGATAAAGAGCTACATAAGCAAATACAGAAAGCATAAGATTCCTTCAATAAGGAGATAGATTTTGATAAAATAACAAACAAACAGAAATCCTTTAAATGAAGGAAACAGTGTACCAAATTAAGGACTCAACAGGAAGCATCTCCAACAGAATAGCTCACTTGGAAGAAGGAACCTCTGATGTGAAAGGCAAAATATATAATCTTGAAAAAATAGTTGTCCCCAATGAAGATGGTAAGAAATCAAAAGCAGAAGATTCAAGAATTATGAGATAACATGAAAAGATAAAATTGAACAATTATTGGGACAGAGGAAGGCATAGAGGGCCAAACTAAAGAAATGGACAATCTATTTAATGAAATAATACCAGAAAATTTTCCAAACATGAAGACCAAACTGGAAAATCAAATACAAGAAGTTTACAAGATGTCAAAAGTACAAAATCTCAACAGATCCAAACCAAGGCACATCATAATGAAAATACCTAGCGTACAGGAGAAGCAGAGTATTTTAAAAGACACAAGAGAAAGCAATCAGATTACATATGGGGAAACAAATCTGGAACTCTGATTTCTCAAATGAGACCCAGAAAGCTACAAGATCCTGCGACAACATATACCAAGTTCTGAAAAAGACAGATGCCAATCAAGAATCATACCCAGCAAAATTAAAGTTTGATTAGCAATTGAATTTCGATTTAGATGTTATTTTTATGACAAAATAAAAATCTTCCATGATACACAAAAGTTGAAATAATTTACAACAAGAAAGCCTGCACTACATAACATCCTTGGCAAAATATTCCATGAGGAGGAAAGGAACAACAATAAAAAATTTAAAAAGGGAGGTATCGATCTAAAGGAAAAAACCTATCAAAGAGAAATCAAGTCCAGTTAAATACCAAAAAATCATCAAAAGTAACTGGGAATACAAATCATATCTCAATAACAACCCTGAATGTTAATTTCCAAAACTCAGCAAACAAAAGACTAGCAGATTGGATTTTTAAAAAAGACCCCAAAACATTCTGCCTCCAAGAGACTCATTTCATAGGAAAAGACATCTACAGTCTGAAAGTGACAGGTTGGAAAAAAAATATCACTCGGGCTCTGGCTGGGGCTCAGATGTGGAGTGCTCACCTACTACTACTTTAACACACCTCTTTTACCACTGGATAGATCTTCCAAACAGAAGCCAAATAGAAACTATAGAACTCAATAATACAATCAATAACTTAGATTTAACTGACATACATAGACTATTTCATCCTTCAACAGGCAAAGACGCTTTATTCTCAGCAGCAAATGTATCTCTCTCTAAAATAGACCATATATTATGCCAAAAAGCAACTCTAAGCAAATACAGAAAAGTAGAGATACTACCCTGCATTCTATCAGATCATAATGGAATAAAATTACAAATCAATGATAAAAATAGAAGCTACTCCAACACCTGGAGACTAAATAATATGCTAGTGAATGAACAATGGGTTGCAGAAACCATCAAAGAGGAGATTTAAAAATTCTTAGACGTGAATGAGAACACAGATACAACATATCAAAATCTCTAAAACACTATGAAAGCAGTACTAAGAGGAAAGTTCATTGCATGGAGTTCATCCCTTAAAAAAGAAAAAGTCAAATAAATGGCATAAAATTACATCTCAAAGCACTAGGGGAAAAAAATGAATCAACACCAAAAAAAAAAGGACAAAAAATAATTAAAATCAGAGCTGAAATCAATGAAATTGAAACAAAAGAAGCAATTTAAACATTTACAAAATGACTGGGAATGGTACCAACAATTTGACCCAGCTATCCCACTCCTCAGTCTATACCCAAAGGACATAAAAACAGCATACTACAGGGACACAGCCACAATGTTTTAGCAGCACAATGCACAATAGTAAACTGTGGAGTCAACCTAGATGCCCTTCAATAGATGAATGGATTAAAAAAATGTGGCGGGCCTGGAGATGTGGCTCAGTGGTAGCGCGCTCTCCTGGCATGCGTGCGACCCAGGTTCGATCCTCAGCACCACATACAAAGATGTTGTGTCCGCCGATAACTAAAAAGTAAAATATTAAAATTCTCTCTCTCTCTCTCTCTCTCTCTCTCTCTCTCTCTCTCTCTCTCTCCCCCCTAAAAAAAATGTGGCATTTGTATACAATAGAATATTACTCACCAATAAAAGAGAATAAAATCAAGGCATTTGCAGGCAAATGAATGGCATTGGAGAAGATGATGCTAAGTGAAGTTAGCCAATTCCCAAAAAACAATTGCTGAATGTTTTCTCTGATGTAAGCAGGCTGACTATACTGAGGTAGGGAGGGGGAGCATGGGAGGAATAGATGAATTATATTTAGGTCAGTGGGGTTGGAATGAAAACGAGGGGGCAGGGGGTTAGCAAGGATGGTGGAATGTGATGGACATCATTATCCAAAGTACATGTATGAAGACAAAAATTGGTGTCAACCTACTTTATATAGAGAGATACACAAAATTGTGCTGTACATGTGTAGTAAGAATTGTAATGGATTCCGCTGCCATTTATGTTTTAAAAAAATTTTAATTTTCAAAATGAAAAGTTGGGTCTTTGAAAAAATAAATACATTTGACAAACCCTTATCCATGCTAATGTTAAGAAGCAGAGAAAACTCCAATTACTAAAATCCATGATGAAAAAAGAAATATCACCATGAACACTGGAGAAATACAGAAGATAATTAGAAATTATTTTCAAAATTTGTACTCCAATAAAACAGAAAATATTGAAGACATCAACAAATGTCTAGAATCATGTAACTTACCTAAACTGATTGAGGATAATATACACAAGTTAAACAGATAATTTTCAAGCAATGAAATAGAAGACAACATCAAAAACCTAACAACCAAAAAGAAAAAAAAAAAAAGCCCAGGACCCAATGCATACAAGACCTTCAAAGAACAACTAACTCCTCAAATTATTCCATGAAATAGAAAAAGAGGGAACATTTCCAAACTCATTCTATGAGGCCAATATCACCTTGATTCTAAAATTAGACAAAGTCACATCAAAGAAAGAAAACTTCAGACCAACCTCTCATAAAAAACAGATGCAAAAATTCTGAATAAAATTATGAGAAATCAAATACAAAAACATATCAAAAAGATGGTGCACCATGATCAAGTGGGATTCACCCCAGGGATGCAAGGTTGGTTCAACATATTTAAATCAATAAATGTAATTAATCACAACAGTAGATTTAAAGATAAGAATCATATGATCATCTCAATAGATGCAGAAAAGCATTTGACAAAATACAGCACCCATTCATATTCAAAACACTAGAAAACTAAGGATAACAGCAACATATCTCGACATTGTAAAGGCTATCCATTCTAAGCCAGGCCAACATCATTCTAAATGGAGAAAAACTGAAGGCATTTTGTCTAAAATCTGGAGGAACACAGGGATGCCCTCTTTCTCCACTTGTATTCAACATAGTTCTTGAAACACTGGCCAGAACAATTAGACAAATGAAAGACATTAAAGAAATAAGTATAGGAAAAGAAGAACTTAAACTAGCACTATTTGCTAATGATATGATTCTGTACCTAGAAGACCCAAAATATTCCACTAGAAAACTTCTAGAACTAGAATTCTTCAAAGTGACAGGATATAAAATCAACACCCATAAATCAAAGGCATTTCTGTGTATCACTGACAAATCCTCTGAGAGGGATATGAGAAAAACTACCCCATTCCCAATATCCTAAAAAAAAGATACTTGGTTATCAACAAGAGATGTGAAGGGTCTATACATTGAAAACTATGGAACACTAAAGAGCAATCAAAGACCTTAGAAGATGGAAAGATTTAATTTAATCTTGAATAGGCAGAACTAATATTCTGAAAATGACCACACTACCAAAAGCACTCTACAGATTTAATGCAATTCTGATCAAAATCCCTATGGCATTCTTCATAGAAATAGAAAAAGCAATCATGAAATTCATCTGGAGGGAGGTTGCTGAAGATCCCAGGCTGCTCGGCCGCAGGCCACCTCCAGTGCCCCTGGATGTAGCTGGGGGACCATGGCCCCCAGCAGAGCCTACCCACCCGGCTGTACATTTCCTAGGGGCTGGCTGGTGGGCGGGGATTCGGCCTGGTGTGTACTCTGGCAGCCCCAGCCCAGGCCTGAGAAAGGGACAGCCCCGAAGTAGCCCGCTTTGAGGTCCCCAGCATCCCCCGATCTCCCCCGCTGGAGCGGCATGGGCCTCCCACTGCACACCACCTCTGAGGCGGCCTCCAAATCCGAAGCCCCGGTGCGGGTGGGCTGCTTGTCCCCAGCTGTCCCATGGCACCCAGCATCCCTGTGTTTACCATCACAGGGAGATCTCTGCCCCCTGGGGCTGAGAGACCCCAGCCTTTTCCCAAGCTGAAGCTGCAGGGTACTGAGGTACCAGCCAGATGTCTTCCCACAAAGGATCTGTGGTGGCACAGGGCAACGGGGCCCTGCCAATAACAGGGAAACTGACTGGGTGGAACTGGCTGAACTGGGACCCCTGCTAAAAGAGAAGGGCAAGCGGGTAATTGCAAACCCAAACAAGGCTGAAGAACAACAAACATGCCCAGTGCCCCAGGAGGACGGGGAAGAGGTACGGGTACTGACACTTCCCCTGCAGGCCCACCTTGCCATGGAGAAGATGGAGGAGTTCATATATAAGGTCTGGGAGGGGCGTTGGAGGGTCATCCCATATGATGTACTTCCTGACTGGCTGAAGGACAATGACTATCTGCTACATGGCCACAGACCACCCATGCCCTCCTTTTGTGCTTGCTTCAAGAGCATCTTCTGCATCCACACAGAAACTGGCAACATCTGGACCCATCTGCTTGGTTTCCTACTATTTCTCTTTTTGGGAATCTTGACCATGCTTAGACCAAATATGTACTTCATGGCCCCTCTTCAGGAGAAGATGATTTTGGACATGTTGTTTTTGGGTGCAGTGCTCTGCCTCAGCTTCTCCTGGCTCTTCCACACCATCTATTGTCATTCAGAGAAAGTCTCCCAGACTTTTTCCAAACTGGACTATTCAGTGATTGCTCCACTGATTATGGGGAGCTTTGTCCCCTGGCTCTATTACTCCTTCTACTGCTCCCCACAGCCTCGGCTCCTCTACCTCTCCATCATCTGTGTCACTCCCAAGCACTGGCAAACAAGAGCAGGAGTGTTCCTGGGACTTGGCTTGAGTGGTGTTGTGCCCACCATGCAATTTACTATCGCTAAGGGCTTGGTCAAGGCCACCGCAGTGGGCCAGATGGGCTGGTTCTTCCTCATGGCTGTGATGTACATCACCTGAGCTGGCCTTTATGCTGTTTGGATTCCTGAGCACTTCTTTCTGGGAAAGTTTGACATAGGTTCCAGTCCCATCAGATTTTCCATGTCCTGGTGGTGGCTGCAGCCTTTGTCTACTTCTATAGGGTCTCCAATCTTCAGCAATTCTGTTATGGCCTGGAAGGTGGCTGTACTGATGACTGCCTTATCTGAGCCTCCCCACCTTGAGGTGGAGGAGGAACTTCCCAAGTGCTTTTAAAAATAACTTCTTTACTAAAGAGAGAGGAAGAATCTAAGTTGTCTGTTTCTAGAAGAAACCTCTTAGTGAATTCAGTACCAGTTAAGCTTCAGCTCACTTTCACAGCCACTGGGCAATAAACTTTCCACTCCCCTTCCCCTAGCTGGGGAGGGTGGGGATGGCTAACATAGTCATCCCCTTCCTTGGCAGTCACCCTCCTCGGCAAGACAAGTACCATTCCCTCACAGAGACAGTACTTTGAAGCTCATTTTGAGATCTTACTTCCTCCTTCAACAATTTTGGGAAAAAATTATGGACTGGGACTCTTCAGAAATTGTTTTCTTCTTTTTTCCTGAAAGAAAATTTTCCTCTCTTACCCACTGTCATTACTTCGTAACCTGGCTTATAACAGGCTATCGATTTTGTAGCACACTTTTCAAAAACATTTATAACCTGGACCCATCTTTCTAGGGCCTAGATCTGCTTACATAGCAGGAAGAATAAGACAGCAAATTTTACATAGCCTGGCTAATCATGGAAGTGTGTCCAGGCTTCAGATAACTTGAATTTTAATTTTTTTTCCTTGGCAGAGTAATTTAAAATTAAACTGGGGAAAGATATCTAATATTTAATACTAAGCCTTAAAAAGAAACCTGCTATCATTGCTATGTATCTTGATGCAAAGATTAAGATGATAATAAAAAAGTACAGGAGAAAAAAAAAGAAATTCATCGGGAAAAATAAGATGAATATAGAGGAAAAAAAATATATATATATATGAATATAGAGATGATGAGCATCTCTATATTCAGAATATAGAACCAGAAAAGCTAAAGCAGGAAGAGGGAGGCAGGTAGCATCACTATATCAGACTTTAAACTATACTACAGAGCAAGAGTAACAAAAACCTCATGTACTGGCATCAAAACAGGCTGGTAGACGAACAGTGTAGTATAGAGGACACAGAGACCAACCCAAAAACTACAATTATCTTATATTAGACAAAGGTGCTAAAAATATGCACCGGAGAAAAGAGCATCTTCAACCAATGGTGCTGGGAAAACTGGAAATTCGTATGCAGCAAAATAAAATTGAATCCCTCTCCCTCACCATGCACAAAAGTTAACTCAAAATGGATCAGGGGTTTAATAATTAAACCAGAGACTCTCTAAATAGAAGAAAGAGTAGGCCCTAATCTCCATCATGTGGGATTATGCCACAATTTCCTTAATAAGACTCCTATAGCACAAGAATTAAAACCAAGAATCAACAGATGGCATGGAATCAAACTAAAAAGTTTTTTAAAGAGAAAGGAGAGAGAGAGAGAGAGAGAGAGAGAGAGAGAGAGAGAGAGAGAGAGAGAGAGGAGAGAATTTTTTTAATATTTATTTTTTAGTTTTTGGCGGACACAACATCTTTGTTTGTATGTGGTGCAAACCCGGGCCGTACGCATGCCAGGCGAGCATGCTACCGCTTGAGCCACATCCCCAGCCCCCTAAAAAATTTTTTAACAAAAAAGATAATAGAATAGAGAGCCTACATCCTGGGAGCAAAATTTTACCCCTCATATATCAGATAGAGCACTAATCTCTAGGGTATATAAAGAACCAAAATCTTAACACCAAAAAAAAAAAAAAAACAATTAACCCAATCAATAAATTGGCCAAGGACCTGAACAGACACTTCCCAGAACAGGATATACAATCAATCAACAAATATATGAAAAAATGCTCATCATCTCTAGCAATTAGAGAAATGCAAATCAAAACTAAGATATCATCTCAAGCCAGTTGGAATGGCAGCTATTATGCATACAAACAAATATAAGTGTTGGCGGGGATGTGGGGGAAAAGGTACACTCATACACCGCTGATGGGACTACAAATTGGTGCAGCCAATTTGGAAAGCAGTATGAAGATTCCTTGGAAATCTGGAAATGGAACCACCATTTGACCCAGCTATTTCTTTCCTTGGACTATAGTCAAAGGACTTAAAAAATGCATACTACAGGGACACAGCCACATCAATGTTTATAGCAGCAGAATTCACAATAGCTAAACTGTGGAGCCAACTTAGATGTCCGTCAGAGGATGGCTGGATAAAAAATATATATGTGGTATATATCCACAATGGAATATTACTCAGCACTAAAAGAGAATAAAATCATGGCATTTGTCAGTAAATGGATGGAGTTGGAGAGTATTATGTTAAGTGAAGTTAGCCAATCCCCCCCAAAAATGCCAAATATTATCTCTGATATAGGGGTGATGACTCAAATTGGAGGAGCGAGGGAGAGCATGGGAGGATTAGATTAACTCTAGATAGGTAAGAGGGGTGGGAGGAAGGGGACAGGGGATTAGCAAGGATGGTGGCATGTGATGGTTATCATTATACAATGACATAATAAACATCATTATTCAAAAGACATGTATGAAGACTTGCATTGGGTGTCAGCATACCTTATATACAAAGAGAGGTGAAAAATTGTGATTTATATGTGTATTAAGAATTGTAATGCAGAAAGAAATGAGTACATGTATAATGGCATAAACTGACGTGAACATACTTTATGTACAGAGATATGAAAAATTGTGCTCTATATGTGTAAAAAGGATTGAAATGCATTTCACTGTTATTGTGTGTTTAAAAAATAATAGAAACTATATATATAATTTAAATCATGACCTAAAAAAATCCTAAGAAAACGAAGAAAGAAATAGTGAGATAGGATGCATATGGTGCTACACACCTGATATATCCACTGGTCTGGAGGCTGAGTCAGGGGGATTACAACTGTGAAGCTGACCCCAAAAACTTAGTGAAACCCTGCCTATTTTTTTAAAAAGGCAATAGTAATTTTTAAAAAATGAAGAAGAAAATTTAATAATTTAAAAACTTAAAGTAAACATTTAAAAAGGGCTGAGAATATAGTTCAGTAATAGGACATCCTGAAAATTCCATCAAGAAATAACCATTTCTGGCAATCAGCCACATTTTGTTTGCCATGTTGCATACAGTTTGACAAATACTATGAAGCACAATGTCAGTTTTATATCAATGTCACATAAATGTCACATTTCACATATAATCATACTTAAAAGGACACCTGCAGAATTTGAAAAACGCAAATAAAATCAGCACATAAAAGACTGAATTACACACCCTGGGTATAGATGATAGGACTCCTCAGTATAAAGAGAACAGCTTCCCTCGGGTTCATCTATGATAACACCAAAACAAAATTTCACCATGATTTCCTTTTCACTGAAGAAGGGACCAAAGCAAACAGTTTGAAAATTCTCCTGGAAGGTTAAATTGATATGTAATTAGACAAGAATTCTGAACTCTAAGAGCAAAAGCAGGAGCTATCATTACCAGGCACTAATGCATGTTATTAAATTATCATATTGCAGTAATTTGAGGACCAAAAACATCACAATGCAGAAATTTCATAAATGACTCCATATGTATGTAAATGTCAATTTTATTATGAAGTGGAATGAAAAGGCCTAGATAAATGCAACCATCTCCAGCAGAGGATTTGATGTGAATGAACAAGACAACCCAACTTGAAGGGAGGTGTGGGAACTGGAGGTGCAGAGCACTGGTAGGGCTTGGGGGCAGGATGTGTGTGGTACTGGATTATACTCTAGCACCCCAAAGAAGCACATATTGAGTAGGAATGTTTCAAAATTATACCAGAATAGGAGCCTCCTAGATTCTCTCCACACATGGATACACCAAATATACACCTGCTTCTGTTTTGACTTCCTCTTAAATAAAGTTATACATGGATTGAGAGACCTATGCATTGGACCACTGAGAAAATCTCTACCATCCGAAGGGCAGGCGAAGTTGGGGTACACTTGGGCATTAGTCCTGCCTTGAGCGATGTGCTACATAATTGAGACAGAATACCCCCATCTAGTGTCACCCAGATTAGATGAAGACTGACTTGGGTCACAAATGGAGCACATTGGACACTAAATGACTTGTCACTGGAAACACAATTTGTCTGGTGCTCATAGAGGAAAGAGCTGGATATACACAAGTATCAGGAGTGGAGAAAAGGAGTGGTTTTCTATGGCTATGGTGAGTCATGTGCTTTATCCATGGGACCAGGGCAGAAGGGGAGTTAGATCAAGGGTCCCGATTTATCCCTAGAAGGGATTCGCCAGCATGATCTGCAAACTGGGGTTGCTAACATTTGAGTTCCTCTCTAGCCAGTCCCTAAAGGTATACAGGAGAAATTCAATCCACCCAGCATCCCTGCCTGAGCACTCTCCCCCCTACCTCAGTAATAACTCCAGGCCTGAACAGTTCTTTCTGGAAGGAGTATGTCCAGGCACTCAGGGTCCCAACATTTTTTCCAATTCCATGGACTTCATCCTAACCCACTAAGCTTTGGGAGCAATAGCAACTGTGCATGCGCAAATCTCCCTGGATCACAAAAGAGGGGCTTCACATTGCACTGCAAGCACTTCCATCAGCTACGATCCCCACACCAGGAGTGAAGAAAAAGGATAAAAACCACAGCTCCGTTTCTTTCTAGAATAGGCTCACACCACCTTCTTGCAGTGAGCACAGGCAGCCTGGGTTCTAAACAACTGCATCAGGAATTCAGTCCCCAGTGAAGTAGGAGAGTTTCTGCAGCCTGAGCCCAGCTGTGGGAAAGGCTCCAAATCAAACAGGCAAAGGAACCAGTCCTCCAATGACATGGATATGGAGAAAGACCCGCTCACATGGGGCTAGAATATAAGCTTAGTGCAGCCATTTTTAAAAACAGCATGCAGTTCCTTAAAAGCTAACAGAGTAGCAACCACTCTGGATGCATTTCCAAAGAAACTTGAACCAGTGTGTTAATAAATGGCTGCATGCCCATCGCTGTTCCAGTATCCACAGGAGTCAGGATGAGGGAACTTCTGAAGTGGCTTCTGGAAAAGGAGACTCCTCCCATCCACAGAGCAGTCACCTACTATCCAGAGAAACTACTTCCCTTAAATGCACCTGCTCATAGGTCAACAGGTGGCTGATATTTACCAGATGCTCAAGAGGCCTCAGATGTGACAGGTGTGGGATCCTTGTGTCAGGAAGAGCCAAAACTGGACCAGGAAAATGTCACAGAGGGCATGAGACCCCTGGGACATGCAGTCCACAGGGGGGACACTCAGCCCAAAGATATTCTTACAAAGTGTCTGGCCTCGGAGAGAAAGGGAGAATACGCATGCACAAACACACACACACACACACACACACACACACACACACACATTTTTTTTCAAATGTCAAGCGGTTTTTGGTGTACTTTTCTCTCATGTGAAATGCTCATAAACAGAAAACAAAACCTTTGTGTCTTATTTTATTACAGTGGGGAGGCAAAACTGTCACTGGAAATGGGGACAGAGGACTGGAATTTGAGGAATTCATTGATGCATGTGTACAGGTTTCATCTGGGAGACAGGGTTGTGGATATGACATTTTTGTTTTCCTTATATTTAGAACATTCAGGGAGGTGCAGGCAGGAGGGCCACACCTGTAATCCCAGCAACTCAGGAGGCTGAGGTATAAATTCAAGGTCAGACTCAGCATCTCAGAATCTGTCTGCTCTGTGGGAAAGGACATCTGCATTCAGTCCACTATTCTCCCAATGCCCCCCCCCAAAAAAAAAGAAAGAAACCCTCCAGGGGGAGAAAAACCTGAGACCCCTGCAGATCCCAGCCCACTTGGGTAGGAAAAGGGCCCATGGACTGGTGATTCTCAGTGTCCCAACTCTGAAATATACCACAGAAGAAATTCAGGAAGGAGACTTGAGCTGCCAATTTGTACAGGAGATACCCATGTGTTTAATAATGAGAATAAACAGAATCCAACATCTTTAGAAACCCAAGAAATGTAAAATAAAACCCTATCAGAGAGGAAATTAAATAGTACCAATGAAGATAGGAAACAAAAGAATTCTAATAAACTCAAGAAGTTTAAGTGCTTCTTAACTATTTGTGGAAACTGTTTTGCCATTAAAGACACATGATAGTCCCCCAACGCAGTGACTTGCTGCAATCAGTTCATATGACCAGGATAATACATTAATAGTCATGGTACATTCAGCTTAAAAATAGTATAAAAGGCCATGGGTAAGTTTTACACGGGTGCCATATGCAGGTGGTATTATGTATAACTATGATGCACTAATAAACAATCCAGCATGCTTTACTCTTAATGGAAGCATCCAGTCCTAAAATTCATTGACAAAGTTAAATATATGTGAACTTAACCAAGAAGCCTTTGAATTATAAGAGAAAAAAATTATGAGTGAAAAAAAATAAGAAGTTATTACGTAACACGTGCATTGTGAAGCTGTACTGTTACAATTGTCATCAAGGAATCAAGACGTCAACAGAGTCCACCCACAAACGCACATGGTTTTAAAAATCATATACTTAATTGCAACGGAAAAGTCATTATAAATCAAACCCTAACAAGGCCAATCTCAGCAACTTAGCTAAACCAGTGGGCAGAATAAAAACTAAAAACTACCAGGGAGAGAGCTCAGTGGTAAAGCACCGTTTTGTTAACTACCAAAACAAAAAAACAATAAACTCCACAAAACTAGCTCAGGAATGGTAAGGTCCCTGTTTACCACAGCTTCCCTCCTGCAGTAAAATGGTGTTTGGAAATTTGATCTTTTTTGGGGGGGCGCGCTGGTGTTGGGCATTGAACTCAGAGCCACTCAATCACTGAGCCCCATCCCCAGCCCTATTTTGCATTTTATTTTGAGGCAGGGTCTCCCTGAGTCTCTAAGTGCCTCATCCACTTGCAGAGGCTGGCCTTGACCTCGCAATCTTCCTGCATCAGCCCCCACCCCCAGCCGCTGGGAATGACAGGTGTGTGCCATTGCTTGGCTTGGAGATTGGATTCTTCTAGTGGTCCAACCTGTCAATCACCACAGCCTGGGAAGACGCCAGGCTGCTGTGCTCACCTGCCAGATAGATAGGACTTAAGCAGGGGCTGAGGCTGCCCCAGGGGATGGGGAAGCTACGAGGATAGGGGTCTCCGCCACTGTCACGCTCTCCACCCGACTGGCCAGGGGGGCAGAGGGGCACTGTCCCCAATGGGCTCAGGCCTCTGGTTGCAGAGAGTCCCCGGAGTCAGGGTCCGCAAACTTGGGTTCCCCCCACAACCGGGCCGCCAGAGGACCTCCCAGCCCCGACTCCCTCCTGAGCCTTCCTGTCCAGGCAGGAGGTGCCACTGCACACTCACCATCTCCTGGTGCCCAGCAGGCAAGCCTGCCCTGGGAAGCTTCAGCTTCTGCAAGGCAGGGCCACCAGGGATCCTGGGCATAGAGCAAAGCCTGGAGTCCAACTGCTAGAATCCTGGAACCACGGACCTCAGAGAAAAAAATCCCCTCCCAAGCACGGAAGCCCGCCCCCTGCTCGCTGGCTGCACTCAGGATTGGACAGCGCTCAGCATTGGACAGCGCTCACCACGGGGGCTTCTGATTGGACAGGGAGTCAGTCAGTCTCTGCTCTCCCCAGTCTGAGCCCAGTGAGCCTTCTTTTTGAGTGACGGGGGGGGGGGGGGGGGGGGTGATATCTGCTCCAGGTAAGAAGGAGGCCAGAATGGCAGGGTTGGATTGCAGCTTTTTTCTTTTTCTTTTCCTTTTGAGGTCTTGGCATTGGGGTAGGTTTAGAGTGATCAGAATTCTAAGTTCTGTTGGGTTTTGATGTTAGGAAATTGAAGTCATTTCTTGAAAGTTTCATCACCCGAACCTCCTCCTATAATAAGACCACCCAAAGCATCTTTGGTGAGCTGACTTGTCCTCTGTTTATCTGTGCAAAATTCTCCAAGCAGAACTGGCCTTTCGCCCAGTGGGAACTGCTCAGTGCATCATGGCCAGCGCTGGTGGAGGCTCACTGGCGGCCTGGCCGGCGTCCTGGAGGAGTTTACCACCAAGTTGGCAGCATGAGAGCTGATGTTCCTCCAGCTGAATTGAATCTATCTGGAGCCCACATTGAGGCTGGAGGCAGAGTAAGGAGATCAGCACAGAAGAGATGCAGGAGAGCACAGCCCTGGGTAAAATCCAGCTGCACCCTGGCTCCCTCACTCTCTGGTGCATTGGGGGTTGAAGTCACAGGACTCCACCTCTGAGCACCTTCCCCAGCCCTAGTTTGAATTTTATTTAGAGACAGGGTCCTACTGAGTTGCTTAGCACCTTGCTTTTCTGAGGCTGGCTTTGAAATTGCCATCGGCCTGCCTCAGCCTCCCCAGCCACTGCAATGACAGGCATGTGCCACTTTTTTTTTCTTTCTTTCTTTTTGAGAGAAATACCTGCGGTGGCCACAGGATAACAGCCTTGCACAGATCAAGGCCACCCTGGGTGCTCTCCTTGGTTCCTGCCAGTCCCATGGATCCCAGGCAATTGGATCCTGACTCCTCCAAATTCCAGAGAGGACCCTGCCCAGGTGTACATCCTTAGGATCAGCTGAATTCTCTGCACTTGACAAGAAAAAAGAAAAAGAAAAACAGACAGACCCTACCTGCTTATCGTGATGCAAACAAAGCCAATGTCTTTCAAAAGGGAGCTCCACATCATGTCCCCCCAATTCAGTGGTGCAAAAAGTCACATAATACAGAGAAGACTTCTCCTTAAGAGGGACTCAAAGGTCTCTTTCTCTAAGAAAAAACAATTTGCCTTCGATTGGAAGTCCAAGAAAGCCAATTCCAGGTTTTCCTAATTTGGTAAATAACTGCATAGCCTCGAATGCACCCTCCTCCTCTCTGCCTTATTTAAAAGTGGAGGCCTCAAGATTACTTGCCCCCTGGGACCTCTGCACCTGTAGATGAATTCGGAAGAGGGGGGAGTCCTTTCTTCTCTCTGCAGTACCCTGTACCTCCACGTTCCCACAGGCTCCAACACCTTTGGCAGCATCCAATGGGGGAGCCGTTTAGAAAATTCTGGAATGTACCTAAAGACATTTCCTCATCTGGCTATGATGCTATCAATTTGGTTCCATGGTCCTTTTCAGTACTTTTAAATCTTTTTCTATTTTATTAGTTCTTGTTAGTTATACATGACCATAGAATCCATTGTGGTAAACTTAATCAAACATAACATATACCTTATTCTCCTTAGGACCCCATTCTTGTGGGTGGGCATAATGAGTAGATTCACTTAGGTATTTTCATATATTTAAATGGAAATATTATGTTCACTTCATGCTACTGTCTTTCCTGTTCTTATCTCCCCTCCCTTCCTGTTGCTCCCCTTTGTCTCCTCTACAGAACTTCTCTTCTTGCCTCCCACCTTCCTTGTGATATAGATTTGGTTTTGAGGGATTGCCTTATTTTACTTTAGCATGGTATTCTCCAGATCCATTCATTTACTGGCCAATGTTATAAAGTCATCCTTTTTAAAGCTGAGTAGTATTCCACCATGTATATATACCACAATTTATGTATCTATTCATCTGTTGATGGGCATTTAGGCTGGTTCTGTAGCTTAGCTATTGTAAGTTGTGCTATCATAAATATTGATGTGGCTGTGTCCCTGTAGTATGCTGATTTTATCCTCTTTATCTTGAGGAGTGGGATAACTGAGTCCGATGGTGGTTCCAGTCCTAGTTTCTTGAGGAATCTCCATCCTGCTTTCCAGAGGGGTTGCACCAATATGCAGTTTCTCCACCAAGGTGTGAGCATTCCCTGTCCCCCACATCCTCACCAATTTATTGTTAATGTATTCTTGATAATTGCCATTCTGACTTGAGTGAAAGAGAATCTCAGTGCAGTTTTAATTTGCATTTCTCTAATTGCTAGAATACATTGCCTTTTCAGTATTTTTTTAAATTTTTTTTCTAGTTGGAGTTGGAACCAATACCTTTATTCTATCCATTTATTTTTCTGTGGCGCTGAGAATGGAACCCAGTGCCTTGCACATGATAGGCGAGTGCTCTATGGCTGAGCCCCAGCCTCAGCCCCCATTTTCAGTATTTTTTTTTTTTTACTTTTGCTTCTCAGTACCAGCATCCCAGGTATTTGGGGAACCAGTTGTGCTGCATTTGTGAAATGGGAACATTTCTCTTGAAAGAAGACTGAGAAGGTCAAGACACATGCCCAGGATTCCAGGGATGAGCAGTGCATGGTTTTCTGGCCCATGATGAGGAGAAAATGTATGTGGCTGATAAGACAGAAAGAGCCGGGAACACCCTGGGGCTAGAACCCCACCTTCCCCCATGAGGGAAATTATTAATTATTCTTGCTGTTAGTATTCTAATCCAAATGAGAAATTTTCCTAAGCTACCAGTGCCACTAGATATAGGTCCCTGAATGGAGCTCAGATTTGTCTCGAGAGGCAATAAATGTGAATAACCAACCCAGTGGTTCCAATAACCAACAAGCTAGACCTCTGTCTCCTTGGGAACAAAACACTGGGTTTTACCCAATAATTAACAATCCAACAGCACCTGACAACCAATTTATGAGAGATGGAGAATTGGATCGGTGGGTATGGGGGTCTGTGGGTGGCCAACTGAAGGATCTTGCCTCTGGGTGCATTACTTGCATCTGAGAGGTTTTGCAACATCAATAAGATAAGCAGACTGGTGAGAAAACTGGCAAAAATCTCTGCATTATTCTAGCCAGGAAAATTTATAAGCACTCTAAAAGCATCTTAATGTTTACCCTCAGTCTAATGTGCCTCAATTAGAATGCCACCATTTGAAAATAGCTGTCAACATGAAAAGTTTCTGAACCACATTTGAGGATAACTACAAAAACCATATGAGTCCATGGCTAAATACATAAGTAAAAATAGAAATCAAATAATGAGCATTCTCTTAAGACTTCCTTCCTGAAAACACTGCCCTATTTGCTTTTAATAATTCCTCTAGCAACACTTGATGTTCATAGAGAACCGAGGAACATGTCTGCTTAGGGCAGAAATGCTGGATACCAAGAAGAAACTTACACTGAACCTCAAAGGAGAAGGTTCGTAAATCACTATAATGCAGGAATGCCCACAAATTTTGAAATTAAAAACAAGGGACTGGGGCTCTGGCTCAGTGACAGAGCATCTGCCTAGCACTTGTGAGGCACCGGCTTCAATCCTCAGCACCACATTAAAAAGAAATATATAAAATAGAGGTATCCTGTCCAACTAAAAACTATTTTTAAAAACAATGGTCAGATTTAAAAAGAAAAATTTTTAAAAAGCCAGAGATAATTTTTGATAATACATAAAATATAATCAAAGTCGAGAAAAGTTTATTGGCCCAGAAATCACTAGCAGGAGGGAGGGAGGAAACAGTGAGGCTTCTCTGACATCTCTAGGCCAAACACCCGATTTGCTTCTCAAGTTTATGGGAGATGCTGTGGGTGATTCCAGAGGCCTGCTCATGGACCAATTCCTACTTCTTAACTGGCAGTAGGATTGCATCATGTTTGTAGGATCCTACTCCACATGATCTTTTCCAGAGACACCAAAGGAAACCCTGAGTGTGTGTGTGTGGGGGGGGTGAATTTACTGTAATAAAACTTTATTATGGCAGCTATTATGAAGACAAACACAATAAGTGTTGGTGAGGATGTGGGGAAAAGGTACACTCCCCATACATTTCTGGTGGGACTGCAAATTGGTGCAGCCAATATGGAAAGCAGTATGGAGATTTCTTGGAAATCTGAGAATAGAACCACCATTTGACCCAGCTGTCCCTCTTCTCTATCTAACCCCAAAGGACTTAAAATCAGCACACTACCGGGACACAGCCTTATCAATGTTTATAGTAGCACAATTCATAATAGCTAAACTGTGGAGCCAACCTTGATGCCTTTTAGTGGATGCATGGATAAAAAATATGAATTATATATACACAGTGGAATTTTACTAGGCAACAAAAGAGAATAAAATCATGGCATTTGCAGGTAAATGGATGGAATTGGAGAATATAATACTAAGTGAAGTTAGCCAATCCCAAAACAACAAATTCCAAATGCTTTCTCTGATATAAAAAGGCTGACTATAGTGGGGTATGGAGGGGAATCATGGGAGGAATAGATGAATTCTAGATAGAGCAGAGGGGTGGGAGGGAAAGGGTGGGGGCAGGGAATTAGCAAGGATGGTGGAATGTGATGGACATCATTATCCAAGGTACATGTATGAAGACACGAATTGGTGTCAACATACTTTATATACAAACAGAAGTATGAATAATTGCGTTGTATATGTGTAATAAAAATTGTAATGCATGCTGCTGTCATTTAGTTTTTAAAAATCAATAGAAAAAATTTATTATGAAAAGTTTAAGATGATATTCTAAATATATAAATGCAACTCTCAAGTCACCTTGCTCTGCACTGACCAGTTCTCATTGGAACTTTTCTGGGACCAGTAGGAAAATAGGGGCACAACATACTATCAGAGAGAACACTCCAGCTTGAGAGTGTCCCTATTTTCCTTCCCTATGTCCTTAAATAAACAAATACCAGATAGATTGAAGGATGTGTCTGAAATAGTAGTTAGCAGGTGCACACTAGTGACAGGAACAGGAAGTTGACATGCCAAAGATCCAGGACAACTCTAGGTCACTTTGGCCTATGCAGGTATGGAATGGTTCTTACATATTTGATGGTTAGGTGCAATCATCCTATCTTCTTGAGTTGTGGAATCTAGTCTGTGAAAGTGTCCCAGAACTTGTCCCCACCAGTGTAATTTGTGTTCTCAGTGGTAGAGAGACCTGTATTGCTCACATAAATCACAGGTTGTTGGCTGAGGAAAGGAATCTAGCACATCGACGTGACCCAGGAAGGGCTCTAGGTAAATTACGTTTCTAAAAGAAAAGTGGGGGTCTGCATGCTACCTGTCTCTATCAGTATGTAGCTGAGTGGTAGAGCTACCATGAGCACTAAATATAGATAGATAGATAGATAGATAGATAGATAGATAGATAGATTGATCTATCAAGGCAGGCATGAGCTGCATCTTTGAGAACCAATAATGTATCATTCCATAGAGTTCCCTAATAATTTTGCATTTTAAAAATACAATCATTGGCTTATAAAGTGTAGTATCCACTGGTAGGCAAGGTGTTCGATATTCATTGAAAATGGAAAAGAGACCAACTATGTGACCAGAAACTCAAGAAAACCTTATTCATGGGCCATAAGTCATCTTTCAAAACCACTGAACACTTTTACAAGTTTTCTAAAACAAACAAAAAAACGAGGTTCTGCCTGTCCTCTTTGCCACCCCAACACTTATGGCTCTGCCTGTCACCTGCTGCTTTCCCAGGTGTCATCTCTGACACTCCACTTGCTTCTGTCTCTGGTCCAGATGTTATTGGAATTCCTACAACATATTTCTAAGCCTTTTATAGACAATCTGCCCTGCATGTTCTCCAGGGATTGGAAATACCTGTGGCCATATGCATGGATTCTGCACCCAAGGTCTCAAACACTGGTGGATGGGAAGGATTTGAAAATGATTTCCCCATGTACCAAATAAATGTACAGACTTTCTCCCAAGTAATGAAATGATATAACAACTTCTTACATAGCAGTTACTTTGTACCAGTTTTTAAAAATATTTTTAGTTGTAGATGGACACAATCCCTTTTTTCTATTTATTTATTTTCAGGTGTTGCTGAGGATCAAACCCAGTGCCTCACATGGGTAGTTGAGCACTCTACCACTCATCCCCAGCCCCAGCCCTGTATCAAATTGTATTAGTAACCAGTGATTTTTTAAATTACATGAGGATGTGAGCAGACTGTCTAAAAACTTTATACATAAAGTGATGAATATTGTTATCCTTTGGGGATTGCTGCCTGGAACCAGTCATCCACCTATGCTGAATAAAAACTGCAAGACATCTCCAGTGCTGGAATCAGTCTTCATTTCTCTCCTACCACAAATTTGTTTTTTATCTGGGTTCTCACATTTTGTCACCAAGAACTTTGAAGTGGCCTTTGACTCCTTGTCCTTGTCAGCTATCCATTCTATTACTTGCAATCAACTTCACCTGGAAGTTTTTCTGTAACTCTCTTCTCATCCATCACTGGTACAGACCCTTACTGGCTCTTGCTTAAACTGGTGGTTGGAGGGGGAACAAAAACAAAACAAAAACAACTCATCTCTGACTTCTTGACTTCAACCCTTATCATTGAAAAGAATCATTATTTTTATCATTAAGGAAAATTAACTGAGCCAGGCAGAGTGGTGCCTGCCCATGATCCCAGCAACTTGGGAGGCTGAGGCAGGAGGATCAAAGTCAGCCTCAGAAACTTAGAAGTAAGCAACCCAGTGAGACCCTGTCTCTAAATAAAGTATATATTAAAAAGGGGGGAGGCTGGGGATGTGATTCAGTGGTTAAGTAGCTCTGGGTTCAAACCCTGGTGCCAAAATAAATTTAAAAAATGAGCAGAATTGACCACTAAAATTCCTTCTAAGAAGCCTTCAAACTCTCATAGCCTAGTATTTTTAGAAGTTTAGAAATATGTGCTTCTGCATGCATTACATGGTATGAGAATGAGGCTTAAATTCTCCCATGGATGACAACTATAGCATTTTCCTTTTGGAGAGAATAAGGACCTTCACTGGCTCCCAGATACTGATACCTCATACCTCCGATCATGGTGGCATTGTGGTGCGGGTGGGGGGTTACCTTGCATTGTCACATGAAATCAGGTTCAATCCTGGGAGTCAGGTATGCACCGGACTGCCTTGGTTACACATGAGCCATTCTTAAGGATACTTTGGCATACAAATATATACTATGAAAATGAGGTTCAACTTCCTTCCTGGTGGACATTTTAGCATTACAATGAAGTAGAATTGACTTCCTAGTCACTGGTACTTTCTCTTGAGTTTATTTGTGAAAGAGGTTCCTCCTAAACTTATTAAACACATTTCAAATTCGTGGGTCATAATCTCATGGTAAATCATATCTTCCATTAGGAGAGGGTCAAGGTGTGTCTTCAATTCTTAGGCTCCAAGGTGCTAACAATACAACATGGGCACAAACAGAATGCGGTGCATGAATAATTGGAGAGATGTTCTCTTCTACACAAGTGGAGCACTATCACAACAGTCAGTCTCTCAACAAAGATGGCAACTAGCAACTAACAGGAAGGTATTCCAAAAACAGTGTATCAATTGGGAAACTGCTGGAGATGGCAAAGGCTCATGCCCCTGGAGGGCTGGGGTGGGGGGAGATGAGATTGCATCATGCTACTCAGAACACTTTGCAAATTAAAACTCATGAGTTGCTCATTCTGGAGTTTACTATAGCTTATAGAAAGAGAAACCATAGATAAGAGAAACTATGATAGTTGAATTGCTGTAAAACAAATACCAAGAAGCAATCGCATGAATGGACAGAGAGAAGTAGTTGATCAGGTACAAGACAGCATTAGTGGGTTTCCCTAGAGAATCCAAGAAGCTGGAAGGCAGTGGGAGGACATGATAAAACCTGTTTTTTTTTAATAATCAATAATTGTATACTTTGCAAAACTGTGCTTCAAAGATAAGGGGAGATTTTTACAAGGAAAGGTTTGTGGTGAGTAAAAAACTCTTGAAGAAATGCCCATAGAGCCATCTAGGTTAAAGTAAATGATGAAAGACAGAATGTTGAGCCCACATAAAATAATGAGAAATAATGGTAGATTTAGTCAGTAGCTAAATATGGTAGCTAAATATATCCAGTACCATGGAGTGTATAGTTTCTAAATTTTTCTATTTGTTCTAAAAATATAAGAGTAATAATTATACTCTATATGAGTAATAAAAATTGCAAAGCATTCTGCTGTTGTGTATTTTTAAAAATAACATTAAAATAAATAAATATGAGTGCAAAACTAACACTTAAAACACAAAAATAACAGTTACAACCAAACAAACATTGAAGCTTAATGACCTCAAGACTCCATTTTTCATTTCTATCAGAAAATACCTAAGGCTGAGTAGTTTGTGATTAGAAAGTCATTTAGATCAGAATTTTTTGAGTCTGAGAGTACAAGATAAAGGGATCCCATCCACTTGGCTTCTGGGGAGTATCCAATTTGCTCCATTCCAGCATGGTGGCTGTAATCAGAGTGGGGACAAGTGGAAGAAGAAAAATCATATGGACAAATATGAGCCACAGAGCAGAGAGGGGCAGTCTTGGTTTTTCATAACAACTCATTTTCTCAAAAACTCATTCCAAGAGACTAGCGTTCATTCCTCCTGAGGGTGGTGTCCCCAATGATTGAATTAACACCCAGTAGACAGCACATTTGAAAGATTTCCCTGCCTCAGTGCTACTATAATGAGGACCAAGTGTCCAAAAGCTAAGCTTGATTTGGGACAAATGATATCCAAGGCATAGAAGACACACAATGCATGAAGTTATAGTTTATGACAAAGATAAAAACCAGGATTGAGGGACTAATCTGTAAGATTAGCAACACTTTTCTATACAATTGAAACTAATTTGGCATGAACAAAAAAAAAAAATTGTCATAAATTTAAGATGTTAGAGCTCCCAGAACCATCACTAAGGAAAAACTAATCATGTGCCAAAAGAAGAAAATAAAAATGGTACAGAAGAAAAATGAATCATTAATAGGCAATAATGGGAAAACTGATGTACCAAAAATATGTAGGTAGAAAAAAAGTGGCAACATAGAAAAAACATTTTATTCATTACTATTACTTTTTTAATTACTATTACTACATATGGATTCAATTTATTCAAATTTTAGAAAGTATATTGATCAAGTTGGGCATGCAGCATACCTCCATGACTATAGAAACTCAGGAGGCAGAGGTAAGAGGACTGCAATTTGGAGGCCAAATTCGGTGATTTATGGAGAGCCTTTCTAAGTCATCATCATCTGTGCACAGTGGCGCAATGCTGTCACTAATCTACTTGTGAGACTGAGGCTAGGGGATCACAAGTTTGATGCTGGCATCAGCAACTTAGTGTAACACTGTCTGAAAATAAAATATAAAGATATTATAAAGTGACTGGGGATGTAGCTCAGTGTTACACTCTTTGGTATAAGTCCTAGAACCAAACAAAATTATTCTGCTGTCTACATCAGATTCACTTTAGATTCCAAAACAAAGTTGGGATAAGAATAAAAAGTGTTAAATAAAAATAGCAATCAGGACCCCACCCCAGTGGTTCACGTCTATAATCCTAGTGATTTGGGAGGCTGAGGAAAAAGGATCATGAATTCAAAACTGCAGGTGGTAAAAATAGAATTGCTGGAATGGTGGAATTCCATTGGTGGAATGGTCTGGCTGCAAAATAAAAGCTAAGAAAGGTAAAGCAGAAAAAAAAAACCCACAGGATAGAGAATATAATTTTAAAAAAGGGGGCAAGATGGGCTAGCCGATGTTAGAAATGAAGCTTCCACACTCAAAAGAGTAAAATGGAGCCCATGTTTTCTTTATTTATATCAGGGAATAACAAAGGTTTTTTATGGAATGTTCTTTGCCAAACAAGGTAGAGGAAGGCTTTGCAGTTTCCAATGGGTTATGCCCAACTCCACAGCTACAAGATGGGTCTTCCTAATAGAGCAGAAATAGGGTCATGTGCTTTGGGCAATCCAGTGCACTCTGGGGAGCTGTGGATATTTCTCAATGTTAGACCTAAATCTCCATGGTTCCATACCCAGAGAAGACCCTCCAGTAATTTATGGATGGAACCCTGCATAGTCCCCCTTTTTACTTTGCAATAGAAAATGATTAGCCAATATTTCAAGTTCTTGGAACCTTGTTCTGAGGGATAGACAACCTATTATCACAATACAAAAAAGAACTAGTAGCAAATATCTCATTCCAATAATATACCATGCAGAATGTTTCAGCATGTTTCCAGGGTTGAAGCCATTTCATTCTTGAAGTTTTTCCAGTTAGAGAGGTAGAATCCATAAGATCAATTTTGCTTTTTTGAATATCCTGGATGTTGTGATGCAACTCCATAAGATCCAGGCTATTATTATTGCTGTGCCAAATGCCCATTAGATGATTTAACCTTTTCGCAATCCCATAAGAAAGCCTTATATTTGGCTACAGTAACAGAGACCTTCATAATCAGATGGCATTTAAACCTTTCTTTAAACTTGAGAGCAGAAAGCTCATTATCAATATTTATGACAGAAGTTTCTAAGGCATTCAATTTAGTTTCAATATTTTCATCAATATTTATGATTATTAAGGGTTTTGGAAGTATTTTGCACCAAATTATTAAGACAATTTGCATGTTGAATATTCTGAGATATAGCCACTGAGGTTGTAACTGTAGAAGTGATAAATGAAATTAAATGACATTTTAAAAATTATAACCCAAAAATTTGAGTCCAAGAGCTCACTTAAGTCTGGTCAACTGAGCATGCATCTGTTGTAAAACCTGAACACCAGCATCAGCATACCATGGCTCTGAAATGTTGACTGGTAGTAAGACAAAGGAAAACTGGTGAAGGATTAATGTTCTTTTCCCTCTGTTATATCTAGTTTTGCAGTTAGGTAAGTTGCAGATTTACAGGCTACATGATTTTTATCATCCTTTCTCTTAACTCTTACATTTCCAGTAATTAAAGCATAAGAAGATCGAACCAGGCCTGCAGCCATACCAGGAACCCTCTTTACACCCCCTGCCTACAGACTCAGGCATAGGGCTGTCAGTGTAATATAGGAAATCTGAGGCTGCAATTAAGCTCCAAACATCTTTTGGATACTACCTTCACTGAAGGTTTGGATATTACCAACAAAACCTCCAGGGATCATGGCATCCTTTTGTGATGGTCTTTTGTCAATTCTTAAAGACCAGTCTAAAATATATCTACTATTTCTAGAACCTTTTTGTTGTACTGGCAAGACATTTGCACAGTCTATTCATTTAGGAAAGGTGCCAAATTCTATTGCAGAATGATTACTACAGTAAGGTATTGGCAGATGTTCTGTGGCAATGACTGGCTTGTTATGAGAAAGTCCTATTTTAATAACTGTTTAAACATACTGCTTAGAGTCCCAGGGTCCAGTACGATTGGCTCATCTAGACCCCTCCCATATGCTGTCTTTCCTTCAAAAGATACCCCTAGATAGCCAGGTGCTTATCGTGGGACCAATATATACATAGTTCTCCACTGTAACCAGTATAACTAAATCCAGTCACAGGGTTGGTTTTAATCTGAGTATCTGTAAAACCACATATTACATGAATATCATTAGTAAATACTGGAATGGATTCTCTGGTCAACACCTCGGGGTGTACCAAAGATGGGTCTGGAAAATATGTCCAGGTGGTTTCTCCCTGGACTGCATTTACTGGACATCTCAACAGAGCTAACATGACCACAAACGTTGTGGCAGCAGAGTTAGTTCCTACTTGTGTCGAACTATCTGTTCAGCCTGTAGCATTAGATTCTACAGTTGCCTCCATGATGGTAGTTTCAACATTCAGCCTCTCAGAGCCTTCTTTGCCCTCTTCCTCCATTGTAGCTTTCCCTTCCTGCTGGGGGTCAGGGCTGGCATCTCTGGGTCAATCTTCAGCCATTTGAACCTCAGTTCTAGGTATTCCATGTCTGATAACACATTCAGGTACCCCAATAAAATGAGAGGCACTTTCTGGGAAAACACAAGCATAACTACTACCCTACATTATCACTGAATCTTATCCTTTCTGTTATGTTTGTAAATCCTTCCACCAAACATGGCTCAACGGACCTGCTGCAGTGGAAAAAATGTGTTTTTCAGCTGCAGTGTGACTTTCAGAGTCACAATTTAAAAAAGAATTAAAACAAAGCATGATTAAAGTTATTTTGTGGGGCCTTATCCCCCACTTTTTTTATAATTGTAGCTTAATAGATAAATGAGCTCATTCTACAATAGCAGGACCTTGATGGTTCTATGCAATACCTGTTTTATGATCAATACAAAATTGATGGCAAAACTGCTGAAAAGAAAAATTGGTATAAGCTGGAGTATTATCAATTTCAATCTGTAAAAGACATTCTAATGCTCAAAAGTAGCTATACAGTAAGAAATAACAAGATGAGTGTTTTGTTTTACACAGGGAGTAGCAAAAAAATCTAGAGTGAGTATCAACAATAACATGAACTTAACACTGTTTGCCAATTGAGGAATGTGAGTTACATCAATTTTCCATAACTGATATGGTCATAAAACATGGGATTAACCCTAGTTGGGAAAGATAAAATATGTTTAAAACATTGTGAGATTTGATGAAAAATTTAACAAGTTTTTCTGCAGGAATATTAAATTTTTTATGTAAAGAAGAAGCATTCTGATGATGTAAAGAATATGAGGCTTGTGCACAATCATATAAATATATTTATTCACAAACAGCAACAAGTTTATCAATCTTATAATTACCTGATGCTAAAGGTCTTGGAAGATTAGAATGTGCCCTTATATGGCTAATGAAACATGGATAGTGACACATTTGAATTGTCATTTGTAAGGTCTGAAACAAATTAAATAACTCTTGCAATGGTGTGTTCCCAGTAGTTGATATTTCAATATTTTTTGTAACACGAACTGCATGTAAAAAATCTGAATAAACATTGATTGATTGGCTCATTTGCAAAATGAATTAAAGCACAAATGAGAGCTTGAATTTCTGCTCATCATGCAGAAGTATAAGATGTCTGTATTATCTCCATATGAGCATGGCTATAGAAACCTACTTTTTCTGAACTTGATCCATCAGAAAATATTGTTAGTGCTCCAACTATTGGTTAAGCACATACATTTTTGGGGAAAGTAAATATAGTCACAAAAGAAAACTAAATAATTTTATCATGAAGTTATTGTCTTTCCATTTGACCAGGGAAGTTAGCAAAAACTATCTGCCAAGTATTAGAAGATTGCCAAAGCCAATCATGCTCTTGAGTAGAAAAAGGGACAACAATAATATTAAGCTATGACCCAACTATCTGAAAAACCCATGTCATTCCTTTAATAACTGAGTAATAAAGCCATGGAAATGAGTTGATGTCTTTTGAGGAGAATGAGGTAGGCAAGGCCACTCAATAATTCCCAATTATTGCCATATTGCTCCTGTAGAAGTATGAACATTGGGAAATATTAATCAATATATAGGCTCTTGGGGATTAATTCTAGTAAGCTGTGCAGTCTCCATGGCAGACATAACCTTGTTATGGGAATCCTTTCTTCTGCCATAAGTTGATGAGAAGATACAGAAGGATCTCCCTGGGCAATCTGAAACAAAGGACTGAAATCTGCACTGGCTAATTTTAAACTGGGTCACAGCCAATGAATATCACCTAATAACTTTTAGATGCCATTTGCCTTGGGCAATCTACTGTGCTTCGGGGTGCTGCCGATAGTTTCCAAGGTGAAACCTAAATCTCCATGGCCCCATACTTAGAGAAAACCCCCAAGTAATTCACAGGTGACTCCCTGCAACTTAGTGGGGCCCTACCTCAAAATAAAACATAAAGATGGCTTGGGACAGGTCTGATTTGCAAAGTTTTCCTGAATAAAAACACCAGTACAAGAAAAAAAAAACAGCAAACAAATAAAAACAACAAAAAAAAGAAAACAGCTGGAGGGCTCTGCACATGTGACACAAAATCAGCTGTAACAGAAATTGTTCAATAGAGGCAAGAACATGATATATACTTGTAATTACATATATTAAATTATATTATATATATGCATATTTGTGATAGAAATTAAGATATATAATATATATCAATAAAGTGGGCAATCTCACAAGCTAAGTTATAAATGTATACATGTCTAAAAACAGTGTTCCAATATATGTGAAGTGAAAACTCTCAGGATTCAAGGAAAAGAAATTTCTACAAAAAGGGGTAGATAATTTGTGATATTCCACTTTCAAGAAAGAATGAAATGACTATCAAAAATCCATGTAAAACAAACTGACTTGAACAACTATAACTATACTATATCTACAGGACTATATAGAATATTCTGCCCCAAAGAGTAGAATACATATTTTACTCCACTGTGTAGGAAACATTGTGCAGGACTTGCCATTTTAAAGCCATAAAAATATCAATAAATTTAAAAGCACTGAAATCGGGACAATAATCTTTTGTAACTACAATGAAATTAAGTTTAAAAAAAACAAAATTTAAAAATTTGCAAACATGTAGCAATTAGTGTACTCTTTAAGAAGAAAAAAAATAGAAAATAGTTTAGGTGGATAAAAATGAAAGCAAACATGCCTAAATTTATGAGGTGCAGCTAAAGTAGCCCTCAGGAGAAAATTCATAACCACAAAAGCCTACATTATAAAAGAAAAACCGCCAAAACAAAAATCTAACTTTACACAGTAACTAGCTGTAATCAAATTGCACTGGGGATGAACTTTGATAAAGAATAGAGCAAGAATAAAAGAAATATGCAAAAGAAAGAATTAAGAAAATATCTTGATTGTTCAAAGGATTTACAAAATTGATTCTTCAATTAACCAAGAAAAGAGAGAGAGAGAGTACTCAAGTTAATAAATATAAAAAATAAAAGTGAGACCATCAAAACAGACTCCACAAAAATTTAGAGAATTTTAAGGGCATATTATGAACAACTAAATGTGACAAAACTCCTAAAAAATTTCCATTGAAACTGACTTAGACATAGAAAATCTAAAAATACTTAATAAGAGATTTAATCAGTAAAAACACAATAAAAACAACCATATCAGAGCTGAGCATGGTTGGCACAGTGACTTGGGAGGCTGAGGCAGGAGAATCATGAGTTCAAAGCCAGCCTCAGGAAAAGCAAGGCACTGAGCATCTCAGGGAGATACCATCTCTAAATAAAACACAAAATAGGGCTGGGAATGTTGCTCTGTGGTCAAGGGCCCCTGAGTTCAATATCTGGTACCAAACAACAACAACAAAAATCCTATTAGAAATGTGAAGTGAAACTATCAAACTATATCTAACTCTAAAAGCAGATATATGGCTTTATGTGAATTAAATCCTAAGGTCTCTGTACCAAACAACTATTTAAATAAAACATTTCAGCTTTTATGCAGGATATAGCACCAATCAATAAATAAAATTTTTGAAGCTGAACAATAAATATTCAAAGCAAAATTATTTAAATTTTCATTTATGGTAGTATCAAACATTAAATTCTTAGCAAAAAATTTACAAATATGTCTTATAAGCAGAAAATACTATAGAAAATATTTAAAAGACTAAGTAGGCATCCATTATTTATTGATAAAATTTAATGTTTCTGAAATAGTAAAATGCAAGTTGATTTACATACCAATGTAAATCTTACCAAAATTCCCACATGCCATCTTTGAAAAAGATGGAATGGTAAGCCTAAAGTGAACATAGAAGTTCAGTCAACCTCAAATATGAAATACAGGTTCCCATCAAGAAAAATATAAGGAACAAAATTAGAAGACTCACCCCAATATTAAAGCTCAGTATAAAGTTTCAGTTCTAAAGAAAGTGGATCCTGATTCCTCACCCTGTTCAAAATCAATTCAAAAGGGGTAAAAGATCTGACCTTAAAACTACAAAATAAAAAAGAGAAAGCAATTTAAGCTCTGGTAAGGACAACAAATGTTTTGAAAATAATTTCAAAATCAAAAAATGAATAAATAAATATGGCATTAAACTAAAAACCTGATTTACTGCAAACAAAGTGGAATCTCTATAAAATGGGAGAAACTCTTTGCCCAGTATGCATTTGATACAAGCTTCATATTTAGAATACATAAAGAAAAATAATAATAAAACAAAACAATCAAAAACTAAGTAATGCCATTCAAGTGGGCAAATAAAGTAGACAGTTTTCAAAAGAAGAAACAAAATGTTCCAGTAAACATATAGAAAAATGTTCAATATAATTAGCCTTCAGGAAAATGCAAATCAAAAATACAATGAGGAAGACTGGGGAAATAGCTCAGTTGATACAGTGCTTGCCTTGCATACACAAGGCCCTGAATTCAGTCCCCAGCACCACAAGAAAAAAAATACATGAGGTATCATTTCATCCCAGTCAAAATGGATAACTTCGAAATGTGACAACCACTGATGTGGATGTGGAGAAAAATCAACACTTATGCATGGGTGTGTGCAAGTAAATTGGGTAGCTGATATGAAAAACTGTGCATATTACTCAAAAAAATAACAATAGCTGGGATCATGGTACACAACTAATCCCATATATATATAAGAAACTAAAGGAGAGGATTACAAGTTTAAGGCCAACTTGTGCAAGTTCAAGGTCAAAGAGGGCAAAACCCTGTCTCCAATAAAAAAGAAATGTGTTGCAAGCCAGAAATGGTGATAAATTCCTGTAAAGTAGACAACTTGGGAGACCACAGTAGGAGGATCCTGAATTTGCTGTGAGAATAAAGAAACAATGTAACGCTCTCAAAATAAATTAATAATAATAAATAATAATAATAATAAATAAATAAATAAATAAGGCACTGTGATATAGTCTAATGGATAAATGTTTGCCAAGCACATGAGGCTTTGGTTAAGTCTTCAACTAAACCAACTAAATAATACTATCTCAAGCAAATAATACTAACATAAAATTACCTTATGATTCAGGTATTCCACTTGGGAGTATGTAATGAAAACAGTAAAATACTCATCTGATAACTGGATGCCCATGTTTATTGAGGCACTTCCCAGTTGAAATGATATGGAATAGCCTAGGAATTCTGGGACAGATGGATAAAGAAAATATGGCATATATGTAGGCATACATCCATAAAAATCAAATCCTGCCACCTGCAACAATTGGGTGAAATTGGAGGGTAGTGTGGTAAAATGAAATAAAACCATACATAGAAATACAAACACTGCATGCTGTGCCTCATGTGGGGAAGCTACACCCAAATTTAGGTTGGTGATTTTTAAAGGTTAAAGAGTGGAGGTGGGAAATGAGAACAGGATTTCATCAGTGGATGTGGCATGTGTGTTAAAATACCATGCAGAGTCACATTATTATGTATATTTGGTACATCTTCATCAAGGCTATTTTTAAAATGTTACTGTAATCAGTACTGAGTCACACGTACAAAATGATTAAATGGAATAATATTGCCAGGCGTGGTTGTGGATGCCTATAGTACCTGCAACTCAGGAGACTGAGACAGGAGAATTGACACTTTGAGGTCACCCTTGGGAACCTAGAAAGATCTTGTCTCAAAACCAAAAGAAAAAATAATGAGCTGGGGATAAATCTCAGTGGAAGAGTGTTCCCAGATTCAAATCCATTACTGCAAAAATAAATAAGTAAACGGAATAGAAATTAGAAATATATCCTTATATTTATGGTCGATTATTTTTCAAGGAGAATGCCAAGACATTATAGGAAAAATGTTTTCAAATCATCTGGAATAACTATTCATCCACATAAAACATGGAACACGATCTCAAACACTATCTCACACTTTACACAATTTTAAATGGAAGAAAGGTGTAAATATGAGAATTTAAACTACAAGATTCTTAGCAGAACACATGTAAAAACCTCATGACCCTACATTGAACAATAGATTCTTAGAAAAGACAATTTTTCTTTGTTTCTTTTTGGTATCAGGGATTGAACCCAAGGGAGCTTAACCACTGAGCAACACTCCCAGCCCTTTTAAACTTTTACTTAGAGACCAATTGCTAAATCTGGCTGTGAACATGTAACCCTCCTGCCTCAGCCTCCCAAACTGCTGGGATTACAGGCAGGTGCCAAAAGACACTGCTTATAATGACATATATTTAGAAAGTATCTACAGGATTTTAGACATGAGGTTTATGATGTGGCATAATAAATTTTGTGAAGGGTAAAAAAATATATTTATAATTTAGTCACTATGTTTTTTTTTTTTTTAACTATAGACTTCATCTAGGCTTCCGTATATACTATTTGAAATTTCACTGTTCCCAATGGGGACTTCTATCTGAAAGACTCCAACCACATTTACCTGTATAGGTCAAACCTGGACATCCTTTATTCTTAATCTATAGACTTAAATAAACTTGAAGTTTCTCAAGAATAAAGATTATTCCCCTGGAGCCAAATGATCACTAGCATTGTGTGGAATCATATTAGCTGAAGGGCTGTCAAACAAATAATATTAACTAATTAACTTCTGACCCCAAACTAACATCTATATAATTGTGGCTTCTTCATGTAGTCATGAATGTATTGTTGAGGCACAAAAAAGAGAAATATTATAATTTCGTGGGCATATTTTAGCAAGTTATGAATTATCATGGAAATGGTTCTCATTTTCACTGAACACACAGAAGTATCACCACAGTGAAGATTAAGCCAATTACATTCAGAAATGTCTTTGTCTTTAATAATTATTTGTTGGTACAGAAAATTGAACTCAGGGGTGCTTTGCCCCTGAGCTACATCTCCAGTGCCTTTGTCCATTTTTGAATTTTATTTTTTTTATTAGTGAATTTCAGTTACACGTAACATTAAGTTTTATTTTGCCATGAAATCATACCACTTGTAAATGGGGATTATTCTAATTGAGTGGCATAATTAAAATAAATACAAAATATTAAATAGCCATCATCACATCCAAAGTAACAAAAATTTTCTCAACTGTTTTTATGAGTTTTATGCTTCTAGCTATTACACAAAGGCCTTTGATTCTTTAAAAATTTTTTTTTTTTTGTAAATGTTGTGAGGTACGACATATCCAAATACTTCTTTTATTCTTATGGATATCTAGTTATCCCAGGGCCATTTTTGCTGTTGCTTTTACACTTGAAAAATAAAAGCTGTGTGTGTGTGTGTGTGTGTGTGTGTGTGTGTGTGTGTGTGTGTGTTTGAGATTCCTCTGAACATCAGTTACAAATTGCTGCCCATGCAATTCAGGCCAATCACCGCACCCGACCTGCACAGTCAACTGAACTTAAGGTGATTTATGTGAATTTCCAGGGACACCAACTAAAACTCAGACACACTTTACATTTACACAAGCTTCAGGACTGATTCTCTGCTCTTGGCCTCAGGCTCCCCAAAAGGGAGGGCAAGAGAAAGTAATGAGAGGCTGGTTAGAAAGTGACCACATTCAGAAGAGAACTTTTATTGGAATATTCTTGTTCTTAGAAACTTCTATTCAAAAAAGGCCAGAGAGGGCAGGGTTACAAGGGATACATGAGGGTAAGTCAACCCTCATGGGTAATGCCTACATCTGAAGACCCACCTCTCTATCTGAGCTGGGAAAGTGCCCAAGACACCACAAATGTAGTGACTGGTCAGAGCCTCCTGCTTCAGGATTGGAAGGCATGGGTCATTCAGAGGGGCTTCCCACATATCCGTTCTTCATTCTTTGAAAAAGCAGGTGATGAGTCATTATTTGAGTCCCTGAATTCTTCTTCTGGGTCACAACATCCTACAATTACAACACAAGAGACAATTAGTAGCAATGAGAACAATACAAGGATATTCCATGCAGAGTGTTTAAAAATATTTCCAGGGTTAAAGCTGTTGAATTCTTTAAGTATTTGATCAGCTAAAGAAGTAGGATCTGAAAAATCAATCTTACTTTTCTGTATAACTTGAATCTAATGATGCAGCTCCAAAAGATCCCAGCTGTTATCATTATTCTGCCAAATATACAAAAAATGGTTTTGAACCTTCTCCCAATACCATTAAGAAGCATTGCATTTGGCAGCAGTAACACACACATACTTAGAGCTAGCATGATATCTAAGTCTTCCCTTGAATTTCAAAGCAGAAAGTTCATTACCTATATTCATGACAGCAGCCTCTAAGGCATTTAGCTTGGTCTCAATCTTTTCATCAACATTTATTTGATTGTGAAGAGCCTTGGAAGTATTCTGAGCAAAATTATTAACAAAATTTGCATGTTGAATATGTGAGATATGGAAACCAAAGCTGTGACCATGGGAGCAATAAAATAAACCAAGGGAAGAACTCCCACTATTATGAGCCCAAGAGCACTCTTAGATCTTGCTATCTGGGCGTGTATTTGTAGTAAGACTTGAAAACCGCATCAGCCTACCATGGCTCTGAAATATTTCCTGGTAATAAGACAAAAGAGGGCTGATGAATATCATCGTTCCTTTTTTTTCTATTATTTCTGGTGATACAATTAGTTAAATTACATTTACTACATGTTACAAGATTTCTATCATCTTCCATTATTAACTTTTACATTTCCAGTAATTAAAGCATAAGGAGATTGAATATAGGCCTATAACCCATAGCAAGAATCTTCCTTCTAGTACTTGCTTACAAAGTCTGGTAAAGGTTTTTCAGTAAAATGTAAGAATTCTGAGGCAGCAATTAAGCTCCAAGCATCTTCTGAATGCCACATTCGCTGAAGGTCATGATGTCAATAAGTATGGAGATGCCTTGAAAAACCTGAATGGAACCACCATTTGACCCAGCTATTCCTCTCCTTAGACTATACCAAAACGACTTAAAAACAGCATACTACAGGGATAGGGCCACATTAAGATTCATAGCAGCACAATTCACAATAGCTAAACCATAGAACCAACAACCTAGGTGGCCTTCAACAGATGAATGGATAAATAAAATAAAATGTGACTATATATATATATATATATATATATATATATATATATATATATATATATATATTCCCCCCACCAATCAAATATTATTAGATTTAAAGATAAATGAAATTATGGCATTCGGTGGTAAGTGGATGGAGTTGAAGAATATCATGTTAAATGAAATAAGCCCCCCCCCCCCAAACACGTACACATAAACACACACACACACACACACACACAAACACAAAGGCCAAATGTTCTCTCTGATAAGTGTATACTAATTCACAATGGGGACTGGGGAAGAATAGTTACTTTAGATTAAGTAGAGAGGAGTGTAGGGAGAGGAGGGAATATAGGGATAGGAAGGAAGGTAGAATGAAACACACATTACATATAATACATAATATATATGGATGCTAAACCACTCAAGAAGGAAGGAGGAGAGAATAGAAATTCAGTGGATTATACAAAGTTGGAATGAAGGAAAGAAAAGGGAAACAGGAATACAAATGACAGGAGGATGAATCATACACAACTTTTCTGTGTTCATATATAACTACACCACCAGTGAAGGTCCACACTATGTACACTTCAAGAATGGAATACTAATTAAATGAGTTTTACTCCATGTATAATATGTCAAAATTCGCTCTACTGTCATGTATACCTAAAAAGAGTGAGAAATTTTGAAAATGATAAGGGGAAATGTGTATACAGAGAAGATTTGTGAGATAAAAACTCTTCAATAAATAGTAATGTCATTAAGGTTAAATAAAATTATAAAAGACCACCTAGAGCCCAAACAAAATAATAAACAATGGTAAATAGAGTTGCCCAAGTCAGTCTGTGCAACTATCTATTATCACAAAATTTTTGGTTTACAACTCTTTTCTATTTGTTTTACAAAGCAGCACAAGAGAAATACTTACAAGTTGAGCAGAGAGGAAATATGACATAGCAGTGTTATGAATACTATTAATAGTGCTATGTGCTCTCAAAGAAAGCATTCTCAATTTCTTCCCCCATGCAATAAAAAATCATGTAGTTGAAAGATACGCTAGTTACTGATTAAATAACACATGCTTGTGTTTATGACATTAAGTATGTGGGCAGCTGCTCAACTTGGCAGGTCAGAGCCAATAGATAAGGAAGACACTCTCTTCACACAAGACAGTGTTTTTTTGAATAATACTATGAAAGCAAGAGAGAAAGCAAAACTAACAGACACAGGCGAATGTATTGCCAGACTAGGAAAACCCCAACACTGAACCTATGTACTAGGGAGTCCCAAACAGCTTTTCAGGTTCCTGACTGGGAAGTCCTGGGCAGAGCATCCTCTCCACAGGTGAGAGTCTGAAGTCTTGTAACTTGTATTTAAATTGGGGCTGAATCAATACAAGTTAGAACAACAACAACAACAAAAAAACTTCATTCTAACAGCTTGCATGACCTGGTGATCCCATGAAGAACACTACATCCTTCCCAAAACAAGTCAGATCCCAGAGGAGGGAGTGATAGCCTTGAGATGACTAAATAAATTGAAGTTCCGATGAGTGAACCACTGAGCCTAATGCATTGAGAAATCAGCATTCTTTAGCTGTTTCGACAAGGATATGCAGACATCATGCAGGCACATGGAAAGGGAAGTCTCTTTAGTATATTTTTAGATATCTGGTACTGAATCTTCCCTCTGGACCTTATAAAGAGTTAAAACTCTCATATGTAAAATGAAGCCATTTTCTGTGTAAAATAATATGGAGTGGAGATAAGTATGAAGCCTAGAGATTTACCCTTTGGAATAAAAAATATTGTGAATATTATTCTCCTAGAATTTATCATTATATTTCACTATGTATTTTCCCAAATAAAGTTAAATGCAATATTTGTAGGTGGTGTTTTCTTGACCCAAAGGGCTCGCATATGAAGGGAATAATGTGTTTTTACTTTTTGAACAGGACTTGTAGATTAGAGACTGGAGGTTTATTTCAATCAAAATTGTTTTTCTCTCTCTGCAGTGTCATGAGCTCCTGGAGCTGTAAGATCTGAAGAGGGGCAGAGTTAGTTTATAGTAGCTGATAATTACTGGATTGCACAGGGGTCTCAAAGACCATGACAAATGCTATCTATCATATAATCCAATAAGTAAAACAAATATTATATTGTAAGTAATAAGTAGAACAAAAAAGTCTATAAAATCAAAATATATAATGAAATAAAAATGTGGGGGCATAAATGTTCCTATAGTATGTCTTTTTCTTTTTACAATCATCATTTTACATGTTTCTGGTTACACTTTTCTACTGGATATCCAAGACTAAAGAGGTGGTCCTCTATTGGGATGTTTTTCCTACACTTGAGGTCAGTCCAGTCTCTTCAGTGATTAATTTCATGGATTCATGAGGAACTGCATGGTTTCTTCAGTTCAAGTGTCAGGAAGGACCTGTGGACCACGTGGTTTCTACAGGAACCATTGAAACTATTTCCCCTTCGGCAACACTCCTTTTTTACCTGAATATGCACATTGGCTCCTAGTCACTTGGTTCTTTCTCCTCTTCCTGATTGGGAGCTTGTATAACTCTCCAAAGTTGTAGATCGCTTAGGGAGTACTGCAACTCTATAAGGTGAAATGTTAAAGTTGTAATTCAAACTAGGGATACCTGGGCATTATTTTAATATCCCTAGGAACTTCCTATAACTATCTTAATTTTTTCATAATTACAAATAAGAGTATATAATTTACATAAAAATATTCCCCAAATAAAACTTGATTAAACATATGAAATAATTAATGGAGACATTATATCATTATTTACCCAATAGAATGTTATACTATTGCATCGATCCATTAGCAAAGTGAATAGTGGGAGATGTGTGACCAAATAACATCATTAAACGCATGACAAGGTTAACATTAAGAAACTCATACTTTATTTTGAAACAAATTGCACTTGTAATGAAAATATAAGTAAAAATGCTCTGTAAAATGTGCGTGGTGGTCCATGCCTGTGACCCTAGGGACGTGAGAAGCTTTGCAAGTTAAAAGCCAGGCTCCATAAATTAGTGAGGCCCTATGCAACTTTGCAAACCCTATCGCTAAAAAAATGGAAAAAAAATCTGGGGGTGTGGTTTACTGATTAAGTGCCCCAAAGTTTATGTACAAACATAAAAACTAAAAAAATTAAAATTTCATATAAATCATGAGACTTTTGAAATAATAAACTCTGAGAATTGTTATTTCTCCTTTTAGGGCTGCACTATTCTATATTTGTATTTCCTTATTTCTACAATATCAGTTAAAGATGTAAAGAAAATTTTCAGCAAATGTCAAAAAGCAATTACCCTTTTTCTACATTTAAATGATTTTTCCCTCCTAGGTCTCAAATACTTCAAGGGATGGGCTATAGATAAGAAAATTACTACAATCTTTATATTTGTCAAGGTGTTTTTGTAAATATTTGCTGTTGTCTAAGGTACACACTTTGGACAAATGCTATTCCACACTTGCTACAGATATGAGGTCAAAAATTGAAAAATGTCTGAAATTTTAATACAGTCTTGGACACATTCTTTGGGTTTCTATACGCTAAAAATTCCCCAGTGTTTTTAAAATGTTTGATCAATGTCCAAAAACTTTGCAAAATTTTTTCCACATGTTCTCTCACTCATATGAATTCTGAGGTGTTGAGTAGAGTGTGAACAACTGTTGGAGACTATGTCACCTATTTTACACTTGTATAATTTCTGTGCTATCATATCTCTGGTATGAAATACTGTTGAACTACTGTGAAAAAAGGGTTGATTCATCCAAAAGAAACTGATGCAACGTTTTCACTTGTAAAACTTCTCTGCAATAAAAAATCTATAATGTTTAGTAAGATGTGATCTTCAATTTGAGAAGCTTTGCCATTCTTCACATTTATAGAACTTCTCTCTAGTATGGGTTCTCTGGTGTCGAGTAAGTGATGATTGTTGATTAAAATCTTTGCCACATTCTCTACATTTGTAGGTCTTCTCTCCAGTGTGGATTCTCTTCTTGCTGAGTAAGTGATGCTTTGTAATGAAAACTGTTGCCGCATTCTTTACAGTTGTAGGGCTTCTCTCCAGTGTGGATCCTCTGGTTCAGAGTAAGTAATATTTTTTGATTAAATGTTTTCCCACATTCTTTACATTTGTAGGGCTTCTCTCCAGTGTGGATTCTCTGGTGCTGAGTAAGTGATGACTTTCGACTGAAACTCTTGCCACACACTTTACATTTGTAGGGCTTCTCTCCAGTATGAATTCTGTTGTGGCAATCAAGATGTGAGTTTCTATTAAAACTTTTGCCACACACTTTACATTTGTAGGGCTTCTCTCCAGTGTGGATTCGCTGGTGCTGAGTAAGTGATGATTTTTGACTGAAACTCTTGCCACACACTGTACATTTGTAGGGCTTCTCTCCAGTATGAATCCTGTTGTGGCAATCAAGCTGTGTGTTTGTATTAAAACTTTTGTCACACACTTTACATTTGTAGGGCTTCTCTCCAGTATGAATTCTGTGGTGATTTTTAGGGCTTGGTTTTTGAGTAAAAGCTTCACAAAATTGTTTACATAAGTGGGGCATCTCTCCAGGGTGTGTCCACTGGTGACAAATAAAATTGGAGATTTTATTAGAAGTTGTGTCACATTCTTTGCATTTGCATTGCACATCTCCTGTATGAACACTGTGATGTTGAGTAAAGTTCTTGAGTGCATTACATTCTTCATATTGGTAGGTCTTCTCTGCAGAATAACTTTTTTGGTGTTGAGTAAGAGTTGAAATTTTTTTATGTCTTTGCCACACTTTTTACATTTACAGGTCTTTAGTTCAGTATAAATCCTCTGATGCTCAACAAGTTGTAACCTTTCACTAAAGGTTTTTTTGCATTCTTTAAATTTATAGGGTTTATCACTGTCATAGTATCTACTGTGTTTAGAAAATGTTGAGCAAGCCAATGCTTTCATATATTTTTTAAATGTATAGGACTCTCTTTCTCTATAAATTATCTTGTATTGAGCAAGCTCTGCACTGTGATAAAGAACCCTTTCATATACCTTACACTTGCAAGTTTTGTCTCGACTGAAGCAAACATTCCCACATTTTTCATCTAGGTATATTTCCTTTAAAAAATGCCTAGAGGTTTCTCTATATTCATAATTTTTATCACCAATGTAAATATACTGGTAATTACTCAGAGTAGAGACGTGGCTAATGGTGTTACTTATAGCATTATCTATATAGTGCACTTTCCAGAAATCTGTATCAGAATTATCATTGAGCAATAGTGGGGAATTAGAAACCTTTCTACAATTCTTAATATTGTCTATTTGGGCACAAGGAGAAATTACTGTATTGCTACAGAAAAATTGACATTTTGTAAAGAAATACTCAAATTATCACTTTTAAAAATACCTTCTCTGTGCAAATTGTTTGAATGGAAGTTTACCTCAGTGCTAAATTTATAATTGGCCAAGTTAAAAACTGATGCATGGAATGGATTTCAAATTTTTCACATTTTTTTTCACTTCAAAAATGGCTGTGGATATATTCTTACAGACACACAGCCCCTCAGAAGTAAGTGAAATAAATTGAATTTTTTCAGATATTAATTGTTTCTGGTGTCCTTTGACCATAAAATTTTTATCCTAAATAGGGACTACTAATTGGTTTTGACCACTATAATACAATATTTGAACTTTACTCTCACCTATATTTTCCCATTGTTTTCTTAGTTGTAAATGGTTAATGTCATAATTTCCATATCTTCCCTCTCTCTCTTGTATTCCCTGCTCTGGTAAAATTTCTTCAGGGTGATGAGAAATCATGGCTGAAATAAAAATAATAATCATGTTTACTTACTGTTCTGGGCTGAGTATATTTTGCAAATATAAGAAATTACAGCAATAAAGGAACATCAGCAGGGGAGTAGGTTATTAAATCTAAGCCCATTGTTAATACAGAAACATATAAATCAAATAAAAATGTACACAGAAAATTACTTTGAGAACTTTCCAAATCATCATAGTGTTCACAGTATCCAAGATGAGTACATTACTATGAAGAGTAATATAGCAGAGGAAAATACATTGTGTTACACAAAGCCTTTCCTCCTTCACAATATATTTTAAAAATCTACCAACTTTCTTCTGTTTCATTAAAAAATAAAAAATATGAAAGATGCAAATATTTGGGGACTGTTCAAAAAGGGGTTCCCGATTAACAACAGAAAAATTCATGGCTAAATTTACTGTAAGAAAATAAGTTATGAAGTACTCAAAGGGAATAGTAAATTATCATTTAAAAGAAGTTTACTGAATTAAACCAACAAACAAAAAATGGAATTAAATTTAGTCAAGAATTGTTAATAGTAATAAGCAGAAAATGTGTTTTTAAAGTCTTTCTTTAGAAAATGTCTGAAAAAGTCATGGGTGGTTGTATATAGTAACATAGGTGCTTGAGCCAGAAGGATCAAAATTTCAAGGCCAGCCAAGGTAAAAAAAATGCAATGTGGTAGTTCTCTTTCCAGTACTAATAAATGCATTTCAGCATATAAGAAAAATAAAACATCCAAATAGCTCAAAGTTGTAAATACTCAAAGCAGGTTTTAATCCAAATTTTAAAACTTACAGAGAATATTCAAATCATCCAAGAGAAAAAGTTGGGTAACCTAGAAATGTGTAACTACATAATTGTGAAATCCTTAGTTAAAACTTCACAACACAGAATGGAATTTGGGGCTATTTTCAAGTGATGGAAGGATAAAATTATCAACCAAAACATTATATTCACAGCTACTATCTTTCAAAAGAGAAGGAAAATAAAGACTTTAAAAATATAAATGCACACACTATTTATCAACACTAGATCTGTTCCCCAAAAAGTATGAAAGGTAATCCTTCATACTGAAATGTAAGTGTGCACAGCAACACAAGTCATAAAATTCTAAACATTTCTTGACTCAAACAATTGATTTTATAGTAATAATGGGAAAAAAAACATGTAATTTTGCAATAGAATTTGAAAGACAAAAGCATAAAAGCAAAACTGTTAATAGACATATATACCTGTAACAATAATATAGTTTTGAAAAGCCACAAATATATTGAATTTTTAAAAAAGTGAAGTCAAGTTGATACTCATACAAAGTATGAGTAGGAGATTCTTCATTTTTAGATATTTTCATTGGAAAATTCAAGATTACAAAATTCTGATGAAAACAAACCTTGGCTATCTGAATTACCTCTAAAAATTACAACTGTAGATAGTCCACAGTATACTCTAAATCTAAGGACACACACATACTGAAAGCAAGGGGATACAAGCAGGACACATACAAAAGTGACCAAAAAATCCTGTGCAGTCTAAATTATAGTACATAAAACATAGTTTAAGACAGTTATAGGACATAGAAATCATTTTAAATTTTAAAAAGACTTTGAAAAGAGAAAAAATAGAGAAAAGGAACATTTCCTCAGGTTCTGAATTAGGAGTAAATACATTCGCAGTGTATATCATACTTCCCAAACACACAAAGAAAACATTAAGAGAGTTGAATGAAAACAAAGAATCACTGTCGTCCTAGGAGACATCAATCCCCACTTACTGAAAAGGAAAATACAGTGAAGCAAAATGGTAATTGCAAACTATAAGACTTTGAAAATATTTTGAAACTATTGTAGACTTATAGAATCCCTATTCTTAATCACAAGTGGGATATTATGCTGGATAGAACAATTTTATGTATTAAAACAAAGGTTAATATATATTTAAGTGACAGTTATTTTGTAACCAACATGGAATAAAAATTTGAAGTCAAAAGTGATAGGAATGTTCAAAAATCCCTAAATATGTGTCAGTTGATTGAACACTCTTGGGCGTGCTGTTTTTCAAGAATTGAAAGATAACTTTAAGTATTATAAACATCTTTTAAATTTAACTAGAGTCTCCAGGTAATATGCATCAGACTCCCGTTGTTAATTTTTTTTTTTTGCAGAGAAATCTATTATTTAAATTGTATGAATATCCCCCAAAGTACAAATAAGACTATTTCCCTCCTTCAAAAATAGTAAAATTACAGCATTCAATTGTAAATGCAGACATAGAGTTAGGTAGACTGACTTTTTAGTGAGGGTGGCAATAATCTTCACATCAATAGCAAATTAATAAAATTGCACACCAGGGTTTTTGCATTGTTATTCAATATAGCCATCATGGGGTATGCAAACCAAATATCCCTTGAAAAGAACAATGAGCCAATTTGGAATATAGAAACTATAGAACTTTGAAGTCAAAGAATTTATTCTAATTATATATTTACAAAATGTATATACACTATGTTAACTGAAATATGTCACAGAAAGAATACTTCAGAATTCTACAAATATGACATCAGCTTTCTGAACAAAAGAGAATGGTTTGGTGATGGGGAGACAGAAATGAGCCTTTGCTTTCTAGGCATAATTTTTTTGTTGTTGTTATTGTTCTTTGTTTTTTGTTTTTTTTTTTTGAGATCTAATCTTTTTAGAGATATATTGCACAACAATTTGAATTAATGTTACTGAACTGTATATTTAAGTTTTTGGAGACAGTAAGTTTTATTTTGTAGTATTGATTATAATGAAAATTACAAACAATACATAAAAGAGATTTGCAACATTTCTCAAAGCTTCATTTAAAATAATGTGGTCTTTATCCTATAAGTAAGAACAAACTCATCAATATACAAATGATGGGCAAGCATGTAATCTCAGCAACTAGGAAGTCTGAGGCAGGAGAATTGCAAATTCAACACATCCTCAATAACTTAGTGAGAACCTCTCTCAATCTATGAATGAAAAGAACTTGGGGTGTAGTTCAGCATTAGAGAATCACTGCCATCAATCCACATTACATTTATGTATAGAAAATTTCAATTTCTACGTACATGGGCAGAATGAAAAGCCAATCAAGATAAAATATAAAAGTCATAGACAAAAAGGCTTAATATTAATAAAAGCAAAAGCACACATAACATTATTGGCAATACAAACAAGAGTCATGCATATCTTAATTTGTGAAGCAATTAATTGATATGAGGAAACCCAGTCTGCAACACAGAACCTATTGTACACAATGAAAAAATTAGGAGAAATTAACCAACCAAATTATAAATATCCACAGATGTATTATTTTACAAATCCTCTTATTCAACTACAATTTACACCATCTCTCAAAAGAGCAGTCTTTGTCCATCTTGACTTTCATTCCATGGCAGATAATTTTACAAAAATCTCCATTACAGATATCAGAAAGAACGCTGACAAGGAAATTTTAGTGAAAAATTATGTACAAATAAGTTTAGAGAAACTGAATTCTGATATTAATATATTACAATGGATTGACCTAGAGATCTCCAGAAATGTACAAAAATTTCCTGCAAATAATGGAAGAGGGCCTGGAGTTGTAGACTAGTGGTAGAGGGCTTGCCTACCATGTATGAGGCCCTGGGTTCGATCCTCAGCACCACATAAAAATAAATGGGAAATTCATTAACAACTAAAAAATATCTTTAAAAATTATGGAAGAGCTGTCAGATAATATGGACACTCACAAGGCAAGGGGAGTGTTTTGTTGTTTATTTGCATGTATGGAGACATTACTGGAGGAAAAGCCGGAGACTAGATTATTTGAAAGCACAAAACACAGGACAGGTTCTTCTATGATAACAAGAGAAAGAAATTAAAACTTCTCAAAACTCTTTTCTGCTGGATAACTTCTCAATCAACCTTTGTGAATTTAGGCTTCCTCCTCTACCTCAACTATTTTCTCTGCTATATGTGGGCCAAAGGATTTGACATCACTGCATTCCTCTAAGTCAACCATATGTCAAGTGAAGGATATATATCATGCCAACAAAGGAAAACATTAAGGATGAAAAGAAACTTAATGTTTTCTTGTCAGCACCAAGAACTACCCCATCTATTTTATTGAAAACACGAATCTGAATCCCATTCTTATGGTGAAGTTCCCAAAAGATATATTTCAATGGAAGAAAATTAAATAATGATAATTAGAAATTTTAAAGGAAAGTTATGCTCACCCACAAAGACCAGGTTGTTGTAGGTCTCTAACATCACTTCTCTATATAATTTCTGCTGAGCAGGATCCAGATATTCCCATTCCTCCTCAGAGAAATTAATGGCCACATCCCCGAATGTCAATGGCTCCTAAAATAAAAATTGGTAGTTCAATAGCACACAGACAAAACCATTATTCAGTGTTTAGTTTGGATTAAGAGTTATTAGTACTGATTGTCATGTAGGAGAGTTACTTTAATTATTCAATAAGATACATATTTCCTCTGAATAAGATAATGGAATGTAAGTCCTAAAACTGTGTGTGTGTGTGTGTGTGTGTGTGTGTGTATTCCATATCAGAGTGAAGTAAAGGATATATACCATAATCCAAGCACTGAATAAAAGCCCAACTTCTAACTTTTCTGCCATCAATGAATGTGAAATTTGGCCGACATTCCAGAGGCAAATCAGACTTGTCAAAGATACTCTCATAAGATGATTTTGCCCAAGGAAGATAAAAAGAGTGATTTAAAAAAAAAGCTTTTGAAAACAGTCTGGTAGTATTCTCTCTGCTTTCTATCCATGAGATAGATTGAACTCCCCAATAAAATTAGTTTCAAGTATCATCCATGACACATTCCCAATGTGTAAAATATTCATAAAATATCAACATTTGGAGACATGTAAAGTGACACTTCCATCTCGTGAAAAGACAAATTTGAAATATTTCAAGTTCTATAAGCAGTTCAATGAGTGAATAAATTTGGTAGAATAAAGGCCCAGATAGCAGCACATATGTGTTCAAAAGACTGGGGCAAAGAATTGGTTAACAAAAGAAAAAATATTTTTTAATATAATTGCAATGAATATATAATGGTGATGATAAGTTAATTAAAACTCATACAACCAAGGAAATATAACTAAGGAAAATGATGGCTTTGAGAAATACATAATAAAATTATTAGTAATAAAGGAGTCACAGGACTATCATCTCTGTGTGCAAAAGTAAGATGAGATCAGTAAGACACACCAGAAGGGTCCACATGGGTTTTCCACATGTGGATGGATCCTAATTACTTAAACATAGCTACTTTATTAAAAGAATTACCTTGACATCAGAGCAGAATCACCCCATCTACACAAATAACCAAATAAAAATCTTGAATACCAAAATATTTAAATACTTGACAAAATCGGAATTGTATGGTATCAAGATTTTATGAAAAGAACAACAAAAGACAAATCAGGTTAGTAGATGAATGACTATAGTCACTGTTCACAAGATGCAAAAAATAAAATTCCTGACATGTTGGAATAAATATATTTTCAAAATTTGGAGCAACCTCACTGTAACACTGTAGCCTTCTGTGGTTCATTCCTAAGCTGTGAGTGTGGTAATTCTGGGCAGCTAAGAAAATTCTGTAAAGTCCACACACCTCAGATCCCTTTTTCAAACAAAGGAAATGCTTAGTCTTCCAGAGTCACAATTCTCACCAGTTAACAAACATATAGCTGGAGTCACTTTAAGGTCCTCACCTACAATTTCCTTTAAAAATTATTTTTCTAAAATAAAATGTGTGAATTTGCAGAAAATCAACAAAATTTCTACTCTTTGGGAGGCTGGGGTTGTGGTGCAGTGGCAGAGCACTTGCCTATCATGTGTGAGGCACCAGGTATAATCCTCAGCACCACATATAAATAAAGAACAAAGGTATATAAAAAACTAAAAAAATATTTTTAAAAAAGAACATATTTTTGACACTGGTTGGCACAAATGTCACTAGTTCATGTCTCAAACTTGCAGTATTTCACCGCATTTGATGCCATTTATAAGTCCCAGAATGTCATCTACACTGCTGATCAACTTCCTGTAAATTGGGGGACCCTACAACTACCAAACATATAAAGGAGCATTCAATATTAAGACATTAGTTATCTATAACTCTAATAAATCAATTAAACACAACTATGAGAAAATCCTATCAACCTGTTGCAGAAATATAAAAAAAATGGCTTCTAAAGACTATATGGATAAGGCAGGCATACAGAATGGACAACTATTAGAATAAGTTTACAGGACTGAAATATCTGACACTGAGATTTACTATGAACTTAAAGTAACCCAAAGGGTGAGATATGTGGCAAGGAGTATACATACAGATTATTGTAATAGAACTGAAAACCTAGAAATATACTCAAACCCAAGAGATGTCAGGACTTCACTGGAGATGCTATAAACTTTTTAATGAATTATGAACACCTTGGCATCTGTATGCAAAGAAATGATTTAGACTCAGAACTTACAACTTTAAAAAAATGAAATCATTGATCTAAAAGAAAACATTAATTTGTAGCTTGTGTCAGACAACATAGCAGAAATTCTATATGGCTTTGTTCTTGACATGAATACTCAAATCCAGAAGAAGGATCTGTAAATGAGAAAGTTAATAAACTTTTATCCTGTTGAAAACTATTCTGTATTTTGAAGAATGCTATTAACATAATGAGAAGAAAGTGGATGAAATATTTGCCAAATACATATATGATAAAGGTCTGGAATAAAAGAAAATATACAATGAGCTCTTTAAACTCAGCAAAAGGTGCTGGAATTGTGGATCAGTGGTAGAGCACTGTTCTAATATATATGAGTTACTGGGTTTGATCTTCAGCACCACATATATATTAATAACAAATAAAGGTCCGTTGATAACTAAATAATATTTTTTAAAAAACTGAGCAAGAAAAAAACCAGTTTAAAAAAGGCAATATCACATATAATGGTATTAGAAACACATAAGGAGCAATAGTAAGAAAAATATTACTAGAAACTATAATAAATATATACAGATTCATGGAGATAAGATTTGTGTATCTATCTACATCTTTTTTTCTATAGATATCTGTATATGTACATACTTTGATTTATAATTATAGATATATGCTTAAACTATGTAATTCTGTATTTTATATATCTTAAAAAACATTTATTATAATTCAATCATTAATGACTCATTGTATGTAATTTATGCTTAAATACAGAATAACCTGTAATGTATTCACTTATAGAGATATTTACACAATAATATTTTATGGAGTTATGGTTGTAGTTAAGTGGTGCAGAATTTGTTCAGCTTGTGCAAGACCTTGGGTTTTATTACCAACAGCACAAAAACAAATGCAATAGTTTCCACTAAGTCTATGATAACATAGTGACATTTGACAGATATTCCATGAATCTACTCTAAGTCATTTTCTTGGAAACCACAGAATTCAGTGGGTTTCTGTGTCTCCTATATGTAGTAGAAATTTCAATGTCTGAAAACTTCTACTTGAAATATTTTTATCAATCCCCATTAATTTCTAATGTCATTAAGTTAAAACAATCAATCATGATCCTAGTGTACCTTAAGCATACTTTTTCTTTAAACTTTCACTTTTTACTTTTTTCATGTTTCTACTTAGTGCGCAGCCTTATTTACTTTGGAGATCATAAAGTCCCCAAATTACTCCTCCTGTTCAATCACCATGGTTCCAAGAACTCTAACTGAAATGTACAAACTTCCACCTTAGGGAATCTACACTGATAGCCCTGCCCTGGATGAGCCCATGTATCAGTACGTTCTTAAAAGTCAAAGCCATAAGGAAAAAAATTGTTATGCCTTTATCTTTCTAAAGGTTGTTGTCTAGTGAACAAAACTGTATTGAAATTTACACAAAATCTAAACAGTAGAACAAAATAGTATTAAAATTTACATAAATCTAAAAATGAGAAAACAGATTTAAAATGACAAGGGATGCAAAAATTAAAATTTCTATAATTCTTTGGGAGAATGTAAATGGGTGTTAGAAGGAACTGACTTTTTATGTATAAAAATATCAAACTAAACACTGTTGATCGTTTTACAACATTATGACTACTGTATCAGTTATAGGATTGTAACCTAAAAAAAATGGTAAATTAGATTTTACTTATATTTTGCCAGAAGAAAAAAATTTTTTTTTCTAAGAGACACAATAAAAAAGTCAAAACCATAGCAAAATAATAATAAGTATATAAAAATAAAAGATTAAAAATGCAAACAAAAATGCAAGTGATATTTGCCCAATAAATAACACTATTTCCATAATTAGAAACATTTATTTGAATATGCTACTGCCTATATATAATAATCAACAGTGGATTGTTTTCTTATGCCTTAATTATATTTGTATCAGAAAAGCATGTCCAGGTAGCCATGAATATTGGCTATATGTAACTGCAATTAATATTATATTTTGATGGAGCCACATTTTTGTTTCTAACATCCCAATTCACCATAGCCAAATTATGGAAGCAGTTATCATTTGTGTTGTTAGATGAATTGATTAATAAAATGTGATACACACAATATGGAGTTTTTAGTCAGCTATAAAGAAGATTTAAATTGTGACACTTGTCAGTAAATGAACAGAAATTAACAACATCATGCTAAGTGAAATAAATATGACTGATCAAGGGTCAAATGTTTTCTTTCATATGTGACAGCTACCTACAGCAAAACAAAAAGGGAAAAGAGAATTGAATATCATAAATATATAGAGAAGATTAGTGGAGTATAAAGAGACTGGGTGGGAGTGACAGGAAAGGAGAATATCAAATGAATTTTTAAAAACATGGGTATATAAAAATATACCACTGTGAATTCCACCTTCATGTATATGTAGAAAGCATCAAACATAAATGAATAAATGAAAGATTAGTAAAATAGATGAAGGAGAATATTGGGGGAAAGTAATGAAGGGAAAAATAAGGTAATGAGAATTGAAATGGATTAAATTAATTTAATAAAAGAGGTGAAAGCTTTGTACAATGAAAACTACAACATGCTAAAGAAAAAGAAAGAAGACCTAGAAGATGGAAAGTTCTACCTTGTTCTTAAATAGGTAGAAGTAATACTGTCAAAATGACCATGCTACCAAAAGCACTGTATCGATTTAATGCAATTCCAATCAAAATCCCAAGACATTCCTCATGGAAATAGAAAAAGAAATAAAAATTAATCCTGGAAAAACAAAGAGACCCAGAAGAGGCAAAGCAATCCTTAGAAGAGGAAGGCAGGTGGCATCACTATACTAGACCTTAAACTACACTTCAAAGGAATAGTAAAAAAAAAAAAAAAAAAAAAAAAAAACAGCGTGGTACTAGCACCAAAATAGACAATTAGACCAATGGTATAGAATACAGAACATAGAGAATTACCCACATAAATACAGATATATCATACTAGACAAAGGTACAGAGAACATATTGGAGAAAAAAAAGAGCCTTTTCAACAAATGGTTCTAGGGAAAGTGCAAATCCATAAGCAGCAAATGAATTTAAGACCCTCTCTTTTATCATGCGCAAAACTCAAATCAAAGTGGATCAAGAACCTAGGAATTAAAACAGAGACCCTGCACCTAAGAGAAGAAAATATAGGTCCAAATCTTCATCATGTCTGATTAGGCCCAGACATTGTTAATAAGATTATTATAGCATAAGAATTAAAACCAGGAATCAATAAGTGGACGGATCAAAACAGAACAGCTTCTCAGCAAAAGAAACAAGCAGTGAGGTGAAAAGACAGCCAACATCCTGTGACCAAATTCTTACCACTCACATATCAGATACAGCCCTCATCTCTAGGGTATATGAAGAACTCAATCTTGACACCAAAAAAAAAAAAAAAAAAAAACACAACCATATAACCCAATGGGTAAATGGACCAAGGAACTCAACAAACATTTCTCAGAATATGATATACAAATGAGCAATATACATATGAAAATTTCAACATAGCATTTAGAGAAATGCAAATCAAAGCTAATATTTCATCTCACTCCAGCCAGAAATGCAGCTATTATGCATATAAACAATCAGTGTTTAAAATAATATATATATATATATATATATATATATATAAACAATAAGCAAGGATGTGGGGGAAAAGGCACATTGATACATTGCTGATGGGGATGCGAATTGGTGCAGGCAATATGGAAAGCAGTATGGAGAGTCCTAGGAAATCTGGGAATGGAACCACCATTTAATCCAGCTATCCCATTCCTCAGGCTATACCCAAAGGGCTTAAAAACAGCATACTACAGGGACACAGCCACATCAATGTTTATAGCATCACAATTCATAATAGCTAAACTGTGGAGCCAACCTAGATGCCCTTCAGTGGATGAATGGATAAAGAATATCTGGTATATATACACAATGGAATATTACTCAGCACTAAAAATAAATAAAAAACATTGCATTTGACAGTAAAGGAATGGAGTAGGAGAATATTATGTTAAGTGAAGTTAGCCAATCCCCCCCCAAAAAAAAATGTTAAGTATTTTCTCTGATATATGTGGGGTGACTCACAGAGGGTAGGGAGAGAGAACATGAGAGGATTAGATTAATTCTAGATAGGGAAGATGGTGAAGGGAAAATGGATGGGGAAGGGGATTAGCAAGGATGGTGGAATATTATCAACATCATTATTCAAAAACACATGTATGGAAATTTGAATTTGATGCCAACATACCTTATATACAAACAGATATGAAAATTGTGTTATGTAAGTGTTGTAATGGAGAAAGAAATAAGTACATGTATAATGGCATGAATTAGCATGAACATACATTTTTTATACAGAGATATGAAAAATTGTGCTCTGTGTGAAATATGGATTGTAATGCATTCCATTGTTGTCATGTATTTAAAAAATAAATAATTTTTTTAAAAAAGAAAGGTATTGGAACCAGTTGGGGACACTATAAGCCTACAGGGTAAAAATTGTAAAACCTTGAAACCTTGAAAACACAGAGATGGAAGATAAGATGCATGAACAACAAGAAGAATGTGCCCCAAACAAAGATGCTACATTATTAGAATCCATGGTCAGAACAGCAGGAGATATAACAGAGAAGGAGTGGAGGAGGTACATAATTTTCTGTGAATTAAAGGATGATATAAGAGCAAATACAGGCAGCAGAGGATTATTTTGATAAAGCAAATACAGAAAGCAAAAGATTCCTTCAATAAGGAGATAGAAATTCTGAAAAACCAAACAGATATTTTTGAAATTAAAGAAACAGTAAATAAAATTAAGAACTCAAAAGGAATCATCTCCAACAGAATAGATCACTTGGAAGACCGAACCTCCAACATTGAAGGCAAAATATATAATCTTGAAAAAATGAAGTTGACCCCAGGGAAGATGGTAAGAAACCATGAGCAGGAGATTCAAGAATAATGAGATAACACGAAAAAAACAAATTTAACAATTATTGGGATAGAGGAAGGCATAGATTTCTAAACTGCAAAAAAAATGGTCAATCTATTCAATGAAATAATATCAGAAAAATTTCCAAACATGTAAAGTGAATTGGAAAATCAAATACAAGGAGAGTACAGGACAACAAATGAACAAAATCACAACAGGTCCACACTAACGCACATTATAATGAAAACACCTAGCATGCAGGAGAAGCAGAGTATTTTAAAAGCCAACAGAAAAAGGAATCAGGGATTGGGGAACCCAAGGTGGTTGCTCTGAGGAGCCTGCTCCTAGCAGAACGAGGCGGGGATCGGAGAGACCGGCTCCTGGCTCCCGAAGCGGCTCTGGCTCAGGGTTGGGGATCCTACAGGGACTGATTCTTGGTCCGGGTCCTGCTGGGTGCTGCGGGGGCCTGGGGGGCAGAGTGGAGCTGCCTCCTGCGCCCAGAGCAGGCTAAGGGTCCCGCCGGTGTGGTATCGCGACACCCCAACTGCAGCTGGGGCCGAGAAGAGTAGCCGCCCATGCCTGGAACAGGACCAGCGACCTGACGGCAGGGTAGCCAAGTCAACCCACTTGGAGTGGAGGCCGTGAAGAGCCGCCATCTGATCCCGCAAGGTAGGCAGTCCTGCATCCCACTGGCAGGACAGGCTCGGCAGCCTGCCAGTGTGGTGGACAAGTAGCATTGAGGCAGTCACGTCACACTGGTTGGAGTGGGGGTTGAACAGAGCCGCCGCCAGCGTCTGGAAGGAGCCCAGAGACCCGTTGGAGAGGCAGTTAGGTACCCCCACTGGAAGTGGGGGTTGAGCAGAACTGCCGCCCAGGCCCGCAGGGCGGGCAGATCTGAGACCCACCGGCTGAACAGGCTTGGAGGCCGACCAGCGTGGTAGACACGTCACATCAACTGGAGTAGGGGTGGAGAAGAGCTGCCGCCCACATCCGGATCAGGACCAACGATCTGAGGACGTGGTAGGAACGTCACCGCAATTGGAGTGGGGGCAGAGTAGAGCAGCCGCCCATGCCCGCAGGGTGGGCAGACCTATGAGCAACCAGCATAGTGGATATATCACCCTGATTAGAGGAGGAGCACAGCCACTACCCACCCTACAAGAGAGATATCCCAACTATACAAGAGAAATATAAATAAACAGGGGGAAAAAACTTCAAAAACACAACAGTTTCACCAAGCAGAAACAAACGCAAGCAATATGAAAAGACAAGGAAAGAAAGGACCACAAGCAATGCAGGTCAACTCAACTCTAGAAGAGGTAATAGCTGCAACAGATGGAATGTCAGATAAAGAGTTCAGGATATACATGCTTCAGATGATCTGGACTCTCAAGGAAGACATGAGACAGCAAAATCAGACAATGAAAGATCACATTGACAAGGAACTACAGAAACAAATCCAGGAAGTAAAAGATCAATTTCACAGGGAGTTAGAAGTAATAAAAAAACAAACAAATAGAAATCCTAGAAATGCAGGAAGCAATAAACCAACTTAAAACCTCAACTGACAATACTACCAGCAGAATAGATCACTTAGAAGATAGAACATCAGACAATGAAGACAAAGTATTTCAACTTGAGAAGAACATAGACAGTTCAGCAAGACTGCTAAGAAACCATGAACAGAACATTCAAGAATTATGGGACAACATTAAAAGACCAAACTTAAGAGTCATTGGGATACAGGAGGGCACAGAGCTCCAAACCAGAGGAATGAACAATCTATTCAATGAAATAATACAAGAAAACTTCCCAGACTTGAAGAATGAAACAGAATCCCATATCCTAGAAGCCTACAGGATGCCGAAAGTGCAAAATCATAAGAGATCCACACCTAGACACATTATAATGAAGATGCCCAACATACAGAATAAGGAGAGAATTTTAAAAGCTACAAGAGAAAGAAAGCAGATTACATTTAGGGGCAAACCAATCAGGATAACAGCTGATCTCTCAACACAGACTCTGAAAGCTAGAAGATCCTGGAATAACATTTTTCAAACACTGAAAGAAAATGGGCTCCAACCAAGAAACGTGTATCTGGTGAAATTAAGCTTCAGGATGGAAGATGAAATTAAAACCTTTCACGATAAACAAAAGTTAAAAGAATTCACAGCTAGAAAACCATCTCTTCAAAAAATCCTTGGCAAAACATTACAGGCAGAGGAAACTGAAAATAACATTGAAAACCATCAGTGGGAGGTAGGACAGTAAAGGGGGGAAAGTAATCAAAGAGGAAAACTAATCAGGTTTAGTAACATAAATAAACAAATATGACTGGAGGAACAAACCAAATCTCAATAATAACCCTAAATGTTAATGGCTTAAACTCACCAATTAAGAAACACAGGCTAGTCAAATGGATCACAAAACAAGATCCAACAATATGTTGCCTACAGGAGACGCATTTGATAGGAAAAGATATACATAGACTGAAGGTGAAAGCCTGGGAAAAATCATTCCACTCATATGGACTGCGGAAACAAGCAGGAGTGTCCATACTCATATCAAACAAAATAGATTTCAAGCCAAAGTTAATCAAAAAGGATAAAGAGGGACACTACATACTGCTCAAGGGAACCATACACCAACAAGACATAACAATCATAAATATATATGCCCCAAACAATGGTGCAGCTACGTTCATCAAGCAAACTCTTCTCAAGTACAAGAGTCTAATAGACCACCATACAATAATCATGGGGGACTTCAACACACCTCTCTCACCACTGGACAGATCTTCCAAACAAAAGTTAAATAAGGAAACTATAGAACTCAACAACACAATTAACAACTTAGACTTAATTGACATATATAGAATATACCACCCAACATCAAGTAGTTACACTTTTTTTCTCAGCAGCACATGGATCCTTCACAAAAACAGATCATATATTATGTCACAGGGCAACACTTAGACAATATAAAGGAGTAGAAATAATACCATGCATCTTATCTGATCATAATGGAATGAAACTGAAAATCAACGATAAAAGAAGGAAGGAAAAATCATGCATCACTTGGAGAATGAACAATAGGTTACTGAATGATCAATGGGTTATAGAAGACATTAAGGAGGAAATTAAAAACTTCTTAGAGTTAAATGAAATCACAGACACAACATATCGGAATCTATGGGACACATTGAAAGCAGTTTTAAGAGGAAAATTCATTGCTTGGAACACATTCCTTAAAAAAAGAAAAAACCAACAAATAAACGACCTCATATATCATCTCAAAATAATAGAAAAAGAAGAGCAAAACAACAGCAAAAGAAGTAGAAGGCAAGAAATAATTAAAATCAGAGCTGAAATTAATGAAATCAAAACAAAAGAAACAATTGAAAAAATTGACAAAACCAAAAGTTGGTTCTTTGAAAAAATAAATAAAATCGACAGACCCTTAGCCATGCTAATGAAGAGAAGAAGAGAGAGAACCCAAATTACTAGCATACGGGATGAAAAAGGCAATATCACAAGAGACACTTCAGAAATACAGAAGATAATCAGAAATTACTTTGAATCCTTATACTCCAATAAAATAGAAGATAGTGAAGGCATCGATATATTTCTTAAGTCATATGATCTGCCCAGATTGAGTCAGGAAGATATAGATAGCCTAAACAGACCAATAACAATAGAAGAAATAGAAGAAACCATCAAAAGACTACCAACTAAGAAAAGCCCAGGACCGGACGGGTATACAGCAGAGTTTTACAAAACCTTTAAAGAGGAACCAACACCAATACTTTTCAAGCTATTTCAGGAAATAGAAAAAGAGGGAGAACTTCTAAATACATTCTATGAGGCCAACATCACCCTGATGCCTAAACCAGACAGAGACACTTCAAAGAAAGAAAACTACAGACCAATATCTCTAATGAACCTAGATGCAAAAATCCTCAATAAAATTCTGGCGAATCGGATTCAAAATCGTATCAAAAAAATTATACACCATGATCAAGTAGGATTCATCCCTGGGATGCAAGGCTGGTTCAATATACGGAAATCAATAAATGTTATTCACCACATCAATAGACTTAAAAATAAGAACCATATGATCATCTCGATAGATGCAGAAAAAGCATTCGACAAAGTACAGCATCCCTTTATGTTCAAAACTCTATAAAAATTAGGGATAACAGGATCATACCTCAACATTGTTAAAGCAATCTATGATAAGCCACAGGCCAGCATCATTCTGAATGGAGAAAAATTGAAGGCATTCCCTCTAAGATCTGGTACAAGACAGGGATGCCCTCTCTCACCACTTCTGTTCAACATAGTTCTCGAAACACTGGCCAGAGCAATCAGACAGACGAAAGAAATTAAAGGCATAAAAATAGGAAAAGAAGAACTTAAATAATCACTATTTGCAGACGATATGATTCTCTACATAACAGACCCAAAAGGGTCTACAAAGAAACTATTAGAGTTAATAAATGAATTCAGCAAAGTGGCAGGATATAAAATCAACACGCATAAATCAAATGCATTCCTGTATATCAGCGACAAATCCTCTGAAACAGAAATGAGGACAACTACTCCATTTACAATATCCCCCCAAAAAATAAAATACCTGCGAATCAACCTAACAAAAGAGGTGAAAGACTTATACAATGAAAACTACAGAACCCTAAAAAGAGACATAGAAGAAGACCTCAGAAGATGGAAAAATATACCCTGTTCATGGATAGGCAGAACTAACATCATCACAATGGCGATATTACCAAAAGTTCTCTATAAGTTCAATGCTATCCCAATCAAAATCCCAACAGCATTTCTTGTAGAAATAGATAAAACAATCAGGAAATTCATATGGAATAATAAAAGACCCAGAATAGCAAAAACAATGCTAAGCAGGAAGTGTGAATCAGGCGGTATAGCGATTCCAGACTTCAAATTATTCTACAGAGCAATAGTAACAAAAACAGCATGGTACTGGTACCAAAACAGGTGAGTGGACCAATGGTACAGAATAGAAGACACAGTAACCAATCCACAAAACTACAACTATCTTATATTTGATAAAGGGGCTAAAAGCATGCAATGGAGGAAGAATAGCATCTTCAACAAATGGTGCTGGGAAAACTGGAAAGCCACTTGCATCAAAATGAAACTGAATCCCTTTCTCTCGCCATGCACAAAAGTTAACTCAAAATGGATCAAGGAGCTCGATATTAAATCAGAGACACGGCATCTGAAAGAAGAAAAAGTCAGCTATGATCTACATACCGTGGGGGCAGGCTCCAAATTCCTCAATAGGACACCCATAGCGCAAGAGTTAACAACCAGAATCAACAAATGGGACTTACTCAAACTAAAATGTTTTCTCTCAACAAAAGAAACAATAAGAGAGATAAACAGGGAGCCTACATCCTGGGAACAAATCTTTACCCCACACACTTCAGAAAGAGCCCTAATATCCAGAGTATACAAAGAACTCAAAAAATTAGATAATAAGATAACAAATAACCCAATCAACAAATGGGCCAAGGACCTGAACAGACACTTCTCAGAGGAGGACATACAATCAATCAACAAGTACATGAAAAAATGATCAACATCGCTAGCAGTCAGAGAAATGCAAATCAAAACCACCCTAAGATACCATCTCACTCCAGTAAGATTGGCAGCCATTAAGAAGTCCGACAACAACAAGTGCTGGCGAGGATGCGGGGAATTGGGTACACTTGTTCATTGTTGGTGGGACTGCAAAATGGTGCAGCCAATTTGGAAAGCAGTATGGAGATTTCTTGGAAAGCTGGGAATGGAACCACCATTTGACCCAGCTATTCCCCTTCTCGGTCTATTCCCTAAAGACCTAACAAGAGCATGCTACAGGGACACTGCTACATCGATGTTCATAGCAGCACAATTCACGATAGCAAGATTGTGGAACCAACCTAGATGCCCTTCAATAGATGAATGGATTAAAAAATGTGGCATTTATACACAATGGAGTATTACTCTGCATTAAGAAATGACAAAATCATAGAATTTGGAGGGAAATGGATGGCATTAGAGCAGATTATGCTAAGTGAAGCTAGCCAATCCTTAAAAAACAAATGCCAAATGTCTTCTTTGATATAAGGGGAGTAACCAAGGACAGGGTAGAGACGAAGAGCTGGAGAAGAAGATTAACATTTAACAGGGATGATAGGTGGGAGGGAAAGGGAGAGTCAAGGGAAATTGCATGGAATTGGAAGGTGAGCCTCAGGGTTATACACAATTACATATAAGAGGAAAGGAGGAGTAGGAGAGAAATTACATAAGTGTAAGAAACAATTTACAGTAGAGGGGGTGGAGAGAGAGAAGGGGAGGGGAGGGGAGGGGAGGGGAGGGGGGATAGTGGAGAATGGGATAGACAGCAGAATACATCAGTCACTAGAAAGGCAATTTGTAAATCAATGGAAATGTAACTGATGTGACACAGCAATCTGTATACGGGGTAAAGGTGGGAGTTCATAATCCACTTGAATCATTCTGTGAAATATGGTATATTAAGAACTATGTAATGTTTTGAACAACCAACAATAAAATAATAAAAAAAAGAAAAAGGAATCAGATTATATATGGGGGAAACAAATCGGAATCTTCGATTTCTCAACCAAGACAGTGAAACTACAAGATCCTGCAACAACATATAATATACCAAGCTCTAAAAGAAACATATGCCAACCAAGAATCATACCCAGAAAAAATTAAATTTTGATGAGCAATTGAATTTTGATATAGATGTTATTTTTCTGACAAAATAAAAACCTTCCATGATACACAAAAGTTAAAAGAATTTAAAACAAGAAGGCCTGCACTACAGCACATCATTGGCAAAATATTCCATGAGGAGGAAATGAAAAACAATGAAAATTAGAAAATGGAAGTATCCCTCTAAATGAAAAACCTATCAAAGAGCAAGTTAAATACCAAAAATAAACAAAAAATAACTGGGAATACAAATCATGTCTCAATAATAAGCTTGAAAGTTAATTTCCAAAACTCAGCAATCAAAAGACTGGCAGATTGGATTTAAAAAGAAGACCCAACAATATGCTGCCTCCAAGAGACTCATGTCATAGAAAGACACCCACAGACTGAAAGTGACAGGTTTGAAGAAATATATACCACTTGGGCTGGGACTGGGGCTCAGCGGTAGAGTGCTCACCTGGTATGTTTGAGGCCCTGGGCTCAATCCTCAGAACTACATAAAAATAGATAGATAAAATAAATATATTGTGTCCATCTATAAAAAAATAAATATTAAAAAACATACCACTCACATTGACTGTGGAAGCAAGCAGGGGTTTCCATCCTTATATCAAATAATGTGGACTTCAAGTGAAAGTTAATCAGAAGGGATAAAGGAGGACTTTTCATACTGCTTAAGGGAACCATACACCAACAAGACAGAACAATTATAAATATTTATGCCCAAACAATGGAGCATCTATGTTCAAACAGAATCTTCTCAAGTTTAAGGTCCAAGTAGACTACAAGACAATAATTCAGGGTGACTTTAGCATACCTTGTTTACCACTGGATAGATTTTCTAAACAAAAGCCAAACAGAAACTATAGAACTCAATAATACAATCAATAACTTAGATTAAACTGACAAACATAGACCATTTCATTTTTCAACAGGTAAATACACTTTCTTCTCAGTAGCAAATGGATATTTCTCTAAAATAGACCATATAGTATGCCAAAAAAAGCAACTCTAAGCAAATACAGAAAAGTAAAGATACTACCCTGCATTCTATAAGATCATAATGAAATGAAATTACAAATCAATGATAAAATAGAAGCTACTCCAACACCTGGAGACTAAATAATATTCTAGTGAATGAAAAATGGGTTGCATAAAACATCAAAGTGGAGATTTAAAATTCTTAGAGGTGAATGAGAACACAGATACAACATGTCTAAGTCCCTGGGACACTATGATGGCATTACTAAGAGGAAAGTTCATTGCATGGAGTTCATTCCTTAAAAAAGAAAAAAGTCAAATAAATGACCTAAAATTGCATCTCAAAACCCTAGAGAAAAAAAAATGAATCAACACCAAAAGCAGTAAAGGACAGAAAATAATTAAAATCAGAGCTGAAATCAATAAAATTGAAGCCAAAGAAGCAATTAAAAATTCACAAAATTACTGGGAATGGAACCACCATTTGACCGAGCTCTCCCACTCCCCAATATATACCCAAAGGACTTAAAAACAGCATACTACAAGGACACAGCCACAATGATTTTAGCAGAACAATTCACAATAGGCAAACTGTGGAGCCAACCTAGATGCCCTTCAATAGATGAATGGATAAAGAAAATGTGGCATTTGTACACAATGAAATATTACTCAGCAGTAAAAGAGAATAAAATCATGGCATTTGCAGGTAAATGGATGGCAATGGAGAAGATAATGGTAAGTGAATTTAGCAAATGCCAAAAAACAAATGCTTTATGTTTTCTCTGATATAAGGGGCCTGACCTTAGTGGGGTGGGGAGGGGGACCATGGGAGGAATAGATGAATTCTATTTATGGCAGAGGGGTGGGAAAGGAGGGGCCAGTGGATTAGCAAGGATGGTGGAATGTGATGGACAATATTATCCAAAGTACATGTATAAAGAAATGAATTGGTGTCAACATACTTTATATACAGAGATGAAAAATTGTGCTGTACATGTGTAGTAAGAATTGTAATACATTCTGCTGCCATATATTTTTTAAATTAATTATTTTTTTAAAAAAAATTCAAATTGAAATGTAGGCCCTTTGAAAAAATAAATACATTTGATAAACCCTTATCCATGCTAATGTAGAAAAAGAGAGAAAAAATCCAATTTCTAAAATCCATGACAAAAAAGGAATATCACCATGAACACTAGAGAAATAAACATAATTAGAAATTATTTTGAAATTTTGTACTCTAATAAAACAGAAAATATTGAAGACATCAACAAATGTCTAGAATCATATAGTTTATCCAAACTGAGTGAGGATGATATATACAAGTTAAACAGATCATTTTCAAGCAATGAATTAGAAGACACCTTCAAAAGCCTACCAACCAAAAAAAAAAAAGCCCAGGACTTAATGGATATAAGACCTTCAAAGAAAAACTAACACCAACAATCCTCAAATTATTCCATGTAATTGAAAAAGAGGGAACACTTCCAAACTCACTCTATGAGCCCAATATCACCTTTATTCTAAAATCAGACAAAGACACATCAAGAAAGAAAACTTCAGATTAACCTCTCTAAAAAACAGATGCAAAAATTCTCAATGAAATTCTGGCAAATAAAATACAAAAACATATCAAAAACATGGTGCATCATGATCAAGTGGAATTCACCCCAGGGATGCAAGTTTTTTAAAAACATACAGAAATCAATAAATGTAATTCATCAAACCAGTAGATTTAAACATAAGAATCATATGATCATCTCAATAAATGCAGAAATATCATTTGACAAAATACAGTATCTCTTCATGTTCAAAACACTAGAAAAACTAGGGATAACAGGAACTTAACTCAACATTGTAATGGCTGTCTACACTAAGCCCCAGGCCAACATCATTCTAAATGGAGAAAAACTGAAGGCATTCCCTCTAAAATCTGGAACACAGGGATGCCCTCTCTCACCATTTCTATTGAACATAGTTCTTGAAACACTGTCCAGAGCAATTAAACAGAGGAAAGAAATTAAAGGAATAAGTATAGGAAAATAAGAAATTAAATTAGCACTATTAGCTGATGATATGATTCTGTACCTAGAAGACCTAAAAAACTCAACTAGAAAACTTCTATAACAAGAATTCAGCATAGTAGCAGGATATAAAATCAACAGCCATAAATTAAAGGCATTTCTGTATATCAGTGACAAATCCTCTTAGAAGGAAATGAGGAAAACTACCCCATTAACAATATCCTCAAAAAAAAGATACTTGGGAATCAACAAAAGAGGTGAAGGATCTATACAATGAAAACTACGGAACACTAAAGAGAAATCAAAGACCTTAGAAGATGGAAAGATTTAATTTGATCTTGAATAGGCAGAACTAATATTATCAAGATGCCCATAATACCTAAGCACTATACAGATTTAATGCAATTCTGATCAAAATCCCAATGGCATTCCTCATGGAAATAGAAAAATAAATCATGAAAATCATCTTGAAAAATAGGAGACGCAGAATGGCAAGAGCCATTCTAAGCAGAAAGAGTGAAGCAGGTGATATTGCTATATCAGACCTTAAATTATTCTACAGAGCCATAGTAACAAAAACAGCATGGTATTGGCACCAACACAGGTTGGTAGACCAATGGTACAGAACAGAGGACACATCGACTAACCCATAAAATTACAACTACCTTATATTAGACAAAGGTGCCAAAAACATGCACTGGAGAAAGGATAGCATCTTCAAACTATAGTGCTGGGGAAACTGGAAATCCATATGCAACAAAATGAAATTGAACCCCTAGCTCTCACCATGAAGAAAAGTTAACTCAAAATGGATCAAGGACCTATGGTTTAAATCAGAGACACTGCATCTAACAGAAACAAAAGTAGGCCCTAAACTTCATCATGTGGGATTAGGCCACAACTTTTTTAATAAGACTCCTATAGCACAAGAATTAAAATCGAGAATCAACAAATGGGATGGATTCAAACTAAAAAGTTTTTCTTATCAAAAAAAAAAGAAGAATAGAGAGTCTACTTCCTGGGAGCAAACTTTTACCCCTCATACATCAGATAGAGCACTAATCTCTAGGGTATATAAAGAACTCAAAAATCTTAACACCAAAAAAAAATAATAATCCAATGAATAAATAGGCCAAGGACCTGAACAGATACTTCTCAGAAGAAGATATATAATCACTTAACAAATATATAGAAAAATTATCATCATCTCTAGCAATCAGAGAAATGCAAATCAAAACCACTCTAAGATACCATCTCAGTCCAGTCAGAATGGCAGCTATTATGAAGACAAACAACAATAAGCATTGGCCAGGATGTGGGGGAAAGATACACTCATACGTTGCTGGTGGAACTGCAATTTGGTGCAACCAATACAGAAAGAAGTATGGAGACTCCTTGGAAATCTGGAAATGGAACCACCATTTTACCAAGCTATTCCTCTTCTAGACTATACCCCAAAACTTAAAAACAGCATACTACAGGGACACAGCCACAGCAATGTTTATAGCAGCATAATTCACAATAGCTAAATTGTGGAGCCAACCTGTTTGCCCTTCAGTTGATGAATGCATGAAGAAATGTGGCATATATACACAATGGAATATTATTCAGCACTAAAAGAGAATAAAATCGTGGCATTTGCCGGTAAATGGATGGAATTGGAGAATATTATGTTAAGTGACATTAGCCAATCCCCAAAAAACAAATGCCAAATATTTCCTCTGATATATGGGGGCTGACTCACAGTAGGGTAGGGAGGGAGAGCATGGGAAGATTAGATTAATTCTAGATAGGGAAGAGGAGTGGGAGGGAATTGGAGGGGGAAGGCGATTAGCAAGGATGATGGAATGTGATGGTTATCATTATACAATGATATGGTCAACATCATTATTCAAAATACATGTATGAAGACTTGATTTGGGTGTCAACATATCTTATATACAAAGACATGAAAATTGTGATCTATTTGCATATTAAGATTTGTAATGCAGAAAGAAATGAGTTCATATATACTGGTACAAGTTGATGTGAACATACTTTATATACAGATATATGAAAGATTGTGCTCTATATGTGTAATAATGATTATAATGCATTCCACTGTTATCGATTATCTTTAAAAATAATAAAAAATATTAAAAAACATAAAAAATTAAAAAAAATGAATCATGACTTTAAAAAATCTAAAAAAAGAGAAAGAAATTGTGAGATGGGATGCATGTGGTGCTACACACCTGATATATCCAGTCTTCTGGAGGCTTAGGCAGGCAAAATCACAATTGTGAAGCTGACACCAGCAACCGAGTGAAACCCTGCCTAAATTTAAAAAAAAATAATAGTAATTTTTAAAAATTAAATTCAAAAAACATTTAAAAATTAATTTTTAAAACATAAAAATTTAAAAAAGGGCTGAGGATATAGTTCAGTAATAGGATACCCTGGAAATTCCATCCAGAAATAACCATTTCTGGAAATCAGCCACATTTTGTTTGCCATATGACATACAGTTGGACAAATACTATGAAACACTGTTTCAGTTTTATATTGGTGTCACATAAATATCACATTTCACACATAAGCATATTTTAAAAGGACAACTACAGAATTTGAAGAAATACAAATACAGATCACCACAAAACAGACTGAATTACACACCCTGTGAATAGATGATAGGACTCCTCATTAGAAAGAGGACAGCTTCCCTCAGGTTCATCTATGATAACACCCCATCAAAGTTTCACCATGATTTCCTTTTCATTGAAGAAGGGAACAAACCAAAAAGCTTGAAAATTCTCCTGGAAGGCTAAATTGATATGAAATTAGACAAGAATTCTGAACTCTAAGAGCAAAAGCAGGAGCTATCATTACCAGGCACTAATGCATATTATAAAATTATCATATGCAGTGATTTGAGGACCAAGAAAATCACAATGCAGAAATTTCATGGATGACTCCACATGTATGTAAATTTCATTTTTATTGTTAAGTGCAATAAAAAGGCCTAGATAAGTGCAACCATCTCCAGCAGAGGATTTGATGTGAATGAACAAGAAAACCCATGGTGAAGGGAGGTGTGGAAACTGGAGGCACAGAGCACTGGTAGGGCTTGGGTGTAGGACGTGCGTGGTACTGGATTATACTCCAGCACCCCAAAGAAGCACATGTTGAGCAGGATTATGTTTCAAAATTATACCAGAATAGGAGGCTCCTGGTATAATTTGGTATAGCTGTTACAATTATCATCAAGGAATCATGACATCAACAAAGTCCACCAACGAACCCACGTGGATGTAAAAATCATACACTTAATTGCAATGGAAAAGTCATTATCAATCAAACCCTAATCAGGCCACCCTCAGCAATGTAGCTAGACCTGCGCTCAGAATAAAAACTAAAAACTTCTGGGGTCAGAGATGAGTGGTAAAGCACCCTTCTGTTAATTACCAAAACAAAAAAAAATAAACTCCACAAAACTAGCTCAGGAATAAGCAGTGTCCCTGTACACTGCAGCTCCCCTCCTACAGGAAAAAAGTGTTTGAAGGATTTTGCATTTTATTTAGAGGCAGGGTCTCATCTATCTGGTCTCTAAGTGCTTCGCCAAGTTGCCAAGGCTGGCCTTGACCTCACAATCTTCCTGCATCAGCCTCTCCCGGACTCCCCAGCCTCTGTGATGACAGGTGTGTGCCATCGCTGGGCTAGGAGATTTGGATTCCTCTAGTGGTCCCACCTGTCAATCACCAAAGTCCGGGAAGACTCCAGGCCACCTCGCTCACCTGCCACTTAGGACTTGAGCAGGGGCTGAGGCTGCCCTGGGGGATGGGGAGGCTGCAAGGGGTTTCCGCCACTGTCACGCTTTCCACCGGGCTGGCCATGGGGACTGAGGGGCGCTGTCCCCAGTGGGCTCAGTCCTTTGGACTCAGAGAGCACCCAGGGTCAGAATTGGCCAACTCGGGTTCCTGCCACAGCAGGACCCGCAGGTCCACCTCCCTGCCCCATCTCCCTCCCCAGCCTCCCTGTCCAGGCACAAGGTGCCACTGCACACTCACCATTTCCTGGTGCCCATCAGCCAAGCCTGCCCTGGAGAGCTTCAGCTGCTGCATGGCAGGCCCACGCGGGATCCCAGACACGGAGGGAAGCCTGAAGTCCAACTGCAGGAATCCTAGAAGTGCAGACCACGGAGAAATAAATCCCATGCAGAGTGCAGAGGCCCACCCCCTGCTTACTGGCTGCGCTCAGGATTGGACAGCGCTCAGCACGGGGGCTTCTGATTGGACAGGGAGTCAGTCAGTCTCTGCTCCCCCCTCCCCAGCCCGAACCCAGGGAGCCTTCTTTTTGAGTGACAGTGGGTGATATCCGCTCCAGGCAAGAAGGAGGCCAGAATGGCAGAGTTTGGGTTCAGCTTTTTTTTCTTTTTTCCTTTCCTTTTGGTGTCTGGGCATTGGGTTAGGGTCAAGGTGACCAGAATTCTAAGTTCTGTTGGGTTTTGATGTTAGGAAATTGAAGTCATTTCTTAAAAGTTTCATCACCTGGGTCTCCACCTATAATAAGATGTGCCAGAGCATCTCTGGGGTGCTGATTTATCCTTGGTTCATCTGTGCAAAAATCTACAAGCAGAAGTCCCCTTTTGCCCCTTGGGAACTGCTGGTAGAGGCTCACATGGGGCCTGGTAGGCGCCTTAAAGGAGGCTCCCACCCAGTTGGCAGCATGAGAGTTGATGTTCCTCCAGCTGAGTAGAATCTGTATCTTGAGCACCCATTGAGCTGGAGGCAGAAAAAGAAGATCAGCACAGAAGAGACACAGGAGAGCACAGAGCTGGGTAAACACCAGCTGCACCCAGGCTCCCTCTCTCTCTGGCCACTGGGGGTTGAATTCAGAAGACTCGACCTCTGAGCACCTTCCGCAGCCCTATTTTGAATTTCATTTAGAGACAGGGTCTCACTGAGTTGCTTAGCACTGTGCTTTAGCTGAGGCTGCCTTTGAATTCGCCATCCTCCTGCCTCAGCCTCCCCAGCCGCTGCAATGACAGGCATGTGCCACTTTTTTTTTTATCTTTCTTTCTTTTTGGGAGAAATACCTGTGGTGGCCACAGGATAACAGCCTTGCACAGATCAAGGCCACCCTGGGTGCTCTCCCTGGTTCCCACCAGCCCTCTGGATCCCAGGCAATGGGATGTTGCCTCCTCCAAAAACCAGAGACACCCTGCCCAGGTGCGCATCCTTAGTATGAGCTGAATACTCTGCACTTAACAAGAAAAAAGAAAAAGACAGACCCTACCTGCTTGTCTTGATGCAAACAAAGTCGATGTGTTTCCAAAGAGAGCTCCACGTCTTGTCCCCCCAATTCAGTGGTGCAAAAAGTAACATAATACAGAGAAGACTTCTCATTAAGAGGGGCTCAAGGGTCTCTCTCTCTTTAAGGAAAAACAATTTGCGTTTGATTGAAAGTCCAAGAAAGCCAATTCCAGGTTTTCCTAATTTGGTAAATAACTCCATAGACCCGAATGCACCCTGCTCTTCTCTGCCTTAATTAACCTTGGAGGCCTCTGGGACCTCTGCACCTGTAGATGAATGGGGGGGGAGTCCTTTCTACTCATGCAGCGCCCTGTACCTCCATGTTCCCACAGGCTCCAACACCTTTGGCAGCATCCAATGGGGGAGCCGTTTAGAAAATTCTGGAATGTACTTAAAGACATTTCCTCATCAGGCTATGATGCTATCAATTTGGTCCCGTGGTCCTTTTCAGTACTTTCTATTTTTTTCTATTTTATTGGTTCTCCTTAGTTATACATGGCCATAGAATCCATTGTGGTAAACTTATCCAAACATAAAATGTACCTTATTCTCCTTTGGACCCCATTCTTGTGAGTGGGCATGATGGGTAGATTAATTTAGGTATTTTCATATAATTAAATAGAAACATTATGATCACTTCATGTTACTGTCTTTTCTGTTCTTATCTCCCCTCCCTTCCTGTTGCTCCTCTTTGTCTCATCTATAGAACTTCTCTTCTTGCCCCCAACCTTCCTTGTGATATAGATAACGCATGTAATGGAAAACATGTGACATTTGGTTTGGGAGGATTGACTTATTTTACTTTAGCATGATAATCTCCAGATCCATTCACATACTGGCCAATGTTATAAAGTCATCCTTTTTTAAAGATGAGTAATATTTCACCGTGTATACACACCACAATTTCTTTATCTATTCATCTGTTGGTGGGCATTTAGTCTGGATCCATAGCTTAGCTATTGTGAGTTGTTCTCTCATAAACATTGATGTGGCTGTGTCCTTGTAGTATGCTTATTTTATCCTCTTTAGGCTGAAGAGTGGGATAACTGAGTCAGAAGGTGGTTCCAGTCCTAGTTTTTTGAGGAATCTCCATTCTGCTTTCCAGAAGGGTTGCACCAATGTGCAGTTTCTCCAACAAGGTGTGAGCATTCCCTGTCCCCCACATCCTCACCAATTTATTGTTACTGTATTCTTGATAATTGCCATTCTGACTGGAGTGAAAGAAAAGCTCAGTGCAGTTTTAATTTGCATTTCTCTAATTGCTAGAATACATTGCCTTTTCAGTATTTTTTAAAATATTTTTTTTCTAGTTGGAGTCGGACCCAATACCTTTATTCTATCCATTTATTTTTCTGTGATGCTGAGAATGGAACCCGGTGCCTTGCACATGCTAGGCAAGTGCTCTATGGCTGAGCCCCAGCCTCAGCCCCCATTTTCAGTATTTTTTACTTTTGCTTCTCAGTAACAGCAATCCAGGTATTTGGGGAACCAGTTTTGCTGCATTTGTGAAATGGGAACATTTCTCTTGAAAGAAGACTGAGAAGGTCAAGGCACATGCCCAGGATTCCAGGGATGAGGAATACACGGTTGTCTTGCACATGATGAGGAGAAAATGTATGTGGCTGAGAAGACAGAAAGAGCAGGGGACACCCTGGGGCTAGAACCCCACCTACCACCATGAGGGATATAATTAATTATTCCTGTTGTTAGTTTTCTTAACCCAAATGAGAAATTTTCCTAAGCTACCAGTGCCACTAGATATAGGTCCCTGAATGAAACAGATTTGTCATGAGAGGCAAGAAAAAGTGAATAACCAACCCAGTGGTTCCAATAACCAACAAGCTAATCGTTAGGCTCCTTGAGAACAAAACACTAGGTTTTACCCAATAATTAATAATCCAACAGCACCTGAAACCCAATTAATGTGAGATGGAGAATTGGATCAGTGGATGTGGGGTCTGTGGGTGGCCAGCTACAGGATCTTGCCTCTGGGGTGCATTACTTGCATTTGAGAGATTTTTCAACACCAATGAGATAAGCAGAGTGGCAAGAAAACTGGCAAAACCCTCTGCAGTATTCTAGCCAGGAAAATTCATAAGCACTTTAAAAGCATCTTAATGTTTACCCTGAGTCGATTGTGCCTCAATCAGAATGCAACCATTTGAAAAGAGCTGTCAACTTGAAAAGTTTCTGAAATCTGCTGGTTTGTGGACCACATTTGAGGATAACGACAAAAACCATATGAGTCCATGGCTAAATACATAAGTAAAAATAGAAATCGAATAACGAGCATTCTCTTAAGACTTCCTTCCTGAAAACACTGCCCTATTTGCTTTTAATAATTTCTCTAGCAACATTTGAGGTCATAAAGAACCGAGGAACGTGTCTGGTTGGGGCAGAAATGCTGGATACCAAGAAGAAAGTTACACTGAATCTCAAAGGAGAAGGTTCATAAATCACCAGAATGCAGGAATGCCCACAAAACTTGAAATTAAAAACAAGGGACTGGGGTTGTGGCTCAGTGACAGAGCACCTGCCTAGCACCTGTGAGGCACTGGGTTCAATCCTCAGCACCACATTAGAAATAAATATATAAAATAAAGGTATACTGTCCAACTAAAAACTATTTTTAAAAATAAAGATCAGATTTAAAAATAAAAATTTTTTAAAAAGCCAGAGATGATTTTACATAATACATAAAATATAATCAAAGTAGAGCAAAATTTATTGGCCCAGAAATCACTAGCAGGAGGGAGGGAGGAAACAGTGAGGCTTCTCTGACATCTCTAGGCCTCACAACCGATTTGCTCCTCAAGGTTATGGGAGATGCTGTGGGTGATACAAGAGGCCTACCCATGGACCAAGTCCTACTTCTTAACTAGCAGTAGGATTGCATGGTATTTGTAGGTTCCTACTCCACATGGTCTTGTCCAGAGACACCAAAGGAAACAGTGTGTGTGTGTGTGTGTGTGTGTGTGTGTGCGTGTGTGTGTGAATTTACTGTAATAAAACTTTATTATGGCAGCTATTATGAAGACAAACACAATAAGTGTTGGCGAGGATGTGGGGAAAAGGTACACTCATACATTTCTGGTGGGACTGCAAATTGGTGCAGCCAATATGGAAAGCAGTATGGAGATTCCTTGTAAATCTGAGAATGGAACCACCATTTGACCCCAAAGGACTTAAAATTAGCACACTACAGGGACACAGCCACATTGATTTTTATAGCAGCACAATTCATAATAGCTAAACTGTGGAGCCAACCTAGATGCCTTTTAGTGGATGCATGGATAAAAAGTATGCATTATATATACACAATGGAATTTTACTCAGCAACAAAAGAGAATAAAATCATGGCATTTGCAGGTAAATGGATGGCTTTGGAGAAGATAATACTAAGTGAAGTTAGCCAATCCCCCCCAAAAAATAAATTCCAAATACTTTCTCTGATATAAGGAAACTGACTATAGTGAGGTATGGAGGGGAAGCATGGGAGGAATAGATGAATTCTAGATAGAGCAAAGGGGTGGGAGGGAAAGGGAGGGGGCAGGGGATTAGCAAGGATGGTGGAATGTGATGGACATCATTATCCAAAGTACATGAATGAAGACACAAATTGGTGTCAACATACTTTATATACAAACAGAGATATGAATAATTGTGCTGTATATGTGTAATAAAAATTGTAATGCATGCTGCTCTCATTTAGTTTTTAAAAATCAATATAAAAAACTTATTATGACAAGTTTAAGATGATATTCTAAATATATAAATGCAACTCTCAAGTCACTTTGCTCTGCACTGACAAGTTGTAATTTGACCTTTTCAGGGACCAGTAGGAAAATAGGGCACAACATACTATCAGAGAGGACACTCCCTATGTCTTTAAATAAACTAATACCATATAGAGTGAGGGATGTGTCTGAAATAGTAGTTAGCAGATGCACACTAGTGAAAGGAACAGGAAGCTGACATGCCAAAGATCCAGGACAACTCTAGGTCACTTTGGCCCATGCTGGTCTGGAATGTGTCCTTAAACTGGGTGGAGAAAAAAATGGAAAACCTTCAAGATCTTATCCAAGCAAATGGCAGCAACTTAGAAGAAATCAAATTTCAGTGACTTTTTTCTAAAGATGAATGGGATTGTTTTTTCACTCATCTCTTTGTTGAGATAATTATTTAAGCCATTCTTATTGACCAATTCCTGATACTCTGTATAGTCATCTCTTGATTGTCTACTGTTGTTGTGTCCCCGTCTCCCCCCTCCCCCCAAATCTGGGCTTCTGCATCTCATGTTGAATCAGGCCCCAGCCACTTTAAATATTCTGGAAAAAGGCTGGATGGGTTTGGATTCAGACATGAAGTGGAGTGATTCTTTTAGTGTTTACATATATGTGTATACCCTCCACCTTTCTAAGTTAAATGTACATGGTTTATAATAATTTACAAACTCTCTATTGGGAGATAGATTGAAATTTGAATGTAGTAAAAGCCACATTTTCCTAGATTATGATGGTCTGCATCAATGTCTTACATGAAAGGGGAATGTGGAGGCTCAGGGTTAATGTATTTGGTTGTTTTGATTTTTATTTCCTTGATTTTGACTGTAATCATGTCATTTAGAAACCTAGTGTGGATGTATCTTGCTGCTAACGTGATGTTGAAACTTAACAATTTCAACAGCTCACCACTGTGACTGCCTTGAAAGATTTTTCTCTTTCCTGAAAAACTAACTTTAGTGCCTCCTAATAAGCAGTAGTTCTACTGTTTGATTTTAAGATTACAGTTTTGTCTTTCAAATTAGTGTAGGAACCACTACTATGATACTGTGTGGATTTCCTGCTGTTTACCTGGTTCTGCTTCCAGCAGTATTAGCATCCCATTCTTTGTCTATAGTAGCTTTCCAAACTGAAGTTTCATTGCTAATTTTTTTTTGGTGTGGGTGATGCTAGAATCTTTTTTGAAATGTTTTTTTTTCTACTTTTACAGTAAAGCCTTATTAATTCATTCTAGAGTTGAAGATAATGGGTTAAGCTGAAGAAGTATTTGCTGAACAAATTCATAGTATGGAAGGAAACTTGTTTGAACTACTTAAACAGTTTTAAAGCTCTCTTTAGAAAACACCCATTTACCAATTGACATGCCAGTTACCAACAAGTCACTCTTTTCAGTTATATCACATACCTTCCATAGGATCTCTGATAGGTCACACACAGATAAATTCAATATACTTTTTGTCCTTGAAATATATACATTTATGTTTCATGGAGAATTTAAATATTTTTTCTAGTAAATTTATTTACATTTTTCACCTAATCAAACTTACTTTGTCTCTAATAAGTTTTAGTTACTGAGGTTTTACTGTAACTTATTTTTCTCTGAGTGCATCTTGCTAAAGTAGTTTGGTATTTCTAGTTTTTCTTTTTGAATTGGTGATTTCATTCACAAGCTCTTTTAAATCTTGTGAGCCCTGTTCTGTTTTGTGAAGACCCAAGAACTATAAAATTTTGTACTTTATAACTATTACATGAAACCAATTTTGACTGAATATTTTCAAATTATCTTACCTTAGGAAAACAGAACAGAATTTATATCAGAAATTATCTGTCTGCATTTTATACTGCCAAGTGACCTTATAACAAGATTCCATTTTATGTGTTCTTGTGTCATGGATTAAATATTTTCCTAAGCAAAAGTCTTTTTCTGCATTCACATTTTAATATTGTAAACTGTTACGTTATAAACATTTTAATAAAAAAAAAGAAAAAAAAAAACAAAGAGTAGAATACACATTTTACTCCAGTGTGTAGGAAACATAGTGCAGAACTTGCCATTTTAAAGCCATAAAAATGTCAATAAATTTAAAAGCATTGAAATCAGGACAAGTATCTTTTGTAACTACAATGAAATTAAGTTAAATAAACAGAAAACTTAAATATTTGCAAACATGTAGCAACTAGACAGTGTACTCTTTAGGAAGAAGAAAAAGAAAAAATAGAAAAGAGTTTAGGTGCATAAAAATGAAAAGCCAACATAAAAATGAAAGCAAATATCCCAAAACTGATGAGATGCAGATAAAGTAACCATCAAGAAGAAAATTCATAACCACAAAGGCCTACATTATTAAAAAAAAAAACTGCCCAAACAAAAACATAAATTTACACAGTAACTAGACAAAGAGAAGCAATCTGTAATCAAATTGCACAGAGGATATATTTCAATAAAGAATACAGTAAGAATAAAACAAATAGACAAAAGAATTAAGAAAACAAACTTAATTGTTCAGAAGATTTACAAAATTGATTGTTCAATTAACCAGAGAAAAGAGAGAGTACTCAAATTAATAAATATCAAAAATAAAAGTGAGACCTTCAAACAGACTCCCCAAAAAATTTAGAGAATTTTAAGGGTATATTATGAACAACTGAATGTGAACAAATTCCTATAAAACATCCATCAAAACTAACTTAAACATAGAAAATTTAAAAAGACTTAATAAGAGATTGAAACAGCAAAAACCACAATAAAAACATCCATATCAGAGCTGAGTATGGTTGGCACACGCCTGTATCCCAGTGACTTGGGAGGCTGAGGCAGGAGGATCCTGTGTTCAAAGCCAGCCTCACCAAAAGCAAGGCACTGAGCAGCTCAGAGAGACCCTGTCTATAAATAAAATACAAAATATGGCTGAGGATGTGGCTCTGGAATCAAGGGCCCCTGAGTTCAATCCCTGGTACCCAACAACAACAACAAAACTCCATATTAGAAATGTGAAGTAAAACTATCAAACTGTATCTAACTGTAAAAACAGATAGATGGCTTTGTGTGAATTAAATCCTAAGGTCTCTATGAAAGAACTATTTAAATAAAAAAGTTCAGCATTTGTGCAGGATATAGCACCAATCAACGAATACAGTTTTTGTAGCTGAACAATAAATATTCAGAGCAAAATTACTTCAAAAAAATCCATTTATGGTAGTATCAAACATTAAATACATAGCAAAAAATTGCAAACAAATATGTCTTATAAGCAGAAAATATTATAGAAAATGTTTAAAACATTAAGTGGGCATCAACTATTTATTGATAAGATTTAATGTTGCTGAAATGGAAAATGCAAGTTGATTTACATACCAATGTAAACCTTACCAAAATTCCCACATGCCATTTTGGAAAAAAAGATGTAATGGTAAGCCTAAAGTGAATATGAAAGGTCAGTCAACCTCAAATACCAAATACACTTTTTTTTTCAAGAAAAATATAAAGAACAAAATTGGAAGACTCACACATCCCAATTTTAAAGCTGTGTATAAAGTTTCAGTACTCAAAGAAACTGGATCCCTATTTCTCGCCCTGTTCAAAATCAATTCAAAAGAGGTAAAAGACCTCACTGTGAAACTATAAAATGAACAAGGGAAAGCAATTTAAGACTCTGGTAAGGACAACAAATGTTTTGGAAATGATTTCAAAATCATAAAAAACAAAAATATAAATGACATTAAGCTAAAAACCTGATTTACAAGCAAAGAAACAAAAGTGGAATCCCTATAAATTGAAAGAAAATTTTGCCCAGTATGCATTTGATACAAGCTTCACATTTAGAATATAGAAAGAACAAAAAAATCATAACAACAAACAATCAAAAACTAAGTAATGCCATTCAAGTGGGCAAATGAAGGAGACAGTATTCAAAAGAAGAAACAAAATGTTCTAGCAAACATAAAGAAAAATGTTCAATATAATTAGCGTCCAGGAAAATGAAAATAAAAAATATAATGAAAAGGGCTGGGGAAATACCTCAGTTGGTAGAGTGCTTGCCTTGCATCCACAAGGCCCTATGTTCAGTCCCCAGCACCTCAAGAAAAAAAATACATGAGGTATCATCTCATCCAAGTCAAAATGGATAACTTATAAAAGTGACAACCACCGATGTGGATGTGGAGAAAAATCAACACTTATACATGGTGTGTGCAAGTAAATTGGGTAGCTGATACAAAAAACTGAGCATATTACTCAAAAAGCTAACAATAACTGGGATCATAGCACACAATTAATCCCATATATTTAAGAAGCTAAAGGAGGATGATTATAAGTTTAAGGCCAGCTTGTGCAAGTTCAGGGTCAAACAATGCAAAACCCTGTCTCCAATAAAAAAGAAATATGCTGAAGGCCAGGAATGGTGATAAATACCTGTAAAGCAGGCAACTTGGGAGACCACAGTAGGAGGATCCTGAATTTGCTCTGAGGATAGAAAACTTAATGTAACACTCTCAAGATGATGATGATGATGATGATGATGATGATGATGATGATGATGATAATGATAATAATAATAATAAGGCACTGTGATGCAGTCTAATGGTCAAATGTTTGCCAAGAACATGAAGGCTTTGGCTAAGTCTTCTGTATCTCCACTAAATAATACTAAAATAGAATTACATTGTGATTCAGGAATCCCACTTGGGGGTATGTAATGAAAAACAATGAAGCCCACATCTGATACCTGGATGCCCATGTTTATTGAGGCACATCCCAATTGAAAAGATATGGAATCAACTAGGAATTCTGGGACAGATGGATAAAGAAAATATGGCATATATGTAGGCATACATGCATAAAAATCAAATCCTGCCACCTGCCACCACTTGGGTGAAATTGGTGGGTAGTGTGGTAAAATGAAATAAAACCAGACACAGAACTACAAACACTGCATGCTATCCCTCATGTGGGGAAGCTAAATCTGAATTTAGGTTGGTGAGTTTTAAAGGTTAAAGAGTGGAGGTGGGAAACGAGAATGGGATTTCATCAGTGGATGTTGCATATGTGTTAAAATACCATGCAGAGACTCTTTATTATGTATATTTAGTACATCTTCATCAAAGATATTTTTAAAATGTTACTGTAATCAGTACTGAGTCATACATACAAAATGATTAAATGGAATAATATTGCCAGGCATGGTTGTGGATGCCTATAGTACCTGCAACTGAGGTGACTGAGGCAGGAGAATTGACACTTTGAGGTCATCCTTGAGAACATAGCAAGATCTTGTCTCAAAACCAAAGAAATAATGAACTGGGGATAAATCTCAGTGGTAGAGTGTTTCTAGATTCAAACTCATTACTGCAAAAAGAAATAAGTAAATGGAATAGAACTTAGAAATAGATCCTTATATTTATGGTCAATTATTTGTCAAGGAGAATACAAAGATGTTATAGGAAAAATGTTTTCAAATCATTTGGAACAACTATCCATCTAAAACTTGGAACACATTCTCAAACACTATCTCACACTTTACACAATTATTTTTAAATGAAAGAAAAGTGTAAATATGAGAATTGGAACTATAAGATTCTTAGCAGAAAACATGTAAACCTCTTGACCCTGCATTGGACAATAGATTCTTAGAAAATACTATATTCTTGTTTCTTTTTGGTACAAGGGATTGAACCCAGGGGAGCTTAACCACCGAGCAACACTCCCAGCCCTTTTAAAATTTTACTTAGAGACCAATTGCTAAGTCTGGCTTTGAACATGTGATCCTCCTGCCTCAGCCTCCCAAACTGCTGAGATTATGGGCATATGCCAAAAGATACTGCTTATAATGCCATATATTTAGAAAGTATCTACAGGATTTTAGATATGAGGTTTATGATGTGGCATAATAAATTGTGAAGGGTAAAGAAAAATATATTTATAATTTAGTCACTATATTTCTTTTTTTAACTATCAACTTCATCTAGGCTTCCATATATACTATTTGAAATTTCACTGTTCCCAATGGGGACTTCTATCTGAAAAACTCCAACCACATTTATCTTGTATAAGTCAAACCTGGACATCCATTTGTCTTAATCTATAGACTTAAATAAAATTGAAATTTCTCAAGAGTAAAGATTATTATTCTGGAGTATTGTGTGGAATCATATTAGCTGAAGGGCTGTCAAGCAAATAATATTGACTAATTAACTTCTGACCCCAAACTAACAACTATATACTTGTGGCTTCTTCATGTATTTATGAATGTATTGTTGAGTCACAAAAAAGAGAAATCTTATAATTTGGTGGGCAAATGTTTTAACAAATTATGAATTATCATTAAAATGGTTCTCATTTTCACTGAACTCACAGAAATGTCAACAGAGACAGGATTAAGCCTATTACATTCAGAAATGTCTTTGTTCCTTTAATAATTATTTGTTGGTACTAAAAATTGAACTCAGGGGTGCTTTACCCCTGAGCTACATCTCCAGTGCCTTTGTTCGTTTTTCAATTTTATTTTTTATTAGTGAATTTCAGTTACACGTAACATTAAGGTTTATTTTGACATGAAATCATACCACTTTTAAACGGGGATTATTCTAATTGAGTGTCGTGATTAAAATAAATACAAAATATTAAATAGCCATCACCACACCCAAAGTAACCAAAATTTCCTCAACTGTTTTTTTTTGTAAGTTTTATGCTTCTAGCTATTACACAAAGGCCTTTGATTCTTTTTAAAAATTTTACTTTTGTATATTATGTGAGGTATGTATGCAAATACATTTTTTCTTCTTGTGGATATCTAGTCATCCCAGGGCAATTTTTGGTTTTTGCTTTTACTCTTGAAAAACATATGCCATGTGTGTGTGTGTGTGTGTGTGTGTGTGTGTGTGTGTAATCTCTCTGAACACCAGTTAAAAATTGCTGCCCATGCAGGTCAGGTAAATTGCCGCCCCTGACCTGCACAGTCAGCTAAATTTAAGGTCACTCATGTGAATTTACAGGGACACTAAATAAAACACAGACATACTTTACCTTTACAAAAGCTTCAGGACTGCTTCTACACTCTTGACCTCGGGCTCCCCAAAAGGGAGGCCAAGAGAAAGTCACAAGAGCCTGGTGAGAAAGTGACCACATTCAGAAGAGAGCTTTTATTGGAGGACTCTTGTTCTTAGAAAGTTCTATTCAAAAAAGGCCAGAGGGGGCAGGGTTACAAGGGGCACATGAGGGTAAGTCAACCCTCATGGGTAATGCCTACATCTGAAGACCTTCCTCTCTATCTGAGCTGGGACAATGCCCAAGTCACCACAAATGTAGTGACTGGTCAGAGCCTCCTGCTTCAGGACAGGAAGGCATGGGTCACTCAGAGGGGGTTCCCACATATCCGTCCTTCTTTCTTTGAAAAATCAGGTGATGGGTCATTATTTAGAGTCCCACATTTCTTCTTCTGGGGGCACAATATCCTACAATTACAACACAAGAGAGAATTAGTAGCAATGAGAACAATACAAGGATATACCATGCAGAGTGATTAAGAATGTTTCCAGGGTTAAAGCTGTTTAATTCTTCAAGTATTTCATCAGCTAAAGAAGTAGGATCTGAAAAATCAATCTTACTTTTTTGTATATCTTGAATCTAATGATGCAGCTCTAAAAGATCCAAGCTGTTATCATTATTCTGTCAAATACCCAACAAATGGTTTTGAACCTTCTCCAAATACCATTAAGAAGCATTGCATTTGCCAGCAATAACACAAACATACTTATAGCTAGCATGGCATTTAAGTCTTTCCTTGAATTTCAAAGTGGAAAGTTCATTATCTATATTCATGACAGCAGCCTCTATAGCATTTAGCTTGGTCTCAATCATTTCATCAACCTGTATTTGATGGTGAAGAGCCTTGGAAGTATTCTGAGCCAAATTATTAAAAAAATTTGCATGTTATATATTTCATATATGGCCACCAAAGCTTTGACCATGGAAGCAATAAAAGAAACCAAGGGAAAAACCCCCACTATTATAAGTCCAAGAGCACATTTAGGTCTCACTAGCTGGACATGTATTTCTTGTAAGACTTGAAAACCAGCATCAGCCTGCCATGGCTCTGAAATATTTCCTGGCACTAAGACAAAAGAGGGCTGATGAAGTTTCAATGTTCCTTTTTCTCTATTATTTCTGGTGAAACAATTAACTAAATTACATTTACTACATGTAACAAGATATCTATCATCTTCCCTTTTAACTTTTACATTTCCTGTAATTAAAACATAAGGAGATTGAACAGAGGCCCATAAGCCATAGCAAGAACCTTCCTGTTGCAGTTCTTGCCTACAAGTCTGGTAAAGATTTGTCAGTAAAATGTAAGAATTCTGAGGCAGCAATTAAGCGCCAAACATCTTTCTGAATGCCACCCTTGCTGAAGGTCAGGATGCTACTAACAAATCCTCCAGGATTCATGGCATTACCCTTGCATAACTGCCTATTGTCAATTTTAGGAGACCAGTCCAAAATATACCCACCATTTCTACACACCTTATGGTGTACTGGAAAAGTATTTATACATTCCATCCACTTTGGAAAGGTGCCAATTTCTATTGCCAAATTGTTAGTAGAAGGAGGTATTCGTGGATGTTCTGCTGAGATGATTGGTTATGAGAAATTTGCATTTTAATAACTGATCTGATCTAAGGCTTTTAGTCTCCAGGACCAGTATAATTAGTTGGTTCCCCAACTGCTGTCTTTTCCCCAAATACACTTTTGGACAGCCAGCATATTTATTGTGGGACCAACACTAAAGTAGTTGGGCAGTATAGCCAGAATAATTAAATCCAGTCACGTGGTTGAGAGTAAGAGGGGTGTCTGTAAATCCTCCATCATGAATGAGTCATTAGCAAACACTGTGATGGATTCTCTAGTCAACACTGCTAGGTGTACTAGAGCCGGATCTGAAAAATATGTCCAGTAAGTATCTCCCTGATTCCCTTTTACCTGATGGCTCAATAGAGCTATTACTGAAGCGAGCATCATAGTTGGAGATTTAACTTTTTCTTGCTGTCTAATCATTTGTTTGCCTGAAGTGTCAAATTCTTCAGGTCCTTCCATGAGGGTGGCCTCACCTTTGGGTCTCTCAGGGCCATCTTTCTTCCTCTCTTCTTTTTAGAGTTCCTCTTGTTGGAGAGAGTTAGGTCTGGCATCTCTGGGTCACTCTTCAGTTGTTTGAATCTTGATTCTACGTCCTCCATGCCTGATGGCAGGTTCAGGAACCCAAATAGGATGAAAAGCACTTTCTGGGAAAATACAAGCATGACCTCTGCCCCACATAATATTTGGATCTGGTCCTCTCCATTGGCCAGTCTGCAAGGCCTTCCATCAAACTCGGCTTAAAGGGCCTGTTGCTGTGGAAGACATGTCACTCGGCTGCAGTGTGTCTTTCTGAGTCACAACGTAAAAAAAAAATTAAAAAACAGAGCATGATTGAGGTTATTTTGGGGAGTCCTAGTCCTATCTCCCCTTTTAGCTTTTGTAATTGTAGCTTAATAGATAAATGATCTCATTTTACAAGAGATTGACCTTTCTCATTTGTAAGTTTTGAGGACTGATTATATGTCCTCTAATCACATGACCTGGATATTGAAAAGGAGATGTCTTTAACACTTTTGGAGGTGCAATGAACAAACACATTGCTGTGAGTGACATCCCTTATTGGGCAAAAAGTTTTAAAAGTACATCTGGATTATCATGAGCTAAAAGTATGTCTTTCATAAAATGAATAATATATGCACAGGCGTGATAGCCTGTGTCACAACATTTTGATATAGGGTTGGACTGTTACACATTCCCTGAGGCAACACTTTCCAGCAATACCTTTTAACTGGTTCTTTAAAAGTAATTGCTGTGACACTGAAGGCAATTTCTTTACAGTCATCTGGGTGCAAAGGTATAGAGAAGAAGGAATCTTTCAGATCTATTATTATCAAATAAATATCTAAAAGAATAGCTGTAGGAGAAGGAAGCCCAGATTTTAATTCTCCCATGGGCTCTATAACACAATTAATAAATCTTAGGTCTTGTAATAATCTCCAGTTACCAGACTTTTTCCTAATTACAAAGATGGGTGTGTTCCAAGAGCTTAGTGTAGGGGCTCTAAATGACCAGCCTGAAGTAGTTCCTCAACTAGTATGTGGGCTATTTTAACTTTTCCCCTGTAAGAGGAAACTGGTAAACCCAGATTGGCTCTTCTGTGAGCCAATTATTTTTTTTTTATGGCCAGAGCCTCTTCTAATTTTTTTTTAATGGCCAGGGTCTCTTCTAAAAATTTGATTCATAGATTCAATATCTCAGAATCCCAGCAGGCTGTTTTGTATAAACAGGTAAGCTGATTATAAACTTCCAATGCATATACAAAGGACCCAGAGCAGTCCAAAAAACTTTGCAAAAGAAAAAATCTGGAATAAAAACACTATTACAAAGATAAAGTAATTCAGACAATATGGTACTGATATAAAGATAAACAAGTAGATCATGATACAAAATAGAGGCCAAAATAGACCCATGTACACAAAAAAATTGATTTTTGGCAATGGTACAAAGGCAATTCAGCAGAGAGACAATGTTCATTTTTAACAAATGGTGCTGGAACTAAATACTCATATACAAAAACTTATGAATTTTGACCCCTGACTTGCATCACATACAGAAATTAACTCAAAATGGGTCATATACTTAAGTGTAAAACCGAAAACAATAAACCTTCTCAAGGAAACAGGAGATAACTTCTGTGACTTGGGGTTAGGCAAAAAGTTCTTAGATATGATACCAAAAGTGCATTAAAGAACAATTCATAAATTGAATTTCATCAAAATTAAGAACATCTGTTCTTTAGAAGACACTGCTAGTGGAATGTAAAACATGTCAGACTGGGACAAAATATCATAAATCTAATAAAGAATTTTTATCTAGAATATATAAAGAACTCTTAAAACTTAATAAGAAAATCAAATACCCCAATAAATAATAACATACAAGATTTGATACTTTACAAAGGAATGGCAAATAAGCACATGAAAATATTCTCAATATCATAATCAGCCAATAGGAAAATGCAAATTAAAATCACAATGAGAGGCTGGGGTTGTGACTCAGTGGCATATCACTTGCCTTGCACATATAAGTAACTGGGTTCACTCCTTAGAACTGCGTAAAGATAAATAAATAAAATAAAGGCATCATGTATATATACAACTAAAAAAAATTTAAAATCACATTGAGGTAACAATATGTCTCTTTTAAAGGACTAAAATTTAAACAGACTACCACAGTAATATTTAAGATAGAGACTTGGAGCAACTGATTCCTCATTCAGTGCTGGTAGGAATATAAAAGAAAACAACAACTTGGAATACAGTTTGGCATTTTAAAAAAATTAAAAATACACCTAGCACATGATCTACTCATTTCACTTCTGGGTATTTACCAAAGAGAAAATAGAGCCTAAGTCCACACAATGATCTGTAATACAGTTGTTCAGATGGGTTTTAGTTGTAAGAGCCAAATGCTGGAAACACCCAAATGGCTGTCAGTGGTGAACAGGCACATCCATACAATGGAATAGTTTGAGCACTTAAAGGAAAAAACTACTGATATAATCAGAAACAGAGACAAATCTCAAAATAATTACACTGAGTGAAAGAGCAAGAGAGAGAGAGAGAGAGAGAGAGAGAGAGAGAGAGAGAGAGAGAGAGAAAACATGTTTTATAATTCCATTTACATAAAACCCTAGAATAAGCAAATTAACCTACAGTGATAGCAGATAAATAGGTTGGAGGTTGCCTGGAGAAATGGACAGAGGACCTTGAGGATAGAAGAACAAAGAAATTTGGGGTGGTGATGGATCTGTTCATTCTCCTTATTGTGATAATGGTTTCTTGGGTGTGCACATATGTCAGAACTGATTACAACATACACTTTAAACATGAAGTTTATTGGATGTCAATTAGCCTTCAATGAAACTGTCTTTAAAAAGAGCTACCTGAATTTTATAATATCAATTTTAAATTGTACCTTTTCCATCAGCATACCAAAAATCTTTCACTGTAGCAAACTTACTCGTGTAACAGCTTCAAATACACCTTTTCCTTTGACATTTACTCTACATAAACACGATTGTAAAAGTAAATTACTGGCTGGGGATGTGGCTCAAACGGTAACGTGCTTGCCTGGCATGCCTGGGGCACTGGGTTCAATCCTCATCACCACATAAAAATAAAATAAAGATATTGTGTCTACCAAAAACTAAAAAAAAGAAATATTAAAAAATTCTCTCTCTCTTCTCTTCTCTCTCTCTCTCTCTCTCTCTCTCTCTCTCTCTCTCTCTCTCTCCCCCATCTAAAAAAAAAGTAAATTACTATTGGATAGAAAAGTTAACAAATTGGTCTCCCCGGATTGCAGTGGTCTGTTTACTGGCTTCAAATGAAGTCTGAATGTTTAGCTGAACTACCAGTACTAAAGGCTCAGTCACTGAATACTGAAAACATTACTTTTGCAAGCTGCCCTAAATAATTCATTAATTCAAATAAATGTTTACTGCACATGTGCCCTCTGTATGCCACTGTTGAAAGGGATGGATTTCATGCAGAATGGACACTACCGATCTACAAAGTTATTCCATGTCTTCTTTTGGAATAATTTGTAAGATTTAGAAACACTTAAATCACATGATGAAAGTATAGCAATGGAAACAGGCCACAGACAGCCAAGAACAGTGACTCTCCTAATTAAAGGTTAAAATAATAAATTTTAATGATAATATGACTGAAGAACTGTATCCTAACAGCTTAATTCCAACATTACAAGTATTTCTCATATCTTAAGAGAAATCAGAACATAGATTACAAATTACTTCCTCACACAGTGAGTATGAAGTCTGCCAGCTCTAAGAGGTCATTCTGGCTTAGAAATATGAAAGGATGTGAAAAGACAGACCCCAAATGATTTTTTTTTTAATTTTTTTTTAATATTTATTTTTTAGTTCTCGGCAGACACAACATCTTTGTTGGTATGTGGTGCTGAGGATCGAACCCGGGCCGCACGCATGCCAGGCAAGCGCACTACCGCTTGAGCCACATCCCCAGCCCCCCCAAATGATTTTTTAATACCAATAACAAAGAGAAAAATTTAAGTGAATTCTCTAACAGCTGGTATCAAAGATAATACACTGCAGCAGCATATTCTTCATTACTGAGTTCAGTTAACTGGACCAAGAATGGAAATTACTATATCTTATAGAAGATACAAGCTTAATTATTCATCACAAATAAAATCATCCATAGCTCTGCCACAATATATAAGACATTTTACAGCTTAGCAAGGGAATCCATTTGTAAACCTTCCACTATCATTTTCCCTTGAAATGATACTATCCTTTAAGGTTGTTTCTCTAAAAGAACCCAACATCTGCTCCATTTGTATACAATGAATTTAAGCATTTTCTACTGTCATGTATAACTGATCATAACTAATGAATAATTTCAAAAAAGGAATCCAAGGAACCCATGCCAGGTACACAAAAATCTATAAAAATCACTTGTTAGCAATAACTATGGATGGCATGTGCTTCTGATTTGCTTAGAAAGTCACTCTTCTTCTAAATTTCTTCATGTTTTTTAGAACTGTCATGTTTTGTGTTCTCAAGGATAGAGTTTTGCTAAACAACAAGCTTTTAGTAAATTTTGACTGACATGATTCCTCTGCATGTGTTCTAAACACATCATACCCAAATTCATATCTACATTAAACACTACTAATCCTGAGTGTTCAGTAACCATGGAATACAGAACACAAGTTCTGAAAGCACAATATCCAAGTATTCTCATTTTCATGGAGAAGCAATATCCACTAAACAAAAGATGAAAGAAACCATAGTATTCAGTTATTGCATCTTCTATTTATTGATTTTTGGAGTTTTACAAATGCAAATGGTTTGCTTCAGGTAAATTGGTGAAAAAAGAAAAGACATTTAACCACTATTAATTAAAATTATGAAACTTTACATCTCACCTCTGATACTGATTTTAATTAAAATTGTGAAATAATACCTGCTACAGCTTGAGTTCCATTGAAGCTAAGAGCCAATTTGTGGTTCCTCATGATATGTCCATTGTCAATTACTTCCCTCCTGTTGCATTTTACCTTGAAGAAAAACACTGTTTCATGGAGTAAGATCTACTTGTAATTTGTAATGTGCTTGGCACTGTGCTTACCAGTTTATATGCAACAGCTGTGCTCATCCTCAAAACAATATTAAAATGGAGAATATTTTAGAAAGGTGGAGTGTAACTGACCTTAAATAACTTGTCCAAGGTCACTGAACTACTTCCCATTACTGAAACACAGAGTATATCTTAAACCTTTTAACAAGAGGGCCCCAAATTGGACCAAACCTGCCAGAGAAATAGGATTCATCCCATCATGAGTAACTCCCATTTAATCTCAGTAAAATTATTTTTCTCTAATTCACCTTAATCTGACCATCTGCCTTGGCATGAAGGAAAAACAACATAGCGGCAGAGCTGGGTGTGTGCAACAGTTTATCTTCCAAGTTTTGGCTTTCAGCTAGCCTTTATTGTTATATCTTGGGAAGTTAGGCAAGATCAAGATCCTTAGTAAAATGACATCTATAGAGTGGCCTTACCAGCAGTATTATTATTAATCCTGACCATGTTTAAAGTGACATTAAGTATTCAAGACAATGCTGATCTTAACTGTAGCAGTGTTTATCACATAATCAAATGATTCATGCCATGTTATAACAAATAAGATACATAAATGAATAATTTATACTTCATTCCTCCAAAAACGACTTTGTATTTTATTAATGAAAACATAGAACAGTGAAGCCACATCACCAGCCAAGAATGCTTGTTTTTGAATGATGCTGTTGGTGTAAGAGTGTAGTGCCAGTCCAGCCTTCCACTGTCCTCTGACAAAAATTTCTATTTAACTGCTAAACACACTGATGTTTCATGGATAACATCAAGAAAAGTAGTTTACAGAAACCACACAATTTCCACCCTTTTAGAATTGCTGTACAATATTGTGTTCTCTTTGAGATGCATAAAGAAATTTAAATTCACACTTCACTAGCATAGGAGCAAGAACCAGTTAAACAGCATTTATTGTTCTTTGTCCATTAAGAAATATTGTTCAACCAGGTTTGTGGAACACACCTGTAATCCCAATGGCTTGTAAACCTGAAGCAGGAGGACTGCAAGTTCATACCCAGCCTTAGCAATTTAGTGTGGCTCTAAGCAACTTAACAAAACTCTGTCTCAAGAAAAAAGAAAAAAAAACAGTTGGGGATGTGGCTCAGTGGTTTAGCACTGTGGGCTCAATTCCTAGTACAAAAAAAGCAGAAAACAAAAAACTCAATAAGCTACATTGTGTGTTGAAATCAGAGCTAGTCAACCACTGAGCTAAATCACCAGCTCCTTATTTATATTTTATTTAGAGACAAGATCTCATTGATTTGCTTAGTGACTGGCTGATAAATTGCTGAGACTGGCTGTAAATTCATGATTCTCCTGTCTCACCCTCCCAAGCTGCCGGTAATACAGGTATGTGGCACCAGGACCAACCTACCATTTACCTTAAAGGTACTTCGGTTCTTTTACCAGGTTCTGTGAAAAATACTTCAATGAAAATATAAATGTAGTGTTTTCTATGATCTACTGACTCCATTTTTAAGGTACATACCCAGAATTACTACTACTGAATCATATGGCATTTTTATTTTAACTTATTGAATAACCTTAATGGCATGTTCAAAAATAGTTTTATTCTATTCACATTCTCACCAGCATTTTTACAACTGAGTCTTTGTATCCATACTCATATGCTCTGGAGTACCTACTATCTTTTAGATTATTTTTTACTTCTAAATATTTTACTTATTTATTTACTAGTCATAGACAAATAACTTTTAATTAAATTACTTATTTTTATGTGGTTCTGATGCTTAAACACAGTCTCTTCCATGTGCTAGGCAAGCACTCTATAATTGAGCCAAAACACCAGCCTTTATCTTTCAGATTTTTATCATAGACATTCCTACAAGACTGCATGGGGTGCAGGAAAGTTTTCAATTGACTGATGCATTAAATTTCAGATGCAAGTGTGTTTTATTCCAGGCTGTCAAGAAGCTAGAAGAAGAGTATGCTGTAAGTATTTTCTGAGATGATACAGAAATATGTGATTTCTAACACATTTTAACACTACTTCTGCAAAATTTTAGTTTTGGGGAGTAGTTACAAACAATGCAAATCCAACTGTTTGTAATGTATGAATATTTGAACATGCTCAGTCTCTATTACTATAGAAATTGGATGTTTAGGATATACTCCCTGGAACAGAAGTCACTAATTTTAGATGCTCAGTACATAGAGAAACTTCTTTTGAAAACAATTGGTAGTCCTGGAATTATTACTGGGGTGAACAAGTGTAGGTCATGGCTCAGAAAGTGCTCAAACATTATTGAGTCTATCAGTAGTTTGCTTAATTTTCCCATTTGGTACCTATAATTGAGTTGAGAGAGAAGCAATTCTTCCAACAATAGAAGTTAGCAAAACCATTGGTAAATGTCTTTTTTGATACAAAATGACATCTTTGATATTTAACTTTTCTGCCCTGACTTCAGATTGTGATGCAAATGAAAAGACACCAAGTAGAAGAATATCACTTTGTCATTTTCATACTTATATATCACTTCTTCTCTAACCAGTGGATAAATTGAGAATCACATAAAATTTTAAAGTCAGGTTATATATTATCTCAATCTCTTCTTATTTAAGGTGACCCCTGAATTTGGGGGGATATTTTTCACATATGTGGCACTTCACTCAACAACTCAAATGCCCAGGTGTATCCCAGCTATTCGTACTCATTTCATTGTAGGTATTTTTTCAATTGTCCAATGTATTTAAATTTCAATTGTCCAATATATCTGAACTCATTTATGACTTTTTCAAAGAAGGACATATAATATGGGTAGATGTATATTCAATGTATCAGTAAAGAAAGAAAGGGTTAGAATCCTCATATTCTGCTAAATTTCTGTTATGGTTCAGTTGTAGTTTTCCCCCAAAAGCTCACATGTGAGATAATGCAGAAAGGTTAGGAGGAGAAATGATTTGGACATAGCCTTAACCTCATCAGTGAATTAATCCCTGAATGAATTAACTGTGGTAAATAAAGTCATAGTGTGTCATTCAAGGAAGTAAAAATTTGGGATTAGGTTTTGGATTGTAAATTTGTATTGTTCCCCCAAACAGAGTCTCTCTCTGCATCATGATCACCATGTAAGTTTTTACCTCTACCACATCCTTTTGCCATGATATTCTGCCTCACCTTGATTCCTGAGAAATGGAGCAGTCTTCTGTAGACTAAGACATCTGAAACCATAAGCAGCAAAATAAACTTTTATTCCTCTATAATTTCTCTGGTCAATTTCTTTAGTCATAGTTGTAAAAAACGGCTGACTAAAAAAACTTCTAACTTCACCTCACCTGAACATCTACTCTTTGTGATGAGTTTGAACCAGTACCTTACATATTCTGCACACAAACACTCAGGAAACTGTGACCTCAGCCCAAACATCTAACTTTAGATTGTACTGTATTATCCATTTACTTCTAGTTTTATTTTGGATATGGATAGGCTTAGACCTTTCAATTGCTCTTACTAATACAAAAAATTACATGGATATAAATTCATCTTTTTTTTTTGGTTCATACTATGACTCCTCGGTCTTTATTATTGTATTATAGTTTCATAATATACATCACTGAAATTAATGATACTACTAGTTCATTTGTTCCTCTGAAGCAAAGGTTTTGGGGATAGTTCATATATACTTTTTTCTTCAAAGAATTTCTTCTTTCTGGTCTCTTTCCTTTAAAAGATAATCATGCTAAAATTTCTTTTTTAATGTTTTCTTTTTCATAGTTGTAGTTATACATAATACCTTTATTTATTTATTTATTTATTTAATTTTATGTGGTGCTGATAATTGAACTCAGTGTCTCACATGTGCTAGGTGAACGCTCTACTGCTGAGCAACAACCCCAGCCCCACATGCTAAAATTTTGATGAAAAATATTAAAGATTACATTAATGTAAAATCATTGTCTTTGTAATGATTAGTAGTATCTAAACACATGTGTGTAATTGGGCCTTTTATGTACTTGTCCAAGTTTTTATTTTCCCATAAATTTTACATATTTTCTTTTGCAATATATGTGCACTGTTTGAAGTAGTATACAAATGTTACATTTATATAATACTGACATCATGTTTTGTACTATTGGTTAGGCTGAATGTAGTGTGGACAAAATGTGTCTCAACCTTAGAAACCATTTTACTCACCCTTTATTATTTGTATCTTCTTACAAATATGCACATTCTCTTTTCCTCCACCCTACAGATTTCAACTCTATGGATCATTCATTATTATGGTTTATAAGGGCAATCATTTCTATATTTTAGTACTACTGGTGGGGAAGATTCATGTACTTCAATAGGCACACAATTTTCACAAAGAAACAGCAACTTATACTTTATCTGTAGTTTATAAGAACTTTTCACACCACATTTTTATGAGTACTGTTTAATTGTATGTATTTAGTTGTATTATATTTAGTCTTCTAATTTCTTAATATGCTGATATTTCTATGAGTACTGAGCACTTAGATATCACCTGTATAAAGAGGCTATTCAAATCACTTGGCTGTTCTTTTCTTAGTGTCTTTGTCTTTTCTTATTAAATGCATTTTGTCACGTGTCAGGTAATTCATCGTACTTGTCACTTTTTTATTAAGTGTATTTAGTCATGTGTCAGGCAATTTATCATACCCTTTAATGGTATGACTTCATTAAGTGATTATTTTAATACCCAATTTATTAATTGTATAACATTTTGTTTTGTACAACTTTGAAAAGAAATAAGTTCAACGTTGCTGTGTCATTCTTACAATTGAAACAAAGGGTGCTCTTCTGTTCAAAACTAGACCCCAGTCTTAATGTTAAATGAAATAGAGTCTCCATAAGTTGTTCATCCTCTTCTTGAAATTTATTTTTTCTTCATTATTATTATTATTTTTATTTATATGTGACAGTGGAATGCATTACAATGCTTATTACACATATAGAGCACATTTTTTATATCTCTGGTAGTATACAAAGTATATTCACACCAATTTGTATCTTCTTACATATACTTTGAATAATGATGTTCAACATATTCAACCATCATTTCTATCCCCATACCCCCTCACTTCCCCTCCCACCCCTCTGCCTTATCTAGAGTTTGTCTTTTCCTCCCATGCTCCCCCTCCCTACCCCACTATAAATCAGCCTCTTTATGTCAAAGAAGACATTCAGCATTTTTTCTGAGAAAATTAGTTTTTCCATAACCTCTCAAGCAGTTGATATTTTGAGCATGTACCAACAGATTTACAATAAAAGTTTCTTTTTATATAGTAACTATTGAATGTTTTATACTTACATATTGATTATCTCTGAAAGATTTATTTTTATATTAAGCATGATTATAATCACTATGTTTTGTATCACAGGGATACCTCATAGTTCCAGCAGCTTTCTTTAGAAATGATGAATATTTTCTATTTCTCATCAGTGGAAACTTTCATATTTCATTGTCTGATTGTAAAGATTTTTTTTGAAAGATTCTCTTTTTAGGGCTGGTATTATGGCTCAATGGTAGAGTGCTCGATTAGCACAAGTAAAGCACTGGGTTTAATCCTCATCACCACATTAAAAAAAAATAAAATATAGACACTGCATCCACCTACAACTAAAATAAATAAATAAATAAAAATAAGAATCTCTCTTTAGTTTTATACGTCTATTTATTTATAACATTATGATATATACACTGATCTCTCTAAGTTTATAACATACAATAATGTGTAGCATAGTGACCTTTTAGTCAGTGATGGACATTATATACAATAACTATGAAATATAGCCTTGGGTTATAGTAATATACAATCTAAATGTCAGTATACAGTATGATATTTGCAAAAATGGCAAAATCACTTTGAGTGCATTTTAAAGAGTGTATGCCTGTCATTTAATGAGGCATTTTTACATATACTATACATTGCAAAAAAAGATATAATTTTTGTATGACTATTATATCTCAGACTTACCAGAGCATACTTGTAATTTTATTAGTCTATCAAAGCACAAACAATAAAATATTAGCCCATTACTGAGGATTAGTTTATTTTGAATATTTTATTATTATTATTATTATTATTATTATTATTATTATTATTATTATTTTAGTATTAAGGATTGAACTTAAGGGCACTCAACCCCTGAGAAACATCCCTAGACCTTGTTTCCATTTTATTTAGAGAGAGGCTATCAGTGAGTTGTTTCGTGCCTCACTTTTGCTAAAGCTGGCTTTGAACTTGCAATTCTTCTGCTTCACCCATTTGTTAGTTGCACAAGATTCTTACCCTCTTTTTTTTTTCCATTGAGGCCTTGCTAACTTCTCATGGTGTCTGTCCATTGCTTGACTCAGCAGTTTTAAGTTACTTCCTTTAACTTTTTGACACTATTGTTAGCAGAGCCAAGATCCTAAACTATATAGTCCTTAATACAGTTTCTCATTTTTGACTTCTTGGTGTTCAAGTTCATGAAGAACTTGGAAAGTGTTCAATAGATAGCGGATATGTGATGCTGAGGATTGAACTCAGTTCCTCACATGTGCTAGGTAAGTGCTGTACTTATGAGCCACAACCTCAGCCCACAATCTGACATTTTTATTTGAATAAATACTGATTTCTAATTTAAGGTAACACCAGCACTATCTTATGGAGAAAAGTAAGCATCTTCCAAGAAAGATAAGAAAAAATAGTGAGAGAAACCATAGAATGAAAATACACTTTTATCTTGAGAGAAGTTGAACTTTAAGAACTTTCTAGCTAAATCTGGCACATGATTTTAAATGGTTCAGAAACACCCATGAAATTGACGCTTCAGAGGTATCTAAACAACCCCAATGTAAGGAAATTTTTGAAAGTGATACCTATAAAACATAAAAATGAATCAAAGATGGGTTACCAGTACTCCTCTGTAAATGTGTTGTAAAATAGATTTTTTTTCATTTAAGCCTACTGTAAATGATTATTTGTATACATAGTCCAGGTAGTACTTTTTTCAGATGTACAAATAGGTTCAAATGCTGATTAAAGCCACATTTTCCAGAATCATATGGAAAAGAATATAATCAAATTATAGAAAGAATGCTGTTTTATTTGAGGTCCGATTATTTATTTGTATATGAACTTAATCTTCCATTAATGGGATATGCAATTCAATATGATTTAGTCATTTTCTGAATCCCCCCTTTTTTTCCTACAAAATGAGAAGATCTGGACTAGGTTATTTCTTAGATTCTTTATACCAAAAATCAGAGGGCCAAAGGTAATTTTAAAAATACTTGGAGCTGGGGTTGTAACTCAGAAGAAGAGCCCTCACCTAGCATGTGTGAGGCACTGACTTTGATGCTTAGTGCCACTAAATAAAATAAATAAATAACTAAATAAGCAAATAAATAAATAAATAAATGTATTGTGTCCACCTACAACTAAAAAGTTAATGTTAAAAAAGAAACAAAAAAAAAAAACAAAAAAACCCTCACTTATATTTACTCATACAATAATATTTTAGGTTTACTTCCTTATAAACAACATGATAAAGGGGCTGGAGTTGTGGCTTAGAGGAATAGCATTCACATAACATGTGTGAGGAACTGGTTTTGACTCTCAGCACTACATATAAATAAAGGTCCATTTTCTGCTTTTGTGTCCTAGAATGATGCAACCCAATTTTGTGGCCATTGGCTATGTAATCTATCAAAGTGATAAACTCTGTTCTTTTGTTGTGGGATATATATGCCAAAATATCATGTTCTTGGAGCTACAGGATTAGACAGGATAGACACAGGGTATTTCCATAATAGCAAAATATATTGAATGGTGATGTTCTATAAATCATCAGCTGCAAAGATTATTGAAAATATGAGATATTTAGAGTTCAAAACTAGTACCTTGCCACAAACACATGGTGTAACTGTGTTTTGATACAAATTTTTGCCCAAGGAATTAGTAAATAAATAAAATAGAGTGGTGTGAATACAGCCTTTAGGTGCTACTTTTATGAATTCTGTTCAAGAGGATCTACCAGATTGTATTTGAACTCTTCCAATCACAGGATTCCAACCACCTCCATGGGAGGACCCCTCCCATTCTGGTAAATGCCAGTGACTTCTAAGATGTCCTTTCTCAGAGTGCCTCTTACCTTCTAGGCTAATAAGAAAACTGGCCTGGCAGAGGACCACTAGCACTGCCACTCAAGATAAGTCCCATGAATGGGCTTTCATAGCCATTCTATGAGTCTGAAGCTGCTGACATTGAAACCACACTTAGAAAACCTCTGCTCCAGCAGACTCCAATAATTAGGAGATCAGGCTGTTTTTAGAACAGGTTATAGAAGAACATGACTCAAGCCAACTCTGTTACAAGCAGGGGATTCTGTTAAAATAAGATACATACAACCACCAACAACAACAACAATAACATAAAGCCCAAGAATTTGTTATTGCATAAATAATGGGGAAACAGTATTCCAGGTCATTTTTAACTATTGACATCACATTTTAAAATTTTTTCTTACCTAAGCCATTATGAATCTCTCTCTCTCTCTCTCTCTCTCTCTCTCTCTCTCTCTCTCTCTCTCTCACACACACACACACACACACACACACACACACACACAAACACACACACATTATAAGGCATGTATAAATATAAACAGAGTTTTTCAGAGTAACATTTCTGTCAGCTGAAAACAGTGTGCTGCAATGAGACTTTGTACTCACCATAGAATTTCTCATGAATTTTTAACTGCAGAGGATATTTCAGTTCCTTTCATTTCTTGTACAAATCATTTTTCCAAATTTGTTAGCATCATTTAATTTCTACCATGAGGGGACATTCAAAATTTTTCTTACTTTATACTTTATTTCAAATCAGACATTTTATGTAACTTATATGTTGAACATATTTTCTGTATCTCAGATAAATCTTAGTTTTCAGAGAACAGAAATCTTTTGTCCATTTTGGTTCATTTTATTTTATTGTAAGAAAGAGTCTTTAAAATTTGATTAGGACCTTGCTAAGTTACTGAGGCTCGATTTGAATAGTAATACTCCTGCCTCAGCTTTCCAAGCTGCTGAAATTACAGGCATCACTTTCTTTATGTCTAAATAGTTTGACATTATATGAATATGTAAAAAAAAAGTGTTAAACACTTGAAACTTCAGTTGTAGGCAGACTTTAAAATGGGCACAAACATGTAGGAGTGACTAGTTCTGGTGTTCTATTGCATACCTACAACAATTTATGACATGATTCAAATTTACTAAAAATAATAAATGTGGTCAACAATTAGAAATGATAGTATTTGAGGAGGCAACATACTAATTACACCATTTTTATTAATATATGTGTCAAATTATTATATTGTACAATAAAGATGTACATGTGTCAAACTGGCGTGGTGGCTCAGCTTTGAAGTGCTTGCCTTGTATATGTGAGGCACTGTATGCAATTCTCAGTACCACATAAAATTAAAAAATAAAATAAAGGTATTGCATTTATCTACAACTAAAAAAGTAAATTAAAAAGAAGATGCACATGTGTCAATTAAATTATTTTAAAAAGTTATGAATAGTTGTACATAAGTATATTCTTTCACAAACATGTTTTTATTTCCACTTGAAGTAGAAATATTTAGTCAGTTATTTTAAAACAAATTTTTTGTTGAAGTTTACACATCCAAATATTTAGAGAATCTAATTTTTTTTGGTAAACATTCAAAATTGTTCAACAATCACAATCTGATCTATCACCTGAGAATATACCCTTAACTTTACATTATTGATTGTAATTTTTCATCATGGTAAAAATATTTTGATGATATCTGTCCTCTTAATATATATGACATAAATATGTAAATACCTGCATGGCCAAAATTGAAAGTCCAGTAAAGAAGTTTCCAAACTTCCCCAAAGCCTGGACCACATATTTTACAATGATAGCCTTTATACCAGGCTTTACTTACTATCATTATTGTTTTGACTAGTTATCATTATCATGATGATGCTTAACACTGAAAGTCTTTTCATACATTTTTTTTTCATTTCTATGCTTTTGGGAGGAAATATCTATTAAGATTCTTTGACCATTTTCAATTAAGTTTTTATTTATTACTTATTCTTGAGTTAGAACTGCCTAACATTTACTTTGGATATTAACTCCTTGTCATATATCTGATTTGGCAATCTATTCTCCCATTCTGTTGACTTTTCACTCTTGTATTCTTTGCTAAGCAGGACTTTTGAGTTATGACATAGTCCTGCTTGTCTATTTCTGAATTGTGGCTCATGCTTTTGGTATCACATTAAAGACCACATATTGAATGTCCCCTAAAGAACTATGTATTAAATATCTGGTATACCAGTGATGCAACTGGATGGTAGTGGGACCCTTGGAAGGGCTCAGATATAGGCAAATAGGTCAGTGGGCATTCCCACTAGATTGTGTAACCAAACTGTGCTCTCTATTTGCTTCCTGGTTTGAGGTGTGAGCATTTTCTTGCACACATGGTCCTGCCAGGGTGTGCCATAATTCAGAGCCCTCTCCAGAACTGAGCAAAAAAGGCACTATGGAGTTCAACACTAAAAACTGAGGTTCATGAGCCCTTTTTCTTTGTAAATTGTTTTATTCAGGTATTTTGTGGTACAATGTGCAACTAACTAAGGTATGTCATTTCCCAGAAATCATTGTCAATATCATTGCTATAAAAATATTCAAGTATGGGTTTTTGTACCAGTTTTAATTTCAGTTCTTGCTCATCAGTTTTTTTTCCTTAAAATTACTGAATTTGCATTTTATTTATATCTCTACATTAATGCTTCCATGACATCAATTCTATAATTAATGGGTTGACTATTCTATTTACACACTTGCATATATCAGGCTTTGATGGAATACACTCCTCCTGATGTCTTTATTCTCTCTCTCTCTCTCTCACATCCAATTATATTTTACAAATAATTTGTCTTCTCCTTCTTCTCCTCATTGTTTTTCTTTAGTTTAAGCAAGTGAGAGAATTTGTATGTTTAAAACGTTTTCATGACTAATTTTATGTGACATGGTAATATACATTTCCATCTATTGTCATGTAAATGAGAAGTTTCATTCTTCCTTATGACAAAATATAGCTTCATCCTGTGTATATGCCATTATTTTTTTCTTCATTAATCTTTTGAAAGGCACCAAAGTTAATTCCATATCTTATTGTGAATAGTACCAAAATAGACATGGTTATGAAGGTATCTCATTTGTATGCTTACTTTTTTACCAAATATATATACCTGGGAATATATATATATATATATATATATATATATATATATATATATACACATATATGTATGTATGTATATATATATATATATATATATATATATATATATATATGAAGTGTATTAAATCAAAGTCTGCTATATGGAAGTATACAAATAGAATAGTCAAATCGCTAATTATAGAATTGATGTCATTGAAGTCTTAATGTAGAGATATAAATAATATCTCTACATATACATAATTACATAGATATAGATGTACTTTCTTTATACTGAATAAATAATTTTTATATCCACCAACATTGTATAAGCATTTTCTTTTTTCCAAATTCTCACCAGTTTGCATATACCATTTCTTCTTGGGGTGAAATAAAACCCTAAAAAAATTTTGATTTGCATTTACATAATTGAAGATTATATTAAGCCCTCCTACCACACATAATTATTTGGGGCACCATAACATCTACTTTCCTTCCCCACACACCACCCCACCCTTTGGCCTAGAAAGTGAATATGACTCTGGCCTCTCAGGTAACACACAGCCCCACTACTGCCATACCATGTTGGGCCACACTGCTGCAAAGACCCTTTCATCAGTTCCCAGTATCCCTGGGTTCATTCAGGGCTAGGACTCACCTCCTGTGTCCACCTCCTACCACTTTCAGCATTACACAGTGGTCTGGTTCACTCCAAGTCAGCTAAAACACACATTGGCACCCAGCTGAGCCCAGTGTGGCCCAGAGCACAACCATCCACGTGCACCCTGCCATTCCCCAATTCCTGCTGAAGTATGGAGGTGGTGCACTCTTTGTTGCCAGGGGACAAGGGCCACCACCAATTTCTGCCACACATAGCACAATATAGACATCAAACAAATCCTGCTAGCAGTTGTATGGCTCCTTTTGTGTGAAGACAAGTGGAGAGGGGCAGCAAGGAGGCAGCCTTCTGCCCACACACCAGGCCAAGAAACGGACAGAACAGACCCTGAGACAGAACCAGCTTTTATCCTAGAATAACTTAGGCCTGGCACCCTGGAACCTAGGGGAAAAGGCATACAGAATTAAAAATACAAAAGAGCTGCAGAATTAAAATTCGTATCACTCTTTTTTTCATCCATGTTCCCACAAACCTTATGCATAGACATCACTAATAAGCAATGCATTTTAACATACACATACCTCAATGGGGCCAGTCCCCAAGAACCTCCAACACATAGCAATTACATAATCAAACCATATTATCCTGAGGCAAAATTCCCTCATTACAATTATTCAGCATTTATGTCAACATGTCATGAGTGATGTGAACATTTCAGGGAATTATAATGAAAACATGTACAAAATTGAACATGTCAACTGTAAATCTACACCTGCTTAAGTAATAAAAAGTGTTCTGGGATACTAATTTCAGTGAACAGCTTCCTTTACATTTTCATTATAATTGATTTTATTATATTTTGGTATCTTTATACTGTAATTATTTATTACACTTAATTTTTTTTTGGAATTTTCCTCTTACAAAATCATGGATCATTCATTAAAATATCTAGTCTGAAGAAAGCTAAGACTTGAGACTCTTCACCACGCGAGTGAGCTGCCGAGTTAAATGAAACAGCTGATGAGTGACAATTTAAAATCCAAGTGATCCGAGAAAACACACTGAGCCCTGATCGGCTGAATTCAAACTCCCGTTCACCTGCTTCCCGCAGACAAACAGCTATGACTCAGCATTAATCCATCCGGCTGAAACAACTGGTCAGCCCTTCTCATCCTACGAAGGTAAATGCCTACCGAGCCTTCATAAGTAGTGGCCACAGGTTTGAAACAGGGCTTGGGAGAGACAGTAAGGACCCACCCGTTACATTGGTTGCCCAGCAAAGGGAAACAAACAGTCTCCATTTGCAAGAGACACCACTATGGCAGAGAACTGACGTCATCAGACTGCTGCAGAGGAGATAACTTCATTGAAACCTGCAGCTACAGGTGTATGATCCCCTAGCCTTCCCTCTCCACACATCGGGGAAACCTTAAGGGCCCCTCCCAGCTCTCCCGTAAGGGCCCCTCCCAGCTCTCCCGTGAGTGCTACAGCCAGCCCGAGGGAATCAGAGGTGGTGCGGGACCCGTGGCGCGGAACTACCGTGCCCACCAGGGCTGACTGCTGAGGTCTCTTGCACCAGCTACGGGGAAGTGGATACCGGAGGGCAAGTAAAATCCGCTGAGGATTCTCAGCCCCAAGCTCTACAAACTTAGGGTCTGAGGGAATGGCAAACTGGAAGAGTGTGCCCAGTCGTTCATGAAAACAGGGCTCCCGGGAGCAACAGACCTGGCGTGTAGCCAGTATTGTGGTGAGAGGGGCCTGGCTAGAGAAAAAGTGGTAAGTGACTAGACACAAGAGGAGGCCCTAGACACTCAGGATTGGAGACTCGCCCAGTCTGGGAGGAGCTACTGCACAGTGATTGGTTCCCGCGTATTGACAAGAGAAACTTGACCTGGTGGGCACAGCGCCACCTACTGGAAGAGACGTTAATCAAACTCTAAGACGGCATTTATTAGGTTTTTTTTTTCTTTTTTCTTTTCTTTTTTCTTTATCTTTTTTTCCTTTTCTCTTTTTTTTGATTTGGGTTTTTATTTCATTTTCATTTTTCTTTCTTGTTGTTTTATTAATTTTTTTTCTTACAAAATATTTTTTTAAATTTTTTTTTCTACTAATTTTAATTTTAATTTTTTTAACTATTATTATTATTTTTTTATTTTTTTAGTTCCTATTTTTTTCTTCTTGTTTCTTGTCATTTTTCTTATCCCCCTTTCCTTGAATTCTACCTGCCTACTCTCATTCTCTTTAGTGACTTCTTCCCTTCCCTTCAAATACCTTTTCTCCCAAGCATCAAATTAATTTATAGGAGTAAACAGTATCGCAGCAGTCAAACAGAACAAGAAGTAACATGAGCAGCTTCAAAAAACAAGGAAGAAAAGGAGTACAAAAAATGCAGGACAGCCTAAATATTCAGGAGGACATAGAGTCATCAGAAAAATGGTCATATAAAGAACTCAAGGAACACTTTAGACAGATGGAATGGAACCTTAAAGAGGATACAAGACAGCAAATTCAAGCAGCGAAAGAACACATTGAGAATGAATTTCATAAACAGATAAAAGAAGAAGTTAAGCATCTTTATCAGGAGATAGAGATTATAAAAAATAATCAAACAAAAATTCTAGAAATGAAGGAAACGATAACCCAAATTAAAAACTTAATTGAGAGTATCACTAACAGAGTGCAGCAAGTAGAAGCCAGAACGTCAGATAATGAAGACAAAATATATCATCTTGAAAAGAGTCTAGCCAACTCAGAAAGGCTGGTAAAAAATCATGAGAAAAACATCCAAGAGTTATGGGATAACATAAAAAAACAAACTTACGAGTCATTGGGATAGAAGAAGGTACAGAGATTCAAACCAAGGGAATGAGTAACCTTCTGAATGAAATAATTACAGAAAACTTTCCAGAAATAAAAAAGGAAACAGATATACAAATTGAAGATGCATACAGGACACCGAGCACACAAAATCACAGTAGACCAATGCCAAGGCACATTGTTATGAAGATATCCAATATACAGAACAAAGAGAAAATATTAAAAGCTACAAGAGAAAGGAGACAGATTACATTCAGGGGTAAACAAATAAGGTTAACAACGAATTTTTCATCATAGACACTGAAAGCAAGAAGGTCATGGAACAATGTATTTCAAACATTGAAAGACAATGGATGCCAACCAAGAATTCTGTATCCAGCAAAATTAAGCTTCAGGTATGACAACAAAATAAAAATCTTTCATGATAAACAAAAGTTAAAAGAATTTGCAGCCAGAAAACCAGCATTGCAAAGCATTTTGAGCAAAACACTACACGAGGAAGAAATGAAAAACAATAACCAAAACCATCAGTGGGAATTGCCTCAGTAAAGACAGAGGGCGATGGGAAAGACAATCATGGAGAAACAAACTAAAATTTTTTTAAAAAAAGATAAACAATCAAACATGGATGGAAGTTCAAACCATATATCAATAGTAACTCTGAATGTTAATGGCTTAAACTCTCCAATAAAGCGACATAGGCTGGTATCATGGATTAAAAAACAAATCCAACAATATGCTGCCTCCAGGAGACACATCTGATTGGAAAAGACATACACAGGCTGAAGGTGAAAGGATGGGAAAAAATATACCACACACATGGTCCTCGTAAGCAAGCAGGGGTGGCCATCCTCATATTGAATAAAATCGACTTCAAGACTAAGTTAATCAAAAGGGATAAAGAAGGTCATTATATACTGTTAAAAGGAACCATTCACCAACAAGACATAACAATTATCAATATTTACGCACCAAATAATGGTGCTGCGACATTCATAAAAAAAATTCTCCTCAAGTTCAAGAATCAAATAGACCACAACACAATAATTATGGGAGACTTCAACACACCTCTCTCACCATTGGACAGATCCTCCAAACAAAAGTTGAATAAAGAAACTATAGAACTCAATACCACAATCAATAACCTAGACTTAACTGACTTATATAGAATATATCAACCATCATCAAATGGTTATACTTTTTTCTCAGCAGCACAAGGATCCTTCTCAAAAATAGACCATATATTATGCCATAGGGCAACCCTCAGTAAATATAAAGGGGTGGAGATTATACCATGCATTTTATCTGATCATAATGGAATGAAACTGGAAATCAATGATAAAAGAAGGAAGGAAAAGTCCTACATCACATGGAAAATGAACAATATGTTAATGAATTATCAATGGGTTACAGAAGACATAAAGGAGGAAATCAAAAAATTCTTAGAGATAAACGAAAATACAGACACAACATATCGGAATCTATGGGACACCATGAAAGCAGTTTTAAGAGGAAAATTCATTGTCTGGTGGTCATTCCTCAAAAAAAGAAAAAAACAACAAATAAATGACCTCACACTCCAACTCAAAGCCCTAGAAAAGGAAGAGCAAAACAACAGCAAATGTAGCAGAAGGCAAGAAATAATTAAAATCAGAGCGGAAATCAATGAAATTGAAACAAAAGAAACCATTGAAAAAATTAACAAAACTAAAAGTTGGTTCTTCAAAAAAATAAATAAGATCGACAGACCTTTAGCCACGCTAAAGAAGAGAGAGAACTCAAATTACTAACATACGGGATGAAAAAGGCAATATCACAACAGATGCTACAGAAATACAGAAGACAATTAGAAATTATTTTGAAAACCTATATTCCAATAAAATAGAAGATAGTGAAGACATCAATAAATTTCTTAAGTTATATGATTTGCCCAGACTGAGTCAGGAGGATACACACAATTTGAACAGACCAATATCAATGGATGAAATTGAAGAAGCCATCAAAAGACTACCAACCAAGAAAAGCCCAGGACTGGATGGGTATACAACGGAGTTTGACAAAACTTTTAAAGAAGAATTAATACCAATACTTTTCAAGTTATTTCAGGAAATAGAAAAAGAGGGAGCTCTTCCAAATTTATTCTATGAGGCCAACATCACCCTGATTCCGAAACCAGACAAAGACACCTCAAAGAAAGAAAACTACAGACCAATATCTCTAATGAACCTAGATGCAAAAATCCTCAATAAAATTCTGGCGAATCGAATACAAAAACACATCAAAAAATTGTGCACCATGATCAAGTAGGATTCATCCCTGGGACGCAAGGATGGTTCAACATACGGAAATCAATAAATGTTATTCACCACATCAATAGACTTAAAGATAAGAACCATATGATCATCTCGATGGATGTAGAGAAAGCATTCGACAAAGTACAGCATCCCTTTATGATCAAAACATTAGAAAAACTAGGGATAACTGGAACTTACCTTGACATTGTAAAAGCTATCTATGCTAAGCCTCAGGTTAGCATCATTCTGAATGGACAAAAGTTGAAGGCATTCCCTCTAAAATCCGGAACAAGACAGGGATGCCCTCTATCTCCACTTCTATTCAATATAGTTCTCGAAACACTGGCCAGAGCAATTAGACAGATGAAAGAAATTAAAGGCATAAAAATTGGAAAAGAAGAACTTAAATTATCACTATTTGCAGATGACATGATTCTATACCTAGAAGACCCAAAAGGGTCTACAAAGAAACTACTAGAATTAATAAATGAATTCAGCAAAGTGGCAGGATATAAAATCAACATGGATAAATCAAAGGCATTTCTGTATATCAGCGACAAAACTTCTGAAATGGAAATGAGAAAAAACACTCCATTCACAATATCCTAAAAAAAATAAAATACTTGGGAATCACCCTAACAAAAGAGGTGAAAGATTTATACAATGAAAACTACAGAACCCTAAAGAGAGAAGTAGAAGAAGATCTTAGAAGATGGAAAAATATACCCTGTTCATGGATAGGCAGAACTAACATCATCAAAATGGCGATATTACCAAAACTTCTCTATAGATTTAATGCAATGCCAATCAAAATCCCAATGGCATTTCTTGTAGAAATAGATAAAGCAATCATGAAATTCATATGGAAAAATAAAAGACCCAGAATAGCAAAAGCAATTCTAAGCAGGAAGTGTGAATCAGGCGGTATAGCGATACCAGATTTCAAACTATATTATAGATCAATAGTGACAAAAACAGCATGGTACTGGTACCAAAACAGGCGGGTGGACCAATGGTATAGAATAGAGGACACAGAGACTAATCCACAAAGTTACAACTATCTTATATTTGATAAAGCTGCTAAAAGCATGCAATGGAGGAAGGATAGCATCTTCAACAAATGGTGTTGGGAAAACTGGAAATCCATATGCAACAAAATAAAACTGAATCCCTTTCTCTCGCCATGCACAAAAGTTAACTGAAAATGGATCAAGGAGCTTGATATCAAAACAGAAACTCTGCGTCTGATAGAAGAAAAAGTTGGCTCCGATCTACATATTGTGGGGTCGGGCTCCAAATTCCTTAATAGGACACACATAGCACAAGAGGTAACAACTAGAATCAACAAATGGGACTTAATTAAACTTAAAAGTTTTTTCTCAGCAAAAGAAACAATAAGAGAGGTAAATAGGGAGCCTACATCCTGGGAACAAATTTTTACTCCTCACACTTCAGATAGAGCCCTAATATCCAGAGTATACAAAGAACTCAAAAAATTAGACAATAAGAAAACAAATAACCCAATCAACAAATGGGCCAAGGACATGAACAAACACTTCACAGAGGAGGACATACAATCAATCAACAAGTACATGAAAAAATGCTCTCCATCTCTAGCAGTCAGAGAAATGCAAATCAAAACCACTCTAAGATACCATCTCACTCCAGTAAGATTGGCAGCCACTATGAAGTCAAACAACAACAAGTGCTGGCGAGGATGTGGAGAAAAGGGTACACTTGTACATTTCTGGTGGGACTGCAAATTGGTGCAGCCAATTTGGAAAGCAGTTTGGAGTTTCCTGGGAAAGCTGGGAATGGAACCACCATTTGACCCTGCTATTGCCCTTCTTGGACTATTCCCTGAAGACCTTAATAGAGCATGCTACAGGGATACTGCCACATCGATGTTCATAGCAGCACAATTCACAATAGCTAGACTGTGGAAACAACCCAGATGCCCTTCAATAGATGAATGGATAAAAAAAAATGTGGCATTTATACACAATGGAGTACTATGCAGCAATAAAAAATGACAAAATCATAGAATTTGCAGGGAAATGGATTGCACTAGAGCAGATTATGCTTAGTGAAGCTAGCCAATCCCTGAAAAACAAATACCAAATGTCTTCTTTGATATAATGAGAGCAACTATGAACAGAGCAGGGAGGAAGAGCAGGAAGAAAAGATTAACATTAAAGAGAGACATGAGATGGGAGGGAAAGGGGGAGAAAAGGCAAATTGCATGGAAATGAAGGGAGACCCTCAATGCTATACAAAATTACATATAAGAGGTTGTGAGGGGAATGGGAAAATAAACAAGGAGAGAAATGAATTACAGTAGATGGGGTAGAGAGAGAAGATGGGAGGGGAGGGGAGGGGGGATAGTAGGGGATAGGAAAGGTAGCAGAATACAACAATTACTAATAGGGCATTATGTAATATTCTGGATGTGTAACCGACGTGATTCTGCAATCTGCATTTGGGGTAAAATTGGGGGTTCATAACCCACTTCAATCTAATGTATGAAATATGATATGTCAAGAGCTTTGTAATGTTGTGAACAACCAATAAAAATAAAATAAAATAAAATAAAATATTTTTTTCTGTATAAGCTAAAGAAATAAAATACATTAGAATTTGAAAAAAAATAAATTGCTGAATAAGAACAATCCTGCTACCCAAGTAATATTTTTCTGATGTAGAAAATATTTGTTGTTCATGAATCTTAATTTTTTTATTATGCAGAAGTTTGTTTTCCATTAGACTGAATGCTTTCTAGATGGAATACTTTCTTAAATGTAATTAAAATTAATCTGTACTGTAAAAAAAAAAAGAAAGAAAGAAAGAAAGAAAGAAAGAAAGCTGAGACTTTTATTCTGTAACCCAGAAGCTTTTAATGCTATCTCTACTTTCATGGTACAACAAGGAAAATTAATCAGAGGTACTATTTAATAGAATGTTTCAGCAAATTTTGTTATCTATATCTTCAATTTTGTACATCTATACAGAATCTTCAGGTAATTACTAAATTATTTTTTTTAAAACGGTACAAGATGTTTTTTTTTATGATTTTCTCAAGATACAGATATGTTTTAGGTTATTGTTTAAGTATTGAAAAACTTTGACTGTTTCTTTATTTTTTTCTTTTATTTTAGATACATTATGAAAGCATATAAATATTTGTATTATGTCTGAATGGACATCTAAACTATACAATGAAAAGTGTTAGCTAAGTTTTTTTTTTAGTAGATATCTTAAAAGGCATTTTTATGATATGTGAAATGCACATGCAATACCAATCACCTATTTAACATGTAAAATTCAGTGTCTCTTAGTTCACTGATAATTTATAAATGTAAACAATAGTAATTTTATTTATTTATTTTTTATTTATTTTTCTTTAAGATATATATGACAGTAGACTGTATTTTGACATTTATATGCATGGAGTATAACTTCACATTTTTATATTTATACATAAGTTGGAGTTACACTGATCAAGTATTCATATGTGAACAGAGGAAAATCATGTCAGATTTTTTCTACTGTCTCTTCTTTTTCTGTTCTCACTACGATCCCTTTTGTCAAATCCAATCAACTTTTATTCTTCCCCCTCTCCCAATCCTTACTGTGTATTAGCATCCACTTATGAGAGAGAACTTTCAGCCTTTGGATTTGGGGGATTGGCTTATTTCACTTAGCACGATAATCTCCAGTTCCATCCATTTACTGGCAACTTTCATAATTTCATTCTTTCTCACACCTGAGTAATATTCCATTATGCGTATATAACAAATTTTTAAAATTTATTCATCTATTGAAGAGCACCTCATCTGGTTTCATAACTTAGCTATTGTGATTTGAGCTGCTCTAGACATTGTTGTGGCTCTGCCACTGTAGTAGGATGATTTTAAGGATTTTGTGTGTAAACCAAGGAGTGGGACAAGTGGGTCAAATGGTGGTTACATTCAAAAATTTCTGAATTCTCTCCATACTGCTTTCCAGAGGGATTGCACAAATTTGCATTCCCATCAGCAAGGTGTAAGTGAACATTTTCCCAACCCTGCCGCCAACATTTATCATTACTTGTATTTTTCTCAATTGCCATTCTCAACCGAGTGAGATGAAATCTCAGTGTAGCATTTCCGTTTCTCTAATTGCTAAGATTGTTGAATTTTTTTTTATATATCTGTTGACCATTTGCATATGTTCTTCTGTGAAGTGTCTTTTCAGTTCTTTTGCCCATTTATTGATTGAGTTACTTGGGGTTTGCTGTTGTTTTTGTTGTTCTTTTGGTATTAAATAATTCAAACTATTTGTATATTCTGGAGATTCATGTTCTATCTGAGGTGCACATAGCAAAGATTTCTCATATTCTGTAGGCTCTGTGTTCATATTCTTGATGGTTTCCGTTGGTGCAAAAAAAAAGTTTTTTAGATTTATATCAACCCACTTATTATTCCTTTTAAAAATTAGTTATATATATACACCACAATATCTTTATTTATTTTTATCTGGTGCTGAGGATCAAATTCAATTCCTCACACATGGGAAGCAAGCACTCTACCACTGAGCTAAAACCCCAGTACCTTATTGATTCTTTTAAAAAATATTTTTAGTTTTAGATGGACAAGGTATCTTTATTTATTCATGTGTGGTACTGAGAATCAAACCCAGAGCCTCACACATGCTAGGCAAGCACTCTACCACTGAATTATCAGCTCCCATTTACTGATTATTGATATTACTTCTTGCTTTTTGGGAATCTTGTTGAGGAAGTTGGCTTTTGGTTTCAACTCTAAAATCACTCTGTACTGGATATTTCATACAAGTAGATTTATACAACAGTGTCTTTTTTACCAGTTTCTTTGGCTTAGAATACTGTTTTCAGGGATCCTCTGTGTTGTAGCAAGCATCCCTATTTTATTTCTTTCTTTTGTCTAGTAGAATTCTGTTTTATGACTATGTCACTTAGCCAATTGTCAGTTAGTGAACCTTAAAATGCTTCTACCTCTTGGCTACACCAGTAGTACATGGCTGGGAACATATATTTACAAGTTAATGTTTGGACATGTTTTTATTACCATGTCTCTTGGTGGTCTTCATGAATTGTGATGATTGTACCATATCTCTGTCTTACTCATGCTGTGATTTTGGTCTTGTCTGTTTTTATTCACTTGTTCTCTTTTATTCAAAGCTCACATAAAAAAATATTTTTATGCATTTTCTCTGACTTTTCTGTCACCAACAGTGTTTGCATAGTGATTATCTTGTTGAGATATAAATTTACAAAAGGTGAGAGTAATATCTGATATTCACACCTATTCTAGAATGAGTGGAAAACATTATTGCCTGATAGTTGTTTGAACAATATTACTGTTTGATATCAGACAATACTTTTTTTAATAGATTGAGCTTTCAAGACTTTTTATTCTATTTCAGTGATAAAATATAAAATTAAATTCACTTAATCCAACAGTTAATTCACCTGTACAATATTCATACTGTTGTCAGTATGGGGAAAAAACCTTCTAAATAGATTCCCCCAACATTTATTTTGTAGCCAAAATAGGGATTTATAGATCTGTAATCCTTGATCAACTGAAAAGCTAATATGTCTTATTATAGAAACGTAATCTACTCATCATAACATATAGATTATGTTTTGTTGCAATTCAATTTATGTGAAATCTCTTGTTTGAGTTTGTGTCAAATATTTTCAGTATCTTATTTTCATATTGTGTTATTTCATGCTTATTTTATTCATGCAGATGAATGATCTTACTACAAAGATGAACAATGCATTGTTAAAACATTTACATTTGAAAACAAACTATGAATGTTTTATGCAGAACTTCTTTTTTGTATACAAGATACGTATGAAAAAATAGACAGGAATTAAAAGAAGTTGGAAGAAAATGTAGTAAACTTCCCAAGGCACACACGGAGCACTAGAGTAGAAGAAGGCCAAGGAGTACAGTGGGAATGTGACAGTGAACAATGAGCAAGATGGAATTTAAAAGAGAAGCAAAAACAAGTATTTCTGATTTTACAGGCTATCTTATTTATCTGCAATGTGCTTTAATTCATTTCATTGTAAATTGTATTTTGGATATATACATTATATGTGTACTCTATATCTCTTGAGAAAAATTGTTGTGTATATTTCTAAGAGGAAGAAGATGTTTGATGCCCCCTTCAGATACCTGAGTTTACATCATTCTTATAGCTAATTTATCTGAGTAATGATTTTCATCACATAACTGTTGGAAGTTTGATAATAGTGGGCATAAAGAAGACTATGAGCAGAAAAGAAAACAATGACTGAGAACACACTTCAATGGTAGATAGCTAGCCTAGGCTGTGCCAGGCCCTGCGTTCAATCTACAATAGAAATGAGGAAGAGGAGACAAGAGAGGTAGGGAGGATAGAGAGGAGGAGGAGGGCAGGGGATGAGGAGGGAAAGAACTGAATTATTTTTAGTTCATATTTAATGTAATTAATATTGATGACAGAAGTTTAAAGTCTAGCATTCTTCTTCTTCACATTTTAAATAGCTGTCTGAATTTTTGACTCAGAACTAAATGAAATAAATACATAATAATTATTTGGTTATAATTGTTTTTTTTAAATATATTCTTTTTATTTCCTTTAGACAAAAACAGCAGCTTCAGAAATTTCAGAGCAGTGAAGAAAGACTAATTTTGCTTCAATAAGTAGTCAGATGGAATTCAGAATTAGCAATCTGGAATCTGAACTAAAAATTCTAAGAAATACAAATGAAAGAATATAGGCAATTCTATAAAGAATAATCCAAATTCCACAAGTATGTCAAAACCTAGACTGAAAGAGAACAACTTAGTCTCCTTAATTTGTCTTTGCTGCATAACTTTGAGACAGGTTGATGATGAGATCAGTAGCATGCAAAAGCTAACTAGACCATATAATTTGTAGAAGTAATGTTAGGAAATGAATGCAGTTTTGAAATGTTAATCTAGGAAGTTTATCTTTCACCCACTTTCCCATTTTACATATGGAAGCAAACTATCAAACTTTCTTCTCTTAGTGTTCTCCTATATGTAATCTGGTCTATTAGACTTTTAGTTAAGTATTTTTGAAGTTCTGTAATTCAAAAAGTTATATTGTGACAAAACTGCTTCTACGTGAAAACATAAAAAAAGTTTAACAATTTTTGAAAGATTGTAACTTAAACCTTAAGTATGCAGTGTTGCTATAACTATACTCTGAGCACATTCTGATACTTGTCAGATTAACTTCTTTTTATTTAACTTTTGATATTATCATTACATGGTACCTAGAGACAAAATTTCCTAAATAGTTTTTTCTCTATAAACTGTCATACTTGTGATGAAGGAAAACATCATCATGCCATGATGAAGGGAAGTGTAACCTAAAAAGTGGTTAAAATATTCTGATAATCAGTGTTGGGGCCTGTGAATGACCGAATGAATGGGCAGGAGTCTCCTGAAGCCCTGGTAACAAATTCATGGGCCAACTTTCTTGGCAGCATCTTTAATCTCTTGATCAACAACCCAGCTATTTTTTTCCATGCCAGTGGTTGTTGCTCTGAATTGTCTCAAATTGCTTAATTTATCTACGTACTAGGTAGAATATACATACGGTGGTAGTAAATGCTTGAAAACATCTTTATGGAATATTCTTTAAGTCCTTGAACTGGATCACCAAATATAAATCTTTCTAGCTTTACTAAAATTTTCTAGTTGCATATGTTTAAGAAAACCATGATGATTTAATATACTTCAGCATAGTAAAATGGCTTTGTTAGTCAAATAAACTAAGGTATACCTCATCTGCTATATTTATCTTTAAAATGCCAATATTTCTAATGGCATTCTCAAGAATTCCTCAAGGAGAGTCTTTCAAGAAGGCAGCATTGTTACCTGAAAAGTTATGCATCTCTGATTTCTGTCTCTCTTCCACCAACATTGCTTTAGTTGAAAGTTTGAAGCTTCCTACAAATATATACACTTCTTTAGATTAAAATTACTGTCTCTGTTCTGATCCTTTTCAGCGTTGTGCCCACTTACTGAGAATTTCCACCTACTCTTTTTAAAAATATTTTATTTAGTTGTAGATGGACAATATTTTTATTTTGTTTGTTTATTTTATGTGGTGCTGAGGATTGAACTCAGTGCCTCACACATATAGGCAAGTACTCTACCATTAAGCCACAATCCCTCCACTTACTCTCATGGCAACTTTTAAAATTATTCTTTTATTTGATGAATATTTTAAAAGTGCATTTAGATATAAATAAAATTGAGGTTAATTTTGAAATAAGCATGAAATATAATGTGCTCTAATTCAGTGGCCAATACTTTAACTTTTTCTCCCCTGCTTCATCTCTGTGTTCTCTTTCTTCTGCACTACTGATCTTACACTTATTTGTAGTTTTAGAATTTTTTTTGAATTATGCATTATGCATATACATGAAGTATATGAAATTCACTGTGGTATGTTCATATGTATACACAGAAAAAAAAATGATCAGATTCATTCTACTATTTGACACTAAATGCTGTCCCAAACTGCCTGGGTTAGGTTGGGTTAGGGTTAGGGTTAGGGTAGGGTTAGAGTTGCATTATGTAATAGGAGCCCTTCAGTACAACCAGGTGATTTCCTTCATATTAAGACCTCATTTGAATGAGTCAAATATTATTCAAACAATGACAAGCTATATTTTTTTAAAAGATGACAAGAAAAAAAAGTTCAGCTATTTTGAAACCATTTGAAGATATTTCTATAAATATTTGACAATTCTTTTATCAGGGGTAATATTACAGCAATGAAATACCTGCTTGAAAATGAACAAATTAGAGATAGTATCTTGCTTTCATTGTGTGTCATTGTTGTTAGAATACCCATTTCATTATAACTTGGGTTAGGGTTTTCAGGTTTTTTTTTTTTTGTACTAGGGATTGATCCCAGGGGCACTTGACCACTGAGCTGCATCTCCAGACCTATTTGTGTTTTATTTAGAGACAATGTCTCACTGAGTTGCTTAGAGCCTCACTGTTGCTGAGGCTGGCTTTGAACTCAAAATCCTCCTGTCTCAGCCTCTTAAGCTACTGTGATTACAGGAATGTGCTATCATGCCTTGCTTCTATGATGTTTTGATGATCTTCTTAACACACAGTAAAGCTGTGCATACTTATTTTAAATATGGCCTCAATCTTATTTTTTATTTTTGGCATTTTGACCTAAAAAAATCATAAGAGAACAAATGTAAGCTTTATAAAACAATGCTGAAGTTAAATAGTTGTGACAGAAAATAATAATTTTAATACATAAATTACAATGTAATTTAATAGCTGATATATATATATTTTCAGTTTCTTAGCTTACATGAATATCTTTCTGAAAAAAATGAGAGAATCAGGTTTGATTGAAGTGCTTCAGAGTCATGAAATTGGATGACCATGTACAAAAAGAGAATGAAAGTTAGTGGTTATATATAATGCAAGTATAAGTTGTTCTTATTAGTTCTTCCCAGAAAAATGAGATAATTTGCCATTTATAAAACAATGATAAATTCTGTGTGAATGTAGACACAATACAAAGGGAGATTTTGGAGGGGAAACTCTTTTTTCATATTTCTTGGAGAAAGTGGTGTTTCTTTTTTACTCATTCATAAGCTAGTTTATTTAAAACTTAACCTAATAGTTCTATATTTTCTTTTTTTTTGAGAATTTTTAATATTTATTTTTTAGTTCTCAGCGGACATAACATCTTTGTTGGTATGTGGAGCTGAGGATCGAACCCAGGCCGCACGCATGCCAGGCGAGCGCGCTACCACTTGAGCCACATCCCCAGCTCCTAGTTCTATATTTTCTTGTGGAGCATTAATTTGCCATATCATGTTAGCCATAATGAGAGAGTTTAAAAAACACTCTTCTCTCAAAATACAAAGATATATCTCCTTCATCACTGGAGAATGCCTTTAAAGGTGAAGAGAGGAGAGGAGAAAATACTAGAGAGGAAGAGTGATCAAATTATTTTATATGCATCTGTGAATATTTCTTACTTAATTCCACTGTTATGTATAATTAAATTTACCAGTAAAATTTTTGTTTAAAATAATTTTTAAGAAAAGAACAGAAAAAGAGAAAGACAGGAATGGAAAATTTGTCAGTCAAAATAATTTGTTTTCACATCAAAAGTGTAAAGGCATTGGACATCACCTTATTGTTATCACTACAACATACTTACTATATTCAGTAATATATATTAGACCTGTTTTGGGAATTAGTAAGATAACAGCTATTATACAAAGAAAACTCTACACGGTGATATTTATATAAGAGTTGGAAGTATTTTCACACATTTCTCATCAAGTGCACATCTATAACAAGCCAAATATGCTTCAAAAATGCTGGTCATAACTTCTGAGAAGAGATCAATTACAATTAAAGAGCTATGTATTTATTCCACATCTGAATATCAACAAATCAAAGACCTTACGTTTGAAACTGATTTTTTCCCATTTTTCCCCCACTATGAAATTGTCAGCCTATATGCTGATATAAAAATATTCTGTGGGAAAAAAATGACATCACCCATTTTCTGTGGTTTATGGCCAAAAGCCCAGACTGACCTAGTAACAGTCAGGCATTTAAAATACCCTGTCATGAATCTGTCATTAGTTTACTTTTTGCCCTCAAGAGAAATATGAAATTTCTTAGCCAAAAATTAAAATATTCAAATCAACTGTATTTTTGTCAGGTTATTCAGCCTATCTCATCTCACTTGCTTTACTGTCACTTTGCTCTAGATTCTAGTGACAGTGGACCACTCATCTTGGTGTCTGCATGCACCACTTCCCTCTCTGTAAAAATTTGTCTTTTTACTTCAGGTGTTAACTCACATATCACTCTCACTGAAGGACCTCAAACACTGACACAAATTTGGGACAGAAGTCCCTTCTAAGTGTTTCACTAGTATCATGTTTTATCCCTGTCACAATGCCAATGACTGTATATGGAAATTGCCTGCTTGCCTGCTTTTCAAGCTATTGTATATGACTGTTGAGGGGTGTCCATTACCATCTCCATATTTTCATCCCAGTGCTTGCCAGAATACCCTAGAATATGATTGTCAAATTTATGCATAAAGAGTGGAAAACCCAAAGCTCTGATACTGATTCATAATGATAACTGTGTATGAAAATATGCATTTTATACTAATATTGTATTGTGGGCATATTTTTCATTCTTATAAACATTTAATAAATATCTTATAAATATTTTTTTAATTTAAAGTACTCAAGTTCTTCACTGATTTATACTTATAAAATATTTGAGCAAACATAAAATTCTTTTTCTCTTCACTTGCTGCAGAATTTGAATCCTGACCATGGGAACTTTTGCCTTAAGAATTACTAATAAGCCAAGGAAAGATCTCCTTTTGGAAACATCATAAGGATATACATATATTTTAAGAAAAAAATATATGAAAGCTAATATTGTATTTTTCAGACTAATATAATATTTAAATTGTTTATGAAATGTATGATGTAGAAACTTTATTGAAATGGATGTGTGTATCATATATATGATGAAACTATCAAAATATAAAAATTAATTACATCAGTAAGAAAATTTGAAGTGCAAATACAAACCAGTTTTTATTGAGATGTGTTTTCAAACCATCTAAATGCTAGCATTTAAGCTCTTCAGCAACCAAATGGTCAACACTAGTTTGGTAGTGTAAAACCAGCCTCTACCTCAGAGCAAAGCCTGTCCAAGGAAGGAACATGACCTTTGTCCTTGAACAGACCCACAGAGCACTCCTAGGCACATTCTCACCCTGCTAAGTTGTTTTTCTACAAATAACAGGAGAGATCTGCTGTGCCAGGTGTCCCTGACTCAGTCAGGCTAGGTGGGTAGCAGCCACCAATCAGCATGATACAAGGAAATACCTGGGATGCCAGATGATCCTCCTAGTAGTTTATGGTATTGGGAAACTATGTAGTTCAGCATGAACACCCCTTTTGGCTTAAACCAATCAGTTCAAATGAATCCCCCTCTTTTGGTAACCAATCACCCTTACCCAACCTGTTCCCGCCAGTAAATGTGCTAATCATGTTTTAGAGTTGTTATTTGATTTTCCTGCAGTGTGTGATGATTTGCTAAGAGATGCTATGATGTATGTGGGGGGTCCCCGCCTTCTCCAAAGAGAGTATAAAACTGCTACAAACCCTGGGCTTGGGGCCTCTCAGCATCACCGGTTGCTGTGTGTGCAAGAAGGACAAAGCTAGCTCACAATTACCACCTCTTTGCTGTTTACACTGTTCTTGGTCTCTGGTGGTCTTTTGGGGGTCCCGAATTCGAGCATAACAGTAGATCTAAATATCATATTAATAATTGATTATTTGTATTATAAAAAATGTATCACTGAATATGGTTCCAGAGAATTAGGCAACATTATTTTGGTATGTTGGTTACTATATTCAGTAATGCATTAATGTATTACAATTATTATACTGTCATTAAAACTACAATCTTTAAATTTTTATAATTTTAATTTGAGGCACTGACTTAAGAATTTTTTCTAATAAATAATAATATTTGCTAATATTTTATCTTTTTTTCCTTTTCACTTTGTTTATACAATCTTGGGAAATTTACAGGTTCTAATATAAAGTACTTCTGTCCGCTGAAGCATTTTAAATTGAATTGCTAACATATGCTATTATTCATGATATTTTTAGTATTTTCTAAAAGTCAGAACATGTTAGATAACTGCAATACAACATTCATTCATTATGAATGAATTTTTCAAATATTAACAAGTAACAGCATAATTGTTAATCATATCTGTCTCATTATGAAGGTTATATTGTTATATAGCATGTTCTGAATTGTAGGAAATACTAATCATATCATGAAAGATGGCATATATTAGCAATTCACATTAAAATGCTTCAGTGGACAAAAGTACTTTGTATTAGAATCTGCAACTTCACTACTATTTAACAAGATTATATAAAGAAAGAAAAGCAAAAAAATAAAATTAAGAAAATACTGTTTCTCAAATCAATACTAAAACATTATATCATAATACCTTCAACAACTTAATCTTCGGATTATTTTCATGTTTTTCTAGTACCCTAATACTGTCCTTTATAAAAAAATATTTTATTTGGAGCCATAAAATGAACTTAATTGTTGTATTTTATAGATGCCTTCAGACTTAGATATTCCTAAGGCTTTTCTTAACCTTCATGACCTTGAATCTTTTCAGAAAGAAAGCACATAGAATGTGCTTAAGATGGATTCTCTGGTTTCTTTATGATTGAATATAGATTACATGTTTTTTGACTAGAGTATCACAGAATCAATTCTGTGATTTTCTCTTTGAATAACATCATGTGACTTATAATATCCTCATTACTGCTAATGATAATATTAGTCATCAATGGGGTATTTGCAGGATATTACTTTGTAATTATTTTTTGTGGGAAGATAGTTTGAGACTATAAATATCTTTGTTAATCATTCCCCACTAAATTTATTCATTTATTACACCTTTATAGATTCATGATTTATTTTATTGAGTTTGCTGTTACTTGTTAATATTTTAAAAATTTATTTTTCTTTGAGAAATGTTTTATTTTGACAATCTCAGATTTATAGAAGATTTAAAACAGTAGTGAAGGGCTGGGGATGTGGCTCAAGCGGTAGTGCACTCGCCTTGCAAGTGTGCGGCCCTGGTTCGATCCTCAGCACCACATACCAACAAAGATGTTGTGTCCGCCGAGAACTAAAAAATAAATATTAAAAATTTTCTCTCTCTCTCCTCTCTCACTCTCTCTTAAAAAAAAGTTAAAAAAAATAAAACAGTAGTGAAAAGAATTCCTAAAAAACATTCCCCAAATGATACTATTATGTTAACTTGTTTCATCTCTTCTTCTCCATTTCTAGATAAGTGAGGTACTAACAGTTTTTATCTCTAACCATTTTCAAGATGCACACATCTTTTTTTATTTCTAAATACTCACATTTTATAAAAATGATAAATTATCTTCTATAACTATTGTGCAATGATCTAAATAGAGAAACTATATTATGAATATCTACTCTACAAATCTTATTCAAAATTTGCCAGTTATTTCAACAATTGACTTGGAACCAAAATAAGTCCAATTTTGGGAAATTTTAATATCAATTATTCACTGTATCCAGTGGTCTTCTTTCTTCTGTTTTTGTCTTTTTTTTTCTTTTTAATCTGGGATGGATCCTGAGTATTTCTGGGATATTCATGACATCTTTGATTTTTGAATGGTGTATGTAAGTTGTAGTTCTGTAGATTTTCCTTCAGTTTAGAATCATATGATGTTTTCTCATGAGTAGATTCAGGTTATGCCATTAGAGGAAGACCATCATGCATACAATGCCTAGTTCTTACACTAGAGCATATTCTGGCAGCACTGACAGACATGGTCACAAATTATGCTCAGCCTCTAGTAAAGGTGAACAACCTCTCAGATCTAGAGTTAACCTCTACTTAAAAGTAAGCAAATATCTTGGGCCTCAGTCACACAGGCACAAGAAACTATGAAGGTATACAATGTTACTTGGTTCCATCACTGGTTATTGTTGACTAATTATTTGATTAAGTAGTATCTGCCATGTTGGTCCATGATAAACATTGTTTTTATTTACCCTTTATATTTCATAAATATTTTGTGTGGAGATACTTTGAGAGTTTGTAAATATCTGCTTGTTCCTTAAAATATCATCCACTAGAATTAATATTTAATTGATGATTCCTCCTTGGTCAAATTATTACTATGATGGTAGCCAAATGATGATTTTTCATTGATTCTACATAAACAAATATAGTAAAACCAACGAAAAGTGGGCCAGATTAAAGTGCTTATCATTTTGGTACTCATGCCCCAGATATTGACAGCAACTGCCATTTCAAGATGATTACACATCTTTTTTATGTGTTCTCATTCATCCTGGAGTTCTTTTGACTTTCTTGCACAACAAGATGTTTTAAGCACATTGTTTATTTGCTTGTTCCAGAGCTGGAATCAACCATTTTTTCCCAGAAGGTCTGTTTTCTGTTAGAGGAGAAATATCTGACCAGTATTTGTGTTGGTTGTCATGATCAACTTTCGGTTTTCATGCTAAGGAAATTTATGATATCTATAATATAAAAATGTGTATTTTTTTCTTTTTAATACTTTTTTAGTTGTCAATAGCCCTTTATTTTATTTTTTTTTTTTGATGCATGGTGCTAAAAATCAAACACAGTGCCTCACATATGCTAGGTAAGCCCTCTGCCACTGAGTCAAAACCCCAGCTCAAAATGTGTATATTTCATATAAAAACATGAAGAAGGGTCTTTTGTATATATTCTAATTATATATATATATATATATATATATATATATATATATATATTCATATATAAAAAGGTTTATACTGATGAATTACATATACACATGTAAAGAATATTTATTATAGAATTTTCTTATAAATTAGAAATAGTCTAAGTACTCTTTAAAAATTCTGTTTTTATATCTATAAAATAATATAGTATGTAATCATTTTTAAAAATGAGGTGAGATTTATAGAATCTGTATTATTTCAAATTCAAAGCATATTTAAAGCACTTAGTTTGTTAACACATCTTAAGTTTATTTTGTTCTAATACTTCTAACAACTTGCCAAGTTGCAGAAAGAAGCTGCCTGCCACAATGGCACTCTACCTGGTTATAGAAATTGTATTCATGGGGCTGGGGATGTGTCTCAAGTGGTAGTGCACTGGCCTGACATGCGTGCAGCCCGGGTTCGGTCCTCAGCACCACATACAAACAAAGATGTTGTGTCCTCTGAAAACTAAAAAATAAATATTAAAAAATTATCTTTCCTCTTTCTCTCTCTTAAGAAAAAGAAAAAAAAATTGTATTCATAATTAAATTTTAATTTTTATTACCAATGGATAAATGCTCAAATATTTGACTCTTAAATTAACATGAATGCTGCTGGTGGATTGAACATAGGGATACCTTTTCTACCAACTTGTCAATATATTTGGTGATATTAAAATTATATCAATGGGATTTGCAAAATATTTTTTCAGAGGACCACATCATCAAGACTTTAGGCTTTGTGGACCAGAATTTCTCTGTGATCATAGCCTAAAATCTGCAATATATAATAATCAAATATCTGATAGCATTCCAATAAAACTATATTTTCAGGGTAATTTGAGGAGGCTCAGGGTGAGAGTACTTGCATAGCATATATGAAGCCTGAACAAATCTCTGCATGGCAGAAGAAAACAAGAACAGAAACACTTTATTTGCCAAGACAGGCTACATGCTGGATTTAGTCTTGATTTGTTGGTCCAATGTGCTGCTAATGCAGTGAAACTTTTTGTGGTGACCTGCTTGCATGTCATTTTCCTTTCTAGGCACAACACACTTCATATGCATCACATCATCTACAGAGAATTTCTGTACAATTCAGTTTATGAAATAAGAATATTTTCTGAATTTGCCTTCCAATGTTTTGTTATTTAATTCATCATTTCAATATGAATAAGTACTTTGCATATCTGCCCTTGAAACATATTGTTATTGTTTTAAAAAATATTATTAATAATTGTTGATGGACCTTTATTTAATTTATTTATTCACACACAGTGCTGAGGTTTGAAACCAGTGCCTCACACATGTTAAGACAATTTCTCTACCACTGAGCAACAATCCCAGCCCTCTGTTATCTTTAAGTATAAGAAAACTAATACTCAGCTTATCCAATAAATCAGGAAGAAATTTTCAAGGTGACTGTATATTAAATTTTTATGAGTTTATTACTTAATACATTTCTTTAGCATTTTTGTATTATATATGCAATTTTTAAAATGTTCAAAATGTTACATATGATCATTATGCAAAAGATTGAAAAATACAGTTAAAAAAGAACAAACATTATTTTCCATTATTTCATTTAAATACAATTTTCTTTTTCAAAAGAAGGGTCTGTCAACACTGAATTTGAATCAATTTCTTTTATTTTTTATTTTTTAAAATTTTTTTCTAGCATCCCTAAGCCATATCCCAAGTCTTCTATTAATTTGTGAAGCTCACTTTTGTGGTTTTCTCTTCCTGCATAACTCCAAAAAAGTAATTACTTTTCCCAAAGTTACCATTGAATTTCACTTTTGACATATCTAGACATAACTTCATGCTTTAATTTTACAATTATTCATTCATCAATGAAACACTTCCATTTCTAATAACAAGAATTCCCATGTGGCTGAAGGGAGTTTAGACTCCACACAAACAGCTATACAAATGATTTCTCTTTCCTACAACCACACATAAATGTATATATACAGCCCCAACACCCAGCCAAATAGTTGTAGTAAAACTAAAAAGAACTGGAGATAGAGGGCAAAACCAAGAACAGTCTTTCCTGCAGATCAGCTTTTCCCCCAAGGTGACACTCTGGTATGATCAGGAGAAACTGCCCATTTCTCAAGTTTCCCCTTTTGGGGTCAGAGAAAAAAGAAGAATGTAGCTCCAACATTCTGGATTTTCAGGGAACTGTTTTCTGTCTCCTGTGATACAGAACTGGTGGCATGTTTTGATAATTAGGCACACTGAGAAAGAGGAAAAGCCATTGAAAACCAAAGAACCTAAAGTGCAGACATCAGGTGGAAAAACAGTTTATGTACTTATGACAGAAGCCCACAGCTCTCTGCCTGGAAAGCTAAGTGTCTGGAGAGAGTGTGTCCCCAGGAAGGGTGATGAAGCCCTTAAATACTTAAGAGCTTGCTGGTGAAGCTTTTTCCCTGTGTGAAGCCACCAGGAGAGAGAATATTGAAACTAAAATTCTCAACCAAAGGCAAACTATTCCAAGAAGAACCCCAAGAAAAGTCAGAATACAGAGCCATGCTATCTTGTAAAAACTGAGGGGCCTAGAACATGAGATATTTTTCATGTTTCTTTTAAGAAATCAAAAATGACAAAAATGCTACAGTTCTAAAAGAATTAAGAAATACTAATAACAATGAAAAATAAATGACAATAAATTCATTTTCAGGGATAAATCTATCAAATATATAATTGAAAATACAAATGATAATTAAATTTGTGGTTCTCAATTTCCCTGTCTCCCAGTACTGGGGATGGAACTCAGGTGAACTGCAACACTGAGCTGCACACACCATCCTTTGTAAATGACCACTTTGAATTTAGAGACAATAAGTGCCCGGATCTGGTTTCTAACTTAGAATGCTTTTCTTCCTTCCACCACTACCATGCCAGGATTAATGGCATGAGGCACTGTGCCAAGCTTCTCAACCTTAAATGAAAGGAAAATAGAAGGCAAGTGAAACTTTAATACTAGTATTGAGAAAAAATAATAACGAAAGTCCAGTAAAGATAATTTAACAAACAAAAAGGTAAGGGGAATTGACATTTACATGTTTCCAAGTGATTTTACTTGGGAAGATGAATCAGAAAAATTACAAATTCAGGGCAAGTTGCAGCAATTTAGGAAGACCCTAAGCAACAATAAGACTCTGTGTCAAATTAGAATATGAAAATGATTGGGATGGAGCTTGGTGAAAGACTACCCCTGTGTCCACTCTCCTATACCAATGAATAAATTAATCAAAATCACAAAAAAAATGTGGCAGGAAATTAATACCAATTCACTTGAGAAACAAGAAGAAGTACTATTTTTAAAATAAATTTCATTCAAATAAAAATAACACAGTGACAAATATGAATGGATTAATTGTTAGACCAGGACGCAAGAAAAGACCACTGACTTCAATTAAAATCAAATTAAGGAAAGCTTATTATTTTGACTGGCCAGGCTGCCTCTCCCTCCCAAAATGGCGGGAACAAGACAACACCCCCACTTTCCTGCAGCCCAGCTTTATAGCCCAGAAAGTTACACAAAGGGGGTTACAGATAACAGAACTCTGACAAGCATCACACTAATGGTAGTTTACATTTTTAGCTGGCCCCAACATCAGAATTTATGAGGACCATTAGAGCCTCAGAGAGGGTTGTTGTCTGGCCAGAGAAGGCCAATATTTATGAGGTGTCACTAAGTTTCAGAGAGGGCTGCTATCTGGTCAGAGAGCCAGGCATGGGTGAGTTCAAGGCATGGGCAGGCATTCCAAGCAGGTTCAGAATTTGCAGTAATTTATAGTAAAGCCAAAATTATCTTTTCATGGTTTTGTGGCGAGATGCCCAATTTTAACAAAAGATCAGGTTTGGTCTATTATTAACTATATGAGAAATGGGACTATACGCTATTATTAGTTGAGAAAACAGACAGTATAGGTTAATAGCTGAGTTCTATCTAAATTTAAGGACCAGATCTTTAGATTCTAAGGTATATAAATATGTTCTGAACTACAGAATCTCAACATGGAAGTCTTAGTGTTTTATTTTATTAATTTGAAAAAACATCAATATCAAAAACTCAATGGCATAAAAGTTGTACAAATGAATGGAAGTGGAAAAAATATAAGTAGAACATCTGAAAAGAGAAGATATATAAAAAGTACATTCCAGACATATAAATCCAGAAGTTAAAGAGATCCCTCTCAGAGTATTCATATCCAGTCAACAGTTTAATGAGGAGTACAGATGAAGGAGCACCTTGGTGAGTACTTCTAATTAAAACAGCACTTAAAGTGAAAAACAAATGAGCACCACTTCTGAAAATCAGGAGACAGCACCAATTTTAGATGGCAAAACACTTAATTTTTTAATTAAAATCTTGAACCTGAGGCATGCCAGCTATTGTTGTTTATATTCAAAGGTAAATAAATTAAAATTCACTATTTAAAAACTACTTAAATAGAAAATAGAAACATTTAAGAACCGAAAGGAGATAAATGACATATATACAAGAAAAATTTAAAAGTTCTTCATTATTAATCTTGGAATTTTTCACTTAGAAATCCTGACATATTGTATAAAAAAAGGCCTCACTATCTTAAAATTGCAATGAGATATGAGCAAGAGAGTAATTTGGAAAATAATAACTTTATTTATTTTAGGAATTGGGGATCAACGAATGTCTGTTGCTATTGTCTGAAATCTGTCATAGACAATAAATAAATGGGAATGGACCCATTAACAATTTAGTTATTAGTAGTATAGTGGTAGGATGATTGCCTACTGTGAGTGCACATGGAAGTCCCTGAGGTTGTTGCCTAGCAGCTATAAAATAAAACAAAAAGTCAAAAAAGTGCCTTTATTTACAAATATGACCATGCTGTGGATTAGTCTACAGGTATTAATTTGCTTATCTTCATGCTGTATCCAATTTTCTGCTGATGTAGCAGATCAATTTAAAGGTACTTTACATCTCTCTCTCACTCCTTTGTAAGCATATCTCAACTTGTGTCACACAACATTTTTTAAGTGACTCTATGTAAAATTTTCAAAAATTCAGATTTCTAAATGACATTACTTAAAAAAAATTCTCTTTTATTTCTCTTTTTGAATTCAGTTACTCCACACGACCAATTTGTATATTTAAATAGTACAAAATATCTTAGAAAAAGCTAATTTGTGTCTACCAAGAAATATTGTCTTTGAAATATTTATTCTTCATGCAGCTTTCTTATGCACATATGAACAAAATTTAAAAATCAGCTATATAACATATTACTAAGAAATATTCAAGGGGTCTTTTAATTAATTTCTATTTTTATGAATTTATTATTAACTACCTTGGTCTAATGTGGTTTTTCTGGCACATGTATGCAATGTAAAAAAAATAGTTACTGGGTATAATGGTGCAGGCCTGAAATCCCAGTAATGGGAGAATAAATCAGGAGGATCACAAAATCAAAGCCAGCCTCAGCAACTCAGTGTGGCACAAGGAAGGTAGTCTTCCTGAGGTGGAGTGAAGAGGAGCCATGCAGGACTGGTTGAAGTTGCCTGGGAACAGGCACAGAGCCTGCAGTGCTATGCTTCAACTACATGGTAAGGCCCAGGTCAAACCTAAAAATACTAAGCAGCAGTCTCCCATCTTACCATGTTTTACACAACAGCAGAAGCAAACAGCTAGTATTTTTCTGCAAATCTTTACTATAGTGCACCAGTAACCAAGTGACCCATTGCAAATTGTGTTTAAGTCTCCCCTCAGCTTAGAGCTCAGTGTGCAGACTTTGCCTAACTAATAAGTTCACCTGAAGAAGCTCAGCACTGTGTGTGGAGGATGGAGCAATATTTTGAAGGTTCAAAATATTATCTGCTTATCTTTCAGAATTATAACAAACATCAATTTATAAACATTTTATTTATATTAAGTTTATAGAATAACTGGAAATCACACCTGTTTTTTTTTTTGAAGAAAATACACCTACTTCTAACCTATTTTACTACATTAATGCTGCTGTTACAGTCTTAAAGTTATAAGTTGGTCAGCTCCAGACTTGATCATCAGTGTTGCAGGTGACACATTGAGTTCTAACTTTGCAGTTAGTCTCCAAAAATACAAGTACACACTGTGGTTATTGAGAAAATCCCTGTCTTCTCCTTACTATTCTTCCATTTTTGCTATTTTTTAATTTTTTTTTCTTTTTTTTTTAAATTAGAAGTCCCTAGTTGCTTTATTAAAATTGCACAAATTTGCCTTATAATCTGAAAACTTGTCTCTGTAGCTGGACAGCTCTTGAGCCTTATTCTTCAGCTGCTCAACTGCCCTTTCTACAGAAACATACATACTTTTCTGACATCCTGCTTTTTGTAGTTTGTTTCTTGTAGGGCCAGAGCAGATGAATTTAAAACAAGTCTAATTTCTGTTCTTCAAAAATCAATTCATCTTTCTTGGCTTGAGATACTGAACAAGAAACCCCTGGTCTGGCTGCAGAACTCATCTTTCAGGAAACCCAATGTAACACCTTCTTGGGCTCCTGTGACTAAAGTCAGTGACTCAAATGAGACAAAGCTTCACACTGATGGGTTACGAGCCTGCCACCACAATTTTATGGGGTCTGTCACCATGATGGTGTATCCCTTCATAGTGACAGGAATGACTCCTGAAACACCCTCAGTGTGCAGTTGACTGCTGACCTTGCTCTTCTCCCTTGTACTGTCCAGAAGGGCAGATTGACTAACTTCTACTCCTGCAGATCTGAGAGGCAGGGAAAGCTCATCAAAGCTGTTGCTGCACATAGGCAGAAGATTTTCCATCTTCTTTAATTCTGTGAGGGTGAAGTGTTAAAAGTTCTAATAAATGTCAAGATGTAATTTTTTCCTTTTGGAGCATTTAATGCTTCCAACTTTTTTTTTCTTTCTTGGTTCCTCTGTGATTTTGTTGTTCTTATTTCAGGCAATTTAAATACAAAAGAATCTTAGAAACATATTTCCATGCCCATGACTTATCAATGAGTTTTTAGAAGGAATGTTCTTGCTGCTGACATGAGAAAACTGTCACCATCCATGATGGAAAGCTCTTGACTGGACCTCTTTTTTGCTGATTTTGGTTTTACACGTGTGATGTACAATATGTGTCAGTGCTGTGAGATAAAGAGTTGTGGATATGAGAGCAGACTCTAACATCACTGATGAGAAACAAGTGTACCAAAACATGCAAATGTGCTGATCTGTCACCAAGATGCAGCAGTCTTGAGCCTTAATATTACCAGAGGAAACTGCAAAGGATTAAGCAGATCCTCTACAGGCTGCTTGGAGAATGTAATCAGAAAGTGCTATGTCACTGCTACAATGTGCTCCTAATACATTAGATCACATGAGCCTGCAACAATAATCTAAGGTGAGCTGCTACTAAAGCCTACATTGTTGGTGTATTCTACAGACACCTGGAAAACACTGGCCTCAAAGAAATCATTAGCATTTGTGGCATCAAAGCCCCATCTTGGGGATATAGTCTAGTTATATTTGTAGCGGTTTTGTTTCATGGATTTGCTATCATGTTTAGGAAGTGTATTCTTAAAAAGAAAATGGAACAAGTGTAATTACACACACACCTGGGATAAAAAGTGGGTTTGTTGCCAAGAGTGTGATAGGCTGCTCTGGTAGAGCAGGGAGAGGAGCAGCAACATCCTATTTGATGTCACTTTTTATATGCTATAATCATGGTGGTGGATTATGGGCAGGTGCAGTTCTGATTATCATAGCAAGCATCCTCTGATTCTGTGGAAAGCAAATTTGTTTATTGGGAACAGAAATAGTCAGTTCTCCTCTCTCTCAAAAGGGGGAATGAAGAAATTGGCACATCCTTTATCATCTCAATGAGAGACAAAGAAACCAGCATATCCCCATCTCAGGGGCTGTTAAAGTGTCTCCTATCTCTCAATGAGATAACATACAAAGACCAAAATGTTTAATTGCTGGCTAGTTTATATTTCTGGATTTTAAACCCAGTATTTATAAAGTGGAAGTGAAGAAAAGGAAGATGGCTGTAATGATACCAACAATTGTCATCTCTTTTTTAATGGATAATTGTATTTAAATCTTATAATATTTCTAAAATATCTTGCCATTACTTTTCCTGGAAGAATATTTTTATTGATTTTATATTATCACAATGTTTACCAACTTTTTATACATTATTTATGATTTGAAAAAGATTTTAAGTCTTCTGACATTGCTTAATAAAAAACATTTTTAAATAGGACAGTCAATTTATGAGTCTAGAACACTAAAATCTTCTTTACATAGGTGTACTGGTTGTAATCATTTATATGGAATTACATAATTAGCAAAATCACTGTTTTTTAAGGTAACAGAATTTAAAAATTGTGTTTTTTTTTGTAATTTCATTGAAACTCTGAAAAGCCAACCTAGAGAAACATGAATTGCTGCAAATACCATTTGACTAGAGAGTAGCTAATTGCAAACTGATTCAAGATTAAACTAAAAAAAATGAAACAACAAGCTCCAGAAACAAGAAAAAAAATATTCTTTGTGTACATTGTTCATCTAGATTTCTCACAAATTGTTATTTCCACAATTTAAAAATTAGAGCAGTAACTGGATGGTCTTATCATATGCAATTAATACTAAAGCTGATTTAAGAAGGAATACTGTTTCAAAGATGCCTTTGTAATCTCCAGTTCTTTCTTTTTAAGCTTCATAATCTTGTAAGTTATTTCAATTGCTTTTTGGGTGTGATATCTCCAGTTATCGGTGATGAGTCTTGCTTCCCCACATGTTGAAGTTTGAACATTAGAGAAGAAAACTGAGACAAGCATATAAAATAGGGTTTACTTAAAAAGGGGTAACATAGATTTCTCCAGCAAGGGAGAAGGGGGCCATAGCTGGTATCATGATATTCTAAGAAGCAAGGTGTTCTGTCCTTTTTATAGGTTTGCTATGTTCTCCTGCTTTCCCTCCTTATCTTTATCCTTCCTGCTTATTTGACTAGGTGCATAAATGCTCCATGGGCTGGCCCAAAGGTGGGAATCAGGTGGGCAGAAGGGGGAAGGGCAGGATGGAGTAGCCTAGGGAACGTTAACAACCTTATAGCTCCCTGTAGGGAGGGGGGATTCCTGGGACAGGTTATGTTGGCAACAGATTGCAGCAGGGGCAGGTTCTTGATAAGATTTCTCAGAGGACAAGTCCCCAACTTCCCAGAGTTTACTTAAAATTGGTCTCCTTGACCGACCTAACTCGATTTACCTATCTTCACTGACTGCCTGTCTAATTCTGGATTCATGTGCATATGCCTATAAAAACATGTTTTTGACCTGCTGTAAATAAGTCTTTAAAAATATAAAACTGGAAACTATCAGTGATGTATAAATCAATATTGGCTAAAATGCACAAATCTTTTTTAAAAGTTAATGTTAGAAGCTGATGTGTAGCTCTGTGGTAGCCCTGGGTCCAATTCCCAAGAGGAAAATATGGGAAATTATAAATTGTGCAGTGTTAGTGGCATTTGGCTTCAAACTTGCTGAAGTTAGTAATAGGGACTTGAAATATAGAGACAAGTATCCACATTATTTTCTGTAGTTCACCAGTTCAAGCTTAGTTTTCATTTAAAGTTTGCAAAAACTAATGGTGAGAGCTTTATCTTCATAGTATTTGGATTTTTATTTTCATAAAATTCTAGAGTAGGGGCAAAGGATCAGGCAGCACATTCAAACAGAAAATAGATGCAAGTACAGAAGCAGACCAATTGGTTACAAGTCAGCTTCTCAGGTTGCAGATGTTGTTTGTCATTTTTGGTCTCTCTGCTGTTATTGGCTGGAACTTTCTGTTAGTTATAAGCATTCTCCTAGCTAGAATTTCACTCCTCTAAATAATAAAATAGATTTCAAATGGTGGTTAATTTCAAAGTAGTCCTAGGGGAAAGAGAGCCAGAGAGGAGCAGGTGTGCACAAAAAGTGGAACAATGCTAAGCTTTTATGGAATTGTAAACAACCCAGGACCTTTTGCTTAAGGGAGTAAGAGCCTGTAAAGCTTTCAGTAAAGTGGCATAAAGGCCCATGGCTATGCAAATAGCATCCCACTAGAAAAGGACAGTGTGTGTGCACCTGACTCTATCACACACCTCAGCTGCAGCCACAAGACTCAGCAACAGCTCTATTGCTAGTTAAGCATCATGTTGGAGAAGTCACCACCATTTTCCTGAGGATGTGGTCACTCCTCCTGGTTTGGCCAAGTTTAAATGTTTGTTTACTCTCTCAGGGGCTTACAGGTCAGCTGGTCCTTCATATGTGCAGGTTGTACACTCTCATATTCAACTAAACTTAGCTACAACATATTATAAAAAGTATTATCAGTACTAATAAATCTACATTTGTCCTTGTCATTACTGCTTAACTTGTTACATGTTGTTTATGTTGTACTGAGTGTTTTATGTAATCTACAGATGTTTTAATGTATTCAGGAGGGTATGCAAAGATTACATGCAACTACTATGACATTTCCTATGAAGGACTTAAGCATCCCTGGGGCTTTGATGTCTATGGGGATACTGGAACCCATTCAAGCTGGAAGTTAAAAGCCAGATTTCTGGTGATGCTGACCCTCTGCAAAAGGTTAGGTGAACTCTGGTTCCAGCAACACCTCCTAACTCTGGCCCTTGTATTCTCACTGGCTAAGAGGAAATAATACCAGCTAGTGAGTTTAAAATGTTTCAGAGATTTAATCTTAATTAAATGAATCATTCTAGTTAACAAGTTGGATATTCAGAGCATTAAAAGTAGTTCCATTTGGTAAATTATAACTATGTAATTTCATTTTACAATTAAATTCAAATTATTGTAAATATATTATTTTTATAAAAATTTAAAGGAAATACTGAAAATAATTTGCATTGACAAGTCATTAGAAAACATGGAGAATTGTAAAAAAAAAAAAAAAAACTTCCAGTATAGGTCAAAATCCAGAAACAGCTGAGTTGAGGCTGATTGATCTTCTAGGACATTTTTGTCACAAGAGGAGGTGGGGAAGGGCTTCATAATTAGGCCAATTACACAGTTACACAAGAAGACCAAAGGATAAAATAGTAGAGATTGACATAGGAAATGAAAGGAAGAGGTGAGGCTACACAGGGTATGATATGAGGTGATGCAGAGCAAAACAGAAGATGAAGGCAAAAAAATGGTTGAGGGAAATACAAAAGGAGATGAGGAGCACTGCATAGAATATGTGATTATATGACACAGGAGTACACTGGAGGCCATGAGAGAAGGAGGTGGAGGGTTTTGAAGGAGGTGGTGTAGTGGAGGAATACACAAGGCTTTTGAGAGGACATAGTGGAAGGCTAACCAGGAAGACAAAGAGGAGGTAGTGGAGGGATTCTCAGCACCCTTGAGAAAAGGTGGTATAGGTAGAATTACTAGGCCAAAGAGAATGAGGTGGGAGAATACATTATATTTTTGTATAAAAATTTAAAGAAAATAGTGAAAAAATAAATTTTCCTTGTCATTACTCTTTAACCTGTTACATGCTGTTATGTTGTACTGGGTATTTTATGTAATCTAACCAGGATTAGACAGAGGGAACAAAGGTGGGGGAGGGCTTTCTAGGGGCCATGAGTGGTTGTTGTGTGGCTAAACAGAAAGAGGTAGAAGAGGTGGTCTAGGGATACATGGGAGATGACAAGATCCATGAAGATCTATGCTGGAAGATGTGAGAAGAGGTGGTAAAGGGCTTAACTGGGGCCATGAGACAAGAAAGGGTAGGGCATGCCATATATGTGAGGCAATGGAAGTATAATCCACAGTAGAGAATGAGGAGAGGTTGTGGAGGTTACACTGACAATGATAATAGGAGGTGGTATAGGGCCACATAGATGAGAAGAAATCATAAAGAAACAAAAGGAAAAGATGAGAGGAATTGATGGAGGTCTGCACAAGGGAAGAGAAGAGTTTGTAGATAGTTATACAGTGTGGGGAAGGAGAAAGATGTTGATGCATAAACAAGAAGCAGAGAGAGGCAGTGGTGGAGGGCTACAGAGTAGCCTGTAAGAGATTGTGTTTGAGGGTTACACAGGATGCTGGCTAGGAAGTTGAGCAGAGATATACAGGGAATGAGAGCAGTTGGTATAGGAAGACACAGAAGTTGAAAGGTGGATGGCTGCAGAGAATAGGAAGAGAAGTGAGGTTAGAGTGCTACTCTTGAACCCATGATGCAAAGAAAAGACCACTGATGCCAATTTTAAACCAAATTAAAGGAAGCTTATATTGTGTACACAAGAGAGTTGACCACGACAGCCTTACCCGAAAATGTGGGCCAGAGGAAAGCAGCTTGTCTGAGTGCAGGGCAGTTTTTATAGCACAAAAAGTTACAAAGGCAGGTGTCTTGGGAACTTATAGCTAACAGGGTTCTGGCAAACATAAAACAATGGCTGGTATTGTATTGTATTATTTTAATCTACATAATTTAAAATCTCAAGGTAGGGAGTAAATTTAGATTCCAACATCAGAATTTATGAGGAGCAGCTGGGATTTCAAGGAGGGATGTTATCTGGTCAGGAAGAGCTGGGCACAGGTAAGTTCAAAGCATGGGCAAAAGTCCTTGACAAGTTTTTTAAACACCAAATTATGATCAGATTGAATAAAAATTTTAGTATTTTATAGTAAAACATAAATGAACTTTTCATTAATTTGTGATGAGATGTCTCCTAATCTTTAGACAGAATTAGGCTGGGTATCTCAGCTAAAAAAAATAAATAAATAAAATAAACAGGAGGAGGAGATGGTCAAGTGCTACTCATGGGCCCTTGAAAACAGGTAATGGAAGAGTATGCAACAAGAGATAAGAAAAGATTGTGGAGGGTTAAACAGAAAGCTGTGACAGGAGGTGATGGAGGGCTAAGTGAAGAGATGAAAAAAGAAGGTGGGGGGGCTATACAACTAGAGATGAATGTTTCTGGTGGAGTGTCCATAGTAGGAGATGAGAAGAGAATATTGAGGGATACGTAGGGTTGGTAAAAGGAGGGAGTGGAGGGCACACCACAGGCCAAATGAGATGTGATATAGGGATACACAGGAAGCTGTGAGAGAAGAGGTGTAGGTTTAGAGAGAAATTCATAAGAGGTGGTAGTCAAGGTTAACATACTATAGAGGATAGTCTCTCAGAAATGCTGAATTCTAAAAAGTCTTGGTTTGATCCTGACCCTGACCTATGTTTTCTACTCCTAATCATAAAACAATAACCCTATTCCCTATCTCCTATCTTTTACCTTATCCTAGAAACACACACCATGTACTTACTTTTCTTTAACATCCACCCTACACTTTAAAACCTTCACACCTATTCAGTGACTAACACCTGACCACAAACCTAGACCAAACATTTACTCAGACCCAACTCCAAACTTATTTGCCACCCTAATCATAACACTCAATATAAAAATTTGTTTATCTGATCTTGAAGTTTTAAAAGAGGTTGGGATTCAGTGTGGCTGACATTGAGAAGGGGTTGGGCTTTGGTATGGATGACATTTGAGGGAAGGCCTCTAACCTCCGGGCTGGCTGGTGACATCTAGCTTGACTCCAATAAATTTTTTTGGACCAGATTGGAGAGAGCTAAGGCCTGCTTTGTCTGAATGTGAACTTGACCTGGAAAAATTAAATTATTTTTTTCACAGCAACTGTGAATATTTCATCTGAATATCACACCAGCCTTGTACTGGGCTATTTCTACACCCTGTTTATAATATTAAAACAAGCTCAGAGTACTGAAGTGAGTGCCCTGGACCACATACTTGTGAGCAGCATGGCTGAAGTCCTGAACACAACCATGGCCCTACTCCTTGCTCTCCCACCATCTTCACTATCTCCAAGTCAAGAAATGAGGGATCTCAATGCTTGACAGGGAAGTGTTTTCTGGGCATATTATGCTTCTGGTGATGGGTGTTTCTGATTCATTCTGTCTCATGGGTTGCAGTCATTTGAAGGCTTGACTGATACTTGTGCATCCACCTCTAAGGAGGCTCAAGGTGGTGCTGTCCGTTGGCAGGAGCATTCAGTACTTTATCTTCCAGGCCTCTGCACAACCTGCCTGAGTATCTTCAGAGTGTGGGGGCTGACTTCCTTCATAATGAGCAATAGGAAAAACCAGAGATCAAGGAGGAAGTAGCATTTCTTATATTTCTTATATTATATTCTTGGAAGCCACTTTCAGAGAATCTTATTAGGACTCTGTTAAATGAATAGGATAGAGCTGAGCTCTATTCATTGTAGAAGGATCTCCACAAGGAATAAGCAGGGATCACTGGTAGCATCTCAAGACTGGTACACAAGAAATTCATAAGTTTTATCATCTGATTAACTATTTTGTCCATTGCCTTATTTTTATTTCTATATACAGAAAATGCTTATTAGCATTTTGTACTCTTTTGAATGGCATGCTGTCTGTTTTATTGTATAACCCACTTTTTCTTTACTCAATATTATGTTTTTGAGATTTACATTGGAATAGGTCTAATTTCTTCATTATTTTGTGAGTATATGCCCATTTTCTTTATTTTTTACCCTATTAATGGTCATTTAGATTGTCTCCAACTTTTGTTCTTATAACAATGAAAATCTTTGGGCCTGCCCTAGGATAAATAATGAGAAGAGAAATTATTGGTTGTAGAATCTGTGTATCTAATTGTCAATTGCCCCTTAGAATAGTCACATTGATTTCACTGCTATCTCCACAGAGTAGAGATGTTTCCATTTCTCTTCAATATAACCACTCACCCTGTTGCCAGACATTTAATTTTTGCAAATCTGAAAGATAAGTAAATATTTTCATTAATTCTAATTGTGGTTAAAAACCACATCAAATTTCCCAACATAGCCATCTTTAAAGTGATCAGTTTGTAGTGTTAACTATATTCACATTGTTGTGGAAAAGATCTCTAGAAATTCTTCCTTTTACAAAACCGAAACCCTCATTCATTCAAAAGCTTTCCATTTGCCTTCTCCTCCATTCCCTGGCTGCTACAATCCTTTCTGTTGTAGGAATTTGACTACTTAAGATACATACAGATGTCTATATAGTACAAAGTTGTATTTTTGCATCTGGCTTTTTTTCTCTCAGCATAGTGACCTGTGTGTACATCTAAATTGTGGTATGTGACAGGATTTCCTCTTTTCTGAGGTTACATAATGTTTTAATTTTTGTATATACCACATTTTCTTTCCTTATTTTTTCCATAGGTGGAAATTTGTGCTGTTTCCATACCTCGACTATTGTGGAAAATGATGCAACAAGTTTTCTAGCAGAAAATCAGCACCAGAAAAGTAGGGCTGGTTAACTGGAAGGTGCCTGGAGTGGACTGAGTGGAACACCACTATTTAGGAGTCCATCAGTTTTAGGCCCTGCAACTCTAGCCTTCTGAGCCAGTGACAGAGGGCCAGGGGGTCACTTTCCAGAGGCTGGTGAGGGCTTACAGAGCAGTAGTTTGAGGTCTTGGATTCCCTTCCACAACCCCACTCCACCTTGATGAAACAGAGAGGAAGGAATTCTGAAACAATGAAGTATTTTGGTGAACAACCTTTCAAACCAAGAGAACATGGGTCATGGAGCAGCCATTTGCAGGCAAGTTCTAGTTGCTCACAACAGAGGGTTGAGTCTGGGAGAAATACTGGGGAAGTCACAGACCTTCAGAAGCAGCTTAGCTCCACAAACCCAAGCTGCAGGGAGAGCGTGCTTATGGTGGGTCCTGCTATGGCAGATACTGCCTTCCTCCAGGTCTCCTAGACAAAGTGGAAGGCACCATGGAAATACACACTGTCTCTGGGCCTCAGCATCTTCACTTTTCCAATGAAAAAAAGGTCACCTCCCCGTGTTAACAGGATGGATGAGGGGCAGAGCCATGAAGCAGGTTGGCGAAGGTCACAGTCTAGACAGGGAAACTTCATGCTCATCTTCCCTTTTATAATGCTGGCTTTTCATGGACACTTCCCATGGACAGTTCTGCCTGGAGCCAGCTGGGACCAGGGTGTGGACTCAATGACTGGAAAGTGATTGACAAACCGCATTTTAATGCTTAAATTGTATCATGTCACCAGGAGGTGTTTATGGATACTTAGTTGATTGATTAAATGAATGAATGAATGAATGAATGATTAAGTAGGGGTCTATGGGAGTCATGGAAATCAGTGATGTCAAGGGAGGCTCTAATATGCTTTTGGTGGGATTGCCTAAGTAGCAAAGGCAGTCATTTTTCAATCTCCTTTTGAATGTCACCTTCTGCAGGAGGACTCCCCTGATACCCTCATCAGGTTTAAGTGCCCACTCTGTGCTCTTCTCTACCCACCCCCATATACTAGATGGTTCGTTGTGTTTTTCACTTGATCTTGAGTTCTTTGAGACAAAGTTACATCTCATAGAATCTTCTTGCATCCATAGCACAGGGTCTGGGAAAAGAAAACAAGAAGAACCATTTTTGAATGTTTTCAGGCACCAGGCATTGTGCTAAGTGCTTTAGCTACCAATATGCTTGACTACCTGAATATCAGGTGCCAGGGTGACATTATCATGCCATTGTGCAGGTAAGAACACTGAGGCTCAGAGGAGGTAAGAAGCTGATGTTTCCTTCTGCTTTCTTCACTCTACCACTAAGCTACATCTCCAGCCCCTTTGAAAAGCATTTATATTGAGATATGGCCTCACTAAGTTGCATAGGCTAAATTTAAACTTGCCATCCTCCTAGCCCAGCCTTCCAAGTAGCTGGGAATACAGGCATGTGCCACCTTATCTGCCCGGGGCTCTCCCTTAAAGCAGATAAATTTTCTCTTACCATTGTCTCTAGCAAGCTTCCCCAAAATATCCTGGGCTCTAATGGGCTTTGGTTTATGAGAGGCCAGTGTTTTGGGGTAGAAATACTAGCTGCTTTACGTAGAAAGGGTAGTGCACTAGAGGATGTTAGGCATCCCAATGAATCATTGGTAGGGCTGGAGAAAAGAACTTGAGGCTAAGCTTCAAAGGAAAATGCCCCAAACCACATGCAGGCTTGACCACATGAACTAATGACTGCTTCTCCCTTGCTTCCCTGGAGTGCCACGTGCCAAGAGCCTTCCCTTGCTTCAACTCCTGCTGCTGTCAGCCCAGTGCTGCTTATCCTAACGGATCCAGAATTATCAGACTAAATGAGTTAGTGAGTGGACAGCACTTGGAGCTCTGCTAGGCACCTTGTAGCTGCCCCTTTGATGTGATTTCACCTCCTTACCCACTCTTTCAGCTGGTGGATTGGGTTGGGTTGATATGGAGAAGGGGACTCATATGCTCTGGCTCATATAGCAGAATTATTTCCTGGAGAGTGAACTATCTTGGAGGGTGAGTGGACCTGCATATTGTAACAGATATAACTATCATGTAAGCTGATGTAGCCAAGGAAGACTCCAACAAAGGGGTAAACTGAACCTTCAAGGCTCATGATTTTACAGAACCTGACCCAGAAGAAGTAGACTATACTGTCTTGTGGAACAGGATCAAACTCAGACTCGGGTTCAAATTCTGACTAACTATGAACACTTATGCTAGTTTCTTCATCTCCAGGACTGGAAGAATATATACCTTCAATAAATTTTAGCTCCTCTTCTTTAGAAACAATTATTACGATTTCCCCTTGGAAGAAGTTCCATGTGTCTTCTCCCTAACATCATGTATATTTTATGTCCTCTATGCCATTCCATTGTACTTTGTATCAGCAAAATTTTACCCAAGGACACTACAGAATTCAATATAGTCTCATGGCTTTCTGGGTCCTGCCAAAGAAATATCACAGGGAGGCCTTAGGAAATTCATGCAATGAAGCTGAAACATTTTATTGATAACAATTTTATCCAGACCAGGTGTATTGTAGCAGATGACCTCCTAGGCATGTGTCTCTGTTCACCTTGGTGAACACTGGGGCCAGAGATGGAGTGGGGAGTAAAGACTAGGGCTAGCAGGCAGTGCCCTTGGTGCAAGCAGGGAGAGGGCCTGGGGGTTGTCATGGAGGGCACTGGTATGGACACCAGAGGAGCCCAGATTCCAATGTTGTCTCTTGCCACTTCCTAGCTTTGTGATTGGAGCCCATTGCTTAATCTTGCCACTCCAATTTTTCCACTGTGAAATAGGGAGGACAGTAATACCCTCTTAGGGCGTTTGTGAGGACCCAAGGGGTGTTGTTAAAGATCTCAGCTGCTATGATTACTATTTTTACTACTTTTCCCGTGGTCCAAGCTGGGGCTGAGGCTCCCAGGTCCAGGACCTGGGCAGGCAAATGCGCACAAACACCTGGTGGCCATGTTAGACCAAGGAGCTGCCTAGCACCTGGGTTTTAATCCTTTGGGGTCACGGGGTGGGCGGAGTGGATTCAGGGGCGGGGCTATAGATAGAAGGTCAGAGGAACAGCTAGTCCAGACCAGCAGGGGCAGTTGGCAGTGTAAAGGGGAGGGGCCAAGTTTGTTCCAGGCCAGGTTTGCTCAGCGGTGAGGGCGGGGTAGTGAGAGGAGGACCAAAGTCTCGCGAGATCTCACCGCTTTGGCTGCAGAGCCGGCGGAAGAGGCACCATGAGAGGTGAGCGGCGGGCTGTGGGTGGCATAAAGGCCCTTGGGGGCTGAGAAGGGTGAGAGTGGCTGAGATCAACGCCCCTGGCAAGGGGAGCAGGGCGGTAGGCAGGTGGCCAGCATCTTTGGAGGCAGTCCCCCACGCCCAGCGGCTGCAGCGGCGCCGCCGGATCTACACCATCCCAGACCTGCGCGTGGTGGTGTGGCTAGGCCAGGGGCCAGTCCCCCTGCCTAGTCAGACCTGGCGATTGGTGCCACCCTGGTCCCGCCTCAGTCTCCCAGGGTGGCGGGGTTGGCACTGCTGGCCATGGCAGCTCCACTTTGCTGTGTGCCAGGCACTTGTGCACTTCCATGCTCTGGCTGCACAGAGAGGGGCAGCGCCCTGCCCAAAGTTGCACTGCTGGAACGTGGTGGGATGGGGCTTTCAACACACTGTGCAGGCCAGTGCCCCTTCCTTGTATCAGGCTTTACTCCCAGCACTGCTTGCAGCTGGTTTTCTGGGGTCCTGGTGGGGCTTCAGAGGGTGTGTCTGGGACCCACTCTAAAATTGGATGCAGCATGGTATGTGAGTTTGTTGGGACAGGCTTTTTCCACGCCTTTTGTCTGATTCCCAGAAGGTCTTCCACCCCTAAACTATTATTTGGCCCAGTGTGAGAGAGCAGATGTGGGGTTAGAGTGACCGTTGTGTGCTAGGGTGGGGTCAGTAGCCCAATGAAAGTGGAATACTAGAGCCCAAGGCTTGCCTCAGTCAAAGGAAACTTTGATTCCCTTTGAAGCAAGTGATTCTAGTCTGGTACAGTTAGTTGTCAACCACAAAATCAAGGCTCCTCTCCTTGTGTTGAACATTTAAGGAGCCTACTTTGCTACTGAGCAGCGAGGTTCATAAATAACAGAACCTACTTACACACGTAAGTGAAAGTGGGTATGATACTTTCACTTACATGTAAAAGAGAAATAAAGGGAGAACAATGTATGATATGCAGTGCTGTCTCACTTATAACCAGAACTTTCAGCTGTGGTGGAAGACAGCATGCATTCAAGTGCTTGCAACTGCTGCTAATGAAGAAGTTTGAGTTGGTTAAAAAAAAAGTATTAGGATCTAGTTCAAACAAGAAAATCAAAGAGGGAGATGAAGATGGAAACTAGGGAGATAACACTTAGCATTGGGATAATCTTATTTAAGCTAATAAAAAGCAGAGGCTACATTGAAGTAGGGATGACATGCCAAGGTCAGTTACAGGCTGCCTCAGTCTATCCACAGGTCATACTATGGCCCTTGCATGGATCCCATTTCCCACCATGTCGCAACACATTCTTTGTGTTTTGTGCTTTGATGTATTGCTACTTGAAGGAACAGTAATGAATTCCTTCAGTTGCTAGTAATAACAGTAAAATATTAACAAGATTGAAATTTTTGGATTCATTAGGGTGAGATTTATGTGCCATCTCATACTGTTAGCATATATACTAGTCTATGTATACTTGTTATAATTTTAAATTTATGTTGAGTTAATGTGTAGTGTGAAGAAATGAGCACTAATTTTCAATTTCCTTATTCTCCTGAAGCATCCCTTATTAGTTTGTCTTACATAATTTGAGGCAAGCTGTGGGGTGTCCTATGAAAACTTTTACATATTGTGTCTTAAAGAAATGCTCATTAAAGTGGGCTTGATTAAACCATTTTTAAGATCAAAATTCTTGTGACCAGGATGAATCTTGATGATACAGATCCATCCCACCCAAGCATTGTGTGAAGCCTAGATCCTGGCCCCCAAACACTAGATGCCCCAGTGTGTCCCCCAAACTCTTTGATAACTTTTTTTCTGGGAAAATTATCATTTTTTCTGAAGTGTCTGACATATAACAAAAACATGGTCTTGGTTAGTGACACTTTTGTCAATTATTCTAGAATCTTGGGAGGCAAGGTTATTTCCTGTCATAAAATTTTGTCTGTGTTTGATGGGAATTCACATTAGAAATGTTGACAACTAAACACTAGAATCATTTTATCAGTTTGATGTGAGAAAAGAGTTGGGAAGTGACAGCAGTGTGTATGATAGCAGGTCTGATTTGAGTAGAATATACATTTGTGTCATCACTTAGGGGCTGGGTTACTTATAGGGATTGGATTGAACCCATAGGCAATCTCTCACTGAATTCCAGCCCTTTTCCCCCTTCTTGAAATGGGATCTTCTGAAGCTGTTGAAGCAGTCTCAAACTTGGGATCCTTCTGCTTCAGCCTCCCAGATTTTTGGGATTACAAGCAAGCAGCAACATGCTGAGCTGTAATCACTTTTAAAATAACCCTTTCTACTTACTGGTGTTCATATTAGCAAATTTGGGAAATGTACATAAATGTACATATACCAGTCTTCATGGTATGACTCATTACAAATTATCTTTTCATTTGAAACACTGCTAGTTATGATAGAGAAAAATTAAAATAAAGTTTAGCTTAAACTAGCTAAAGTGTAACAAAAATTTTTTCAACTTGTTTAACTCTAAAAAGGATATTTATTTTGATTTTTTAAAAATCTTGTAAGGTGTTTTTTGCTTATTACTATTGAAACGTGCTATGAAAACAAACATTTAAGTAAAGGCTTCTTGGAAGAGGATACATTTTCAGTTGTCTAGAGATATATTGAATCTCTTTAACATGAGAAGTTAGCCAAGTTGAAAATAATTATTTTTATTATTTTGAGCAAGTAAAATGTTCCAGAGTAAAAGAAGTCAGTACTGTTAAAAATACTGTTAAAAATCATTCCTTTTTTGCATATTCACATGTTCCTAAGTAAACTAAATAAATAACAAATTACAATGATTTGGAAAATGTTTCAGTTTCTAAGCGTAGAGGATATGTTTTCAATGGACAAAACACGCTTGCCTTTATGGTGTTTTACATTTGAGAGACATAAAAGTTAGCTAGGAGGAAAACAAATAATTTACCCTACAATTCTGTGGTTTATAATTAAGGCATTTCATTGATTTTTAAGATGTACATCTGAGATGGATGGAATCTTAAAATTGGCATGTTGTAACCACATGGCAGTTTTTCTTCTGGGTGATACTTAGAATGAGAATGTTCTAGTGTCTTAAAGGTGATGGCATCTCAGAGGCAGTGAAATAGGAAATATATAAAAATGTCAATTTATTAGTTAATTTTTAGCACCAAAAACTATTCAATGGTGACTTGCAAAATGAAGATACACATTTCTTTATCCTTCTTTTTTTTTGGGGGGGGAGGTGGTGAGTACCAGGGATTGAACTCATTGGCATAGAGCCACACCCACAGCCCTATTTTATATTTTATTTAGAGATAGGGTCTCACTGAGTTGCTTAGTGCCTCACTGTTGCTGAGGCTGGCTTTGAATTTGAGATTCTCTTGTCTCGGCCTCCAGAGATGCTGGGATTATAGGCATGTGCCACTATATTTGACTTATAAATACTTCTGTTTAAACTAGAATTCTTTACTCAGAAGATTCTATAGAGATCTTTCTCCTCATGTAAAACAAATGAAGGATTGGCATTCATAAACATGAGTACCTTTTTTTTGAAAAGTGTTTGAGGGAAACAAACTTCTTGGTGCTTTTGCATGGAGAGCACATGGTGGACAGTTAATGCATTTGAGGTTAAGTTGTTCAGAAAACACAAGCAAAATTTATGAAATATGGATTATTTTTGTTTCTCCTATTTCTGAAAGCTTGTAGGTCCACTTATACTTTTTTTAAGACATCCTTAAGTTGAATTTTGATGATTCACAGTTGTTATTTTTTTATAAGAATGTATTTGAAAACATTTATTCTCTGTGTACATAGTTTATGTGGGAAAGTAGCTCCATGATATATATATATTGGCTAGGAAGCCTGTAAAAGGACTTTTTTCATTTGATACTGAGGACAGATTTCATAGGAAACTCAACCATATAAAGGTTACATACTTTTTTCTCTAGAAGGACTTCAGCTTTGCTTATCTAAGTGTGGTCCTAGGTCCTGGAGCTTGTTTGAAATGCAGACTAGTGCTGTTGTGAACCTGTGGGAAGCACCAGACAACATATGTGACTCTCATGCTTGAGGGTATTACCAGGATTGCTGGACTAGTACAAATTTTCTGATTCAGTTGTCTGGGTGTGAGCCTGAGAATTTTAATTTTAACAAGTTATCACATGATGCTGATGCTACTGGTACAGGAATGATACATGAAGAACCATTATACTAGAGTGCCCTCATTTTACATTTCTCTCCTCTTTCCCAATTTCCTACTCCTTCAAATAGCTTTTTAAAAAACAGACCATCATATCCTTTAACTTGATTGAAGGGGAAAAAAGCATTTTTTTTTTTTTTGTGATGACCATACTAAGATTGCTTTTCAGCATCTAATTTCAGAACAAAAAAGCTCTTTAAAGCTTGGTTTTAAGTCTTATTTATAGGTGTCTCTTTCTCTTCTTTCTGTAAGTATTCTTTTTAATGTTTAAAAATTCCTTTAATATAGATAACATATTTTTATGGTTCAAAAGTTAAAATGACAGGCATGCTTGGGAAAATCTGATTTCCAACAGGTCCCCCCCCCCTTCATTCCTCTTTCTTAGATAACCTCTTTTAATTTATTTCTCATAGATGTCAATTGTTTCCTTTTATAGTAGGAGAAATGCCAGTATACTATATTCTTTTTATATAAAATGTGGCATACTATGTTACTAATTCTGTTGCATGGCTTTTTCTTTATATGCTCTTGAGATATTTTTCTTTTAGTATTTATTTAGAAAGAATATAATATTTGTTTATAGAAAACACTTTTTTAACAACAGCTTTGTTTAAACAACATCTATTAAGTACCTTGTTTATTTCACCAGCCCCCTTGGTGGGTATTTGGGCCATCTCTATGTTTATCACAGACCATATTGTGGTGAAACAGCTTGTATACATATCATTTTATACATGTGCAGGTGCATCTGTGGGATATATTCCTAGAAGTGGGATCACTTCACCAGTGGGCATTGCATTTATAATTTTGTTAAATACTTCCTTTCTTAAGTATTGCACCATTTTGAACTCCCACAAGTACAGTTTCTCCTGTTATCCCTGAAGGATTGGTTGTTTGTGAATACTGAAATTCAAGGATGCTCGAGTCTCTTTCATAAAAAGGCTTAGTATTTGCATGTAACTTATGCACATCCTCGACATACTTTTAAATTATCTTTAGATTTCATAGAATACCTAATACAATGTAAATGCCATGTAAATAGTTATTATTGTTTAGGGACTATTGACAAGGAAAAAAGTTGGTATGTGTTCAGTATGACAATTTTTTAAAAAATATTTTCACCTATGATTGTCGAATCCAGTCTGGATACCACAGATAAAAGAGGGCAGATTGCAGTGTATGAGAGAGTTCCTATTTTCCTGGTGCCTTTCCAATGTACTATGTTTACAACCCTTGAATTTGTTAACAGTTTGATAGATGAGAATTATCAATATAGAGTAGTTTTAATGTGCATTGCTATCATTATTAATGAGGCTGAGCATTAAAAACTAGTTGTATTTCTTTTACTGTGAATGCTCTGTTCATGTGTTTTCCACATTTTTGTTTTGGATTCCTTTTTTTTCCCTTCTCAATTTCTAGAAATTTATAAATTGGAGAGATTAGTCTTGTGTGATATAAATTGTAGTTTTCCCCAGATTTTCACTTATATTTCATTTACCTTCACATATTTTAATATACAGAAGTCTTGCATTTTTTTTTCTTTTAATTTCACAGTTTATATTACTTATTATGGTATCTGCATTTTAAGTCACTGAAACACTTCCAAGTTTTTTTAGAATTTGCCCATGTTTTTTTTTAGTACTTTTATTGCATCATTTTTACATTTAAATGTTCAAACTAGGATTTATTCTGGTGTTCAGAATGATGTGTAAGTTCAAATTTATCTTTTTCTGTGTGCCTGTTATTTTTATCTGTTGGTTTTAGAGCCCTTCTTTGAACACTCTTATTGTATTGTTAACTTTTGGATGTACTGGAGTGTCTCTGGGTTTGTATGCTATTAGTCTTTTTCTTCATGTACCAGTATCACATTATTGGTTTTATAAAAGTTTTAATATCTTTTAAAACTAACTATTTTCCACTTCTTGCTTTTCACATTCCTGGCAATTCTTGCTTGTTTATCTTTTCATGAGTACTTTAGAGCTGTTTTGTCTAGTTCCAGAAAAACAAAAACCTAAAAGAAATAAAAATCAGATTAAATGTGTACATTTAAAATCTATTTAACTTCTCCAAACTTCAGCTTCCTAATTTGTGAGAAGAAGAATACTGTCTTTATAAGAATATTGGGAAAATTAAAGGCAAAAATGTGTGAAACTCATCACTGTCTCTTCTACCACCACCATGTGGTGAGGGGGTGGTTCTTTTTCCTGCTGGTACTTCTCTCACTTTTAAAGAGAGAAAGAAAAGAAAGACAATAAAAAGATATTGGAGTTGAAGTTAAAGCTAAAATCTTTCTCAGTTTTCAGTTTGAAGATAATCAGTGCATTTCAGAAAGGGCACAAACAGTCTTTTCTTCAAGGCCCTCCTGTTTATTGCTGTCTTGTGTGCACCCTAATAACAGTGCTAATCACCATTCCCTATGATGCCATCCTTTCCACCAGAATCTTCTACACCTAATTCTGCCACTTAAGATATGTTATACCCCCAGCCCAGTAAAAACCAGTGTCTGTCACTTCAGGCTGCTTTCCTGTGTTGTGGTGTGAGCCTTGGTAGATAAGACACTCCTTGAGAGAAACTGGGTCTGTTCTGTATAGGAGAGAATTCCAGAACCCAGCAAAATACCTGACAAAGTTCACGTTGAGATGTTTGTTGAACAAACAAATGAAGAATTCACTTTGGACTTCCATCTTACATGTCTGGGTAGCTCCTCTCATCCATTACACATTAGTCTATGCATCTTTTCAATAAGAGTTATAAGAAATACAATAAATAATAGGGGTGGATGTGGTGAGTGGCATATTTTTTAATTATGTGAGAGGCTATAATGTTAAAACATTGAAAGTTTTTCCAAGAACTATTTTAGAGCCTCTGATGTGGATTATCCTTCATATTCCTTAGAAATCTTCCTTATGGGCATTGTTATTGTACATATAAGGAACAGACTCAAAGAGGGGGGCTGACATGACTTGCCCTTGGTCACAGGCAAGTGGGAGAGGCAGGGTCCAGGAGCAGGAGATGAGTGTGCCATGGTGCACCAGACATATGCACTGAATGCAATCATTTACATAGGTTAGATTTGTAATAGTGCCCAACTTTACTTCCCAATTGTCATATTCTGTTAACTTCTGTTTTGTTCTGATTGATCTCAGATGTTTACATTCTCCAGGAGGCTGTTTCTAACTGCCTTTGATGCTGGCATGTGTTTGATAGAAAATAATATTTACTTTTCTATTTTTAGGTTTCTAATGAAGGTGATAAGAAAAAATGTAAGGCAGGAAAATATTTAAATATTTTTACTGTGGTAAGTATTTTATGATTTTACATTTTAAAAATTCTTTAATTATTATTTGTTTAGTCTGGTTCATTAAGGTGTAAAAGGGAATTGTTTTAGGAGTGTTTGAGTTCATAGAACCTATGGGTGGTAAGGTGAATGCCAGGAATATGGGCTGTTTGAATAATGATGTTTGCCTTTCTCTATCTCTTGGACTCTAATATTTTAACTTTTATTATCTTGTCATTTTAAAGTGTGGTTTTGAGAAGGAGATCCTGTATTACATCTACTTGCAACATTCAATGAATTCTTTTCTTTTTTTTGTCAAACTATTTTATTGATTGTTTAAAGCATTACATAGCTCATGATATATCATCTTTCATACATTTGACTCAAATTGTGTTTTGAACTCCCATTTTCACCCCAAATACAGATTGCAGAATCACATCTGTTACATATTCACTTTTTTACATAATGCCATATTAGTGACTGTTGTATTCTGCTACCTTTCCTATCCCCTACTATCCCCCCTCCCCTCCCCTCCCCTCCCATCTTCCCTCTCTACCTCCCCTGCTGTTGTTCAATTCTCTCCCTTTTTTTTTAAAATAGGAAGTTGAAAGTATTTGAAGTAATTTTTGTGATATAGAGGCACTTCTTCATCTTAAAAGTTTGTTGTGATTTTTTATTATAATAATTAGAAAAATTTCTACCCATATGAAACAACATAATGACAAAAGTAAGTCCTCATCTCCTACACAAAGAAATGGCCACCATTAACACACTTTGGAAACTTATTGATGTATATGAAAGTATATATAGGACTTTAAATAAAAATCACTCTCTATATATGAAGCTATGTGGTCATTTTTAATGTGTTTTATATATCTCTTTGTGAGTTGAAACTGATGTGCATAATCATCTGTGATCATTTTACTGGCTGTCTAGTTTGTTTTTTTTCATTTTCTATTTTTAGTTGTCAATGGATCTTTATTTACATATATGGTGCTGAGAATTAAACCATGTGCTTCACACATGCCAGGATAGTGCCCTACCACTGAGCTACAATGCTAGCTCTGGCTGTCCATCATTTAGAGGCATCATACTTTATGTATCTACTCCTTTGATAACCATTTAGATTGTTACTTGTTTTTCTTTCTTGTGAATAATGGTATGTTGATGATAGTATACTTATTCATTTATCTTCTTAGAGGTATAACTGCCAGGTCAAACATTACACATTTTAAATATTGATAAATATGGCTAAGCTGTTATCTGTAAAAACTATCCCCCCTCAATTTTCATGAGAATATTATTTTCAAAACCCTTGCTCATACCAAGTTTTGTTAATCTTTTTAATCTTTGATAATCCAATAGGAAAAAAATAACATTTTTGAGGTAACATTTTTTTTTTTTATTGGTACTGGAGATTGAACCTAGTGGCACTTCACCAGTAAATTAGATTCCCAGAACCTTTTGTTTTATTTTATTTTGAGACAGGGCCTTGCTAAGTTGCTGAGGCTGTCATTGTACTTTTGATCCTCCTGCCTCAGTCTCCTACGTTGCTGGGATTACAGGTGTGTTCCACTGTATCCAACTACTGAAGAAAATATTGTGTTATTCAAAGACTTCTTTTATTCAATATTCTTATTAACATAAAGAATTCTCTTCCTTAAGAACACACTTGTGATTCTTATTTGTGAGATATTATTAAGCATTAAATGTAATGAAAATATTTAAACATATTGAGTTGTTTTTAGGTCTTTTGCCTTGATTTTAACTTATTATTAATATTTGAAAACTTGATGGTTGTGGAATTGGCTCAAGTCATAGCACACAAGCCTGGCATGTATGAGGCACTGTGTTTGATCCTCAGCACCACACAAAAATAAAATAAAGGTATTGTGTCCACATTAATACTTTATCCTTTATTTCTCCTATTACCTGCATTTGTTAAAATTTTTATACTACATTTAAATAGATATTAAGACATAATTACATGGCTGGGATTATGGCTCAGTGCTTGGCATGTGTGAGGCACTGTGTTGTCAATGGGAAAGAATATCTTCCCACATCTTCTCTTGGTGCTTGAAACCATCCCACTTCTTTTTTCTTTTACTTTAAGAACAGATAACAGACACTTGGGAATTATAATCAGATTGTATCATTTTTTTATGGAAAGGTTACCAATTATTGCACTGCAAAATAGTCATTTCTTTCTAATAGAGAGTGTTTCTCTCCATGTCTCTCTTTCTCTCTCAGGTCAGTGCTCTGAAAATACCTCTTAGGTGAAGGAATGCTTTGTGTCATGCCCTGATTTAATATGTTTAAAAGAGACTTTATTGAAAGCTTTTTCAAAAACCTATGTGGGAGTTGGATGAAGGAGAAAGATTATTCATTCAATGTGAAATATTCATAGATCTTTAGATGTCCACAAGGTAGAAGGATGGCCAATGTTAATCATCCCTACTCTGATATAAGTTCTGAAATGAGTATTTGCCGTGAAGAGTTGTGAACAGTGAGGATTTTTGTGGTGGGCTGTGGATTGAGCATTGCACTGTGCTCTTTGTGTGCATTACTTCATTTTGTTCTTAATACAACGAGGACTCAGTAAAATTGTGAAGTTTGTCCTTGGGCATGTAGCAAGCATGTTTAAAAAAATAAAAACAAACAAACAAAAAACTATCACTTGAATTCAGTTCTCTCTATCTCTAAGGTCCAGTGCTTTCTAATGCATACAGAAAAGGGTATTGGTAGAAGCTTAGAAAATTATATGTGACTTCAGAGGCTGCAACAGGAAGATAGACAGTATAAGGCCAGCTTCAGGAACTTATTGAGACCCTGTATTAAAATAAAAAAGTCTGGGGATGTAGCCCAGAGGTAGTACATCTCTGTGTGGTTCAATCCTCAGTTCCAAAAAAAAAAAAAAAAGAAAGAAAGTTGTTTGAATGTTTTCATGGTTGTAGTCTAGATAATGGAAGTGTTGAAAAGACTGACAATAACTTTATTCTGTCATCACCACTGCCATTATTAATATTATCCTTTTTATTTTTAATGTTCTTCAGCATCAACTAATGAAGTCTAGGAGCATGCCAGGGTGTCTGGCTCATAGGCTTATATAATTTAGCAGCACTCAAAAGTGAAAGGTTCATGCTGCCAAGTACAAACAAATGCTCTGTGGATTGTTAATTTGGTTATAGGAGAGAATGCTTGTTTTTCCTTGCTATGTGCTAATAAAGAATCTGGAAGATTTTCTTATAAATGTAACAGATTTTGACTTGTTTAAATCCATGTAATTGAAAAGAAATGGGCAGTCCTAATAAACATTTTTTTTCTTTTGTAGTGTTTGGTTAGTTTTATTCTGTAACCTGCCAGCTAATTGTGAATTGCATGCTCTTTTGTTCTTTGCTCTTTTTACTTTGGATCTGGTTTTATGGTTGGTTGCAATAGGAATTTATTGGTAGGAACATAGATTATTTCCCCATTTGAACAGATTGTGTGTTTTTATGACAGAATATTCTGTCACAGGTAGAGTGATTCAACCAGACCCTTATGCAGAGGTGTTACTATATGACTTTGTGCAACCATTTTAAAAAATAACAGTTTTATTGACATATAATTCACATTACCATCAAGATCACTCCTGAAAAGTGCAATTCACTGAGTTTTAGTATATTCGCATAGTTGTGTGCCTATCTTGCTGTCTAATTCTGAAACACTTTTGTCATCTTCAAAGACCCATACCCTTTAGTCATCACTTTCCACTCACTCTTGCTTCATATATCTATGAATCTCCTTTTTGTCTTTGTGGATTTACTTGTTCTGGATATGTTATATAAATGTAATCATTCAATATATAGCCCTTTGTGTCTGGCTTCTTAGCCTATTTTTGAAGTAGCACATATCAGAACTTTATTCCTTTTTTATTGCTAAATTGTGTTCTGTTATATGGATATACTGCAGTTTGTTTATCCATTTATCAGTTGATGGATATTTGCACTTTGTGGTTCTTATGATCATGCCACTGTGAATATTTGTGTTTTATAGTTGACTTATGTTTTCTTTGGGTAGATATTTAGGAGTGAAATTTATGGACCATAAGTAACTCTGCCAGACTGTTTTATAAAGTGACTCTACCATTTTATATTCCCATCAGCAATGTTTGAAGATTTCATTTCTCCATATTCTTGCCAACAGTTTGCCATGGTATTTTTCCATAATAGTCATCCTAATGGGTATGAAGTGGCATCTCATTGTGGTTTTGATTTGCATTTCCCTGATAACTAATGATATTGAATATCTTCATGTATTTTTTAGCCATTATTTATCTTTGTTAGACAAATGCCCATTCAGATTCTTTGCCCATTTTAAAATTGAACTGTCCTTTTCTTGTTCATTTGTAGTAGTTCTTATGTATTCTGGATATACACAAATGCACTCTTATGAGATATGTGAAGTATAAGATTTTTCTTACTATATTATAGTCTTTTCACTTCTTATGAAGCAAATAGAGTTGTTGTTGGAGTCCAATTTACCAGTTTTTTGACTGCTTATGCAGTTTTCTCTGAAATTTTCTATAAGTTAAAAAAAAAACAGACCTCATTTCTCAACATCTCCTATTAAAATTTTTTTCTACAGAAACAATGATCATTTCTTTAACTACAAAATAGGTTAGAGAGATTAGAAAATATTTCGTGTTTTCAAATATTTTCATCAAATTTGATGGGTGAAGCCCAAGTTGTCAAACCTGATATCCAGTGTACTTTTTTTTTTAAATCAGAAAATGTCTTTGAGTGTTCTGCTTAGCTCAGAATGCACATATTATTCTGTAAACATTTATAAATGTCTAATGTATTCTAAGGACTTGACTGGGTCCAGAGATCCAGGGATGCTGGGAACATGGTCCTGTCCTTAAAAAACAAAAGGTCTTGTGCCAGGCTACAGATTTCTACAGAGTGTAGTGGCACCAGTGGAGGAGAAGGGGCACTGTCTGGGTGAGAAAGCTTCACAGTGAGTCAGTGTTGGTACTCTGTCTGCAGAGATGTGTGGGTGATCAGAACCTTTTGTTATAGTATATGATTTTTTTCTTTCAGACACTTGCTGTTGTGTGTGTTGTGCACCTTGGCACCAGTTATCTATAACAGCAATATTTAGGGATATCGATGTAAGGAAATGTAAATACCAATGTGATGACTTTGATACCTAGAAGCAAGCCTGAAGAAAGCCACTTTTCTTTGACTTCTCCAGGTTTTCAAGAATGGGAACTTCCTACTTACTAATTAATTCAGTGTGGTGTGTGTGTGTATCTGAGTTGCAGCCCAAACCCAAGCAATTCTGGGTAATCAGAGCTAAAATGTGAGTCAAGGAGGAACAGCTATTTGGCTGGAAAGAAGATTGTGTATATAAAGAGGGGTGAGTACTGTTAAGGAATTTAGATCTTTTTTAATAATGGAGAGCCATTGATAGGTTTGGGTGTATTCGGGGAACATGGTTTCTCCTGTTAACTGTACCACAGATGATAGTTGTGAGGACTAGACATAGGAGATTAGTGGGGCTGTTGGACTAGTCCAGATGAGAGCCAATGAGGACCTGAGCTAAGGCACAGATGATAGAGGTGGATACACAGACTGGAAATGTTTAGAAGGTGCAAGTTGGGATGTGTGGCTGCAATCAACCATAGTAAATTAAAAGGAGGATTACTGAAGAAGGAAGATTTCTGAAGAAGGATTCAAAGGAATAAAATGCCACTGAAGCCAGCATGATTTTGGGCCCTTGGGGGTAAAAAGTGACAGAGCAGGGGGCCATTCTCAGGCTCTCCCACAAGAGGGACAAAAGAGAGTCTCCTCCCAGCTGTGCTTTTTAAAATCCCAAGAGCACTCTTTTTTTAAAAAATTTATATTATTTTCTTTACTTGTTGATGAACTGTATATGTATTTTTTTTACTTTTATGTGATACTGAGAATCAAACCCAGTGCCTTATACATGCTAGGCAAGTGCTCTAACACTGAGCCACAACCACAGCACTCAAGAGCACTCTTAGCCTTGGGTATTGTGGCCCTTGCTCAGGCAGAAGCTTTGCTGGGAGCTTCCTGCCATCATCACTAGCACTCCAAGAAGAGGGGAAGGATTGTGGAGCAGAACCATCTGTTTCTCTTTGGTAATTCAACCTGGCTTGGGCAATTGTTAAGATCTGAAGAGGAAAGTTGAGAATACTTCAGAAGTTTGTGGCCTGTTTAGCCAGCAATGACAGCATTTCTGTGCAGGATCAAGGTTCACAAGTGAGTAGACTAGAATGCAGAAAGTAAACAGAGTTCACATTTAGACCAGCTTTTTTTGGGATGTGACTGTCCAAATGTTATGTTTTTGTGACTATTCCCCTCTAGAGACTGGTTATTTTCTTTGCTATGACTTTCCAGAGCCTAGCATGGATTTTTAGAGGTACCCTTATCAGCTCCTAGAAAAAGTAATTAAAATTCATTTTATACAGTGCAGCTTATTGAGTTTTTTGTTTTCTGCTTTTTTTGTACTAGGAATTGAGCCCACAGTGCTAAACCACTGAGCCACATCCCCAACTGTTTTTTTTTTTTCTTTGATCTTGAGACAGACTTTTGTTAAGTTGCTTAGAGCTTCACTAAATTGCTAAGGCTAGGTTTCATCTTGCAGTCCTCCTGCTTCAGGTTTACAAGCCATTGGGATTACAGGTGTGTTCCACCAACCTGGTTGAACAATCTTTCTTAATGGACAAAGAACAGTAGATGCTGTTTAACTGGTTCTTGCTCCTATGCTAGTGAAGTGTGAATTTAAATTTCTTTATGCATCTCAAAGAGAACATAATAGTGTACCACAATTTTAAAAGGGTGGAATTTATGTGGTTTCTGTAAACTCCTTTTCTTGATGTTATCCATTAAACATCAGTGTGTTTAGCAGTTAGACATTTTTTAGAAATGTTTTTTTTTTAAACAGAGAGAGAGAGAGAATTTTTTAAAATTTATTTTTTAGTTCTCGGTGGTGGACACATCTTTGTTGGTATGTGGTGCTGAGGATGGAACCCAGGCCGCACGCATGCCAGGAGAGCGTGCTACCACTTGAGTCACATCTCCAGCCCAAAATAGAATTTTTTGTCAGAGGACAGTGGAAGGCTAGACTGGCATTACACTGTTACGGCAACAGCATCATTCAAAAACAAGCATTCTTGGCTGGGGATGTGGCTTGCCTCACATGTGTGAGGCCTTGGGTTTGATACTCAGTTGCACAAACAAATCACTGTTTTATGTTTTCATTAATGAAATACAAAGTCATTTTTGGAGGAACGAAGGATAAATTACTCATTTATATATCTTATTTGTTATAACATGACATGAATCATTTGCTTATGTGATAAACACTGCTACAGTTAAGATCAGAATTTTCTTGAATATTTAATGTCACTTTAAACATGATCAGGATTAATAATAATACTGCTGGTAAGGCCACTCTATAGATGTCATTTTACTAAGGATCTTGATCTTGCCTAAGTTTCCAAGATATAACAATAAAGGCTAGCTGAAAGCCAAAACTTGGAAGATAAATTGTTGCACACACCCAGCTCTGCCACTATGTTGTTTCTCCTCCGGGCGAAGGCAAATGGTCAGATTAAGGTGAATTAGAGAAAAATAACTGTACTGAGATTAAATGGGAGTTATTCATGATAGGATGAATCCAATTTCTCTGACAGGTTTGGTCCAATTTGGGGCCCTCTTGTTAAAAGGTTCAAGATATACTCTGTATTGTCAGTAATGGGAAGTAGCTCAGTGACCTTGGACAAGTTATTTAAGGTCTGTTACACTCCACCTTTCTAAGATATTCTCCATTGTAGCATTGTTTTGAGGACGAGTACAGCTGCTGCATATAAACTGGTAAGCACAGTGCCAAGCACATTACAAATTGCAAGTAGATCTTACTCCATGAAACAGTGTTTTTCTTCAAGGTAAAATGCAACAAGAGGGCAGTAATTGACATTGGACATATCATGAGGAACCACAAATTGGCTCTTAGCTTCAATGAAACTCAAGCTGTAGCAGGTATTATTTCACAATTTTAATTAAAATCAGTTTCAGAGGTGAGATGTAAAGTTTCATAATTTTAAAAGTGGTTAAATGTCTTTGCTTTTTTCACCAATTTACCTAAAGAAAACCATTTGCATTTGTAAAACTCCAAAAATCAATAAATAGAAGATGCAATAACTGAATACTATGGTTTGTTTCATCTTTTGTTTAGTGAATATTGCTTCTCCATAAAGATGAGAATACTTGGATATTGTGCTTTCAGAACTCATGTTCTGCATTCCATGGTTACTGAACACTCAGGATTAGTAGTGTTTAATGTAGATATGAATTTGGGTATGGTGTGTTTAGAACACATGCAGAGGAATCATGTCAGTCAAAATTTACTAAAAGCTTATTGTTTAGCAAAACTCTACCTTTGAGAACACAAAACATGACAGTTCTGAAAAACCTGAAGAAATTTAGAAGAGGAGTGACTTTCTAAGTCAATCAGAAGCACATGCCATCCATAGTTATTGCTAACAAGTGATTTTTATAGATTTTTGTGTACCTGGCATGGGTCCTTGTATTCTTTTTTTAAATTATTCATTAGTTATGATCAGTTATACATGACAGTAGAAAATGCTTAAATTCATTGTATACAAATGGAGCAGATGTTGGCTTCTTTTAGAGAAACAACCTTAAAGGGTAGTATCATTGCAAGGGAAAAAGATAGTGGAAGGTTTACAAATGGATTCCCTTGCTAAGCTGTAAAATGTCTTGTATTTTGTGGCAGAGTTATGGATGATTTTATTTGTGATGAATAATTAAGCTTGTATCTTCTATAAGATATACTAATTTCTATTCTTGGTCCAGTTAGCTGAACTCAGTAATGAAGAATATGCTGCTACAGAGTATTATCTTTGATACTAGCTGAATTCACTTAAAACTTCCTATTTGTTTTTTGGCATTAAAGAAATCATTTGTGGTCTGTCTTTTCACATCCTTTCATATTTCTAAGCCAGAATGACCTCTTAGAGCTGGCAGACTTCATACTCACTGTGTGTGGAAGTAATTTGTAATCTTTGTTCTGAGTTCACTTAAGATATGAGAAATACTTGTAATGTTGGAATTAAGCTGTTAGGATACAGTTCTTCAGTCATATTATCATTGAAATTTATTATTTTAACCTTTAATTAGGAGAGTCACTGTTCTTGGCTGTCTGTGGCCTGTTTCCATTGCTATTCTTTCATCATGTGATTTAAGTGTTTCTAAATCTTACAAATTATTCCAAAAGAAGACATGGAATAACTTTGTAGTTCAGTAATGTCCATTCTGCATGAAATCCAGCCCTTTCAACAGTGGCATACAGAGGGCACATGTGCAATAAACATTTATTTGGATTAATTAATTGTTTTAGGGCAGCTTGCAAAAGTAATGTTTTCAGTATTCAGTGACTGAACCTTCAGTACTGGTAATTCAGCTAAACATTCAGACTTCATTTGAAGCGAGTAAACAGACAACTGTGCAATCCAGGGAGACCAATTTGTTAACTTTTCTATCCAATAGTAATTTACTTTTTTTTAAGAGAGAGGGGGAGGGAGGGAGGGAGGGGGAGAGAGAGAGAGAGAGAGAGAGAGAGAGAATTTTTTTAATATTTATTTTTTAGTTTTTAGTGGACACAATATCTTTATTTTATTTTATTTTTTTTAATTTTTTTATTGATTATTTAAAGCATTACATAGCTCATGATATATCATCTTTCATACATTTGACTCAAATTGTGTTTTGAACTCCCATTTTCACCCCAAATACAGATTGCAGAATCACATCTGTTACATATTCACATTTTTACATAATGCCATATTAGTGACTGTTCTTTCTGCTACCTTTCCTATCCCCTACTATCCCCCTCCCCTCCCCTCCCCTCCCATCTTCCCTCTCTACCTCCCCTGTTGTTGTTCAATTCTCTCCCTTTTTTCCCCTCCCCCTTGCCCCTCATAACCTCTTATAATTTTATGTATCATTGAAGGTCTCCTACCATTTCCATATGCTTTCCCTTCTCTCTCCTTTTCTCTCCCCCCATTCGTCTTTGTTTACTGTAGTCTTTTCCTCATGCTCTTCCTTCCTCTTCTGTTCTTAGTTGTTCTCTTTATATCAAAGCAGACATTTGGCATTTGCTTTTTAGGGCTTGGCTAGCTTCGCTTAGCATAATCTGCTCTAATGCCATCCATTTCCCTGCAAATTCTATGATTTTGTCATTTCTTAGTGCTGCATAATACTCCACTGCCACATTTTTTTATCCATTCATCTATTGAGGGGCATCTAGATTGGATCCACAGTCTAGCTGTTGTGAATTGTGCCGCCATAATCATTGATGCGGCCGTATCCCTATAGAGCGCTTTTTTAAGGTCCTCAGGGAATAGTCCGAGAAGTGCAATAGCTGGGTCAAATGGTGGATCCATTCCCAGCTTTCCCAGGAATCTCCATACTGCTTTCCAAATTGGCCTCACCATTTTGCAGCCCCACAAGCAGTGTACAAGTGTACCCTTTTCCCCACATCCCCGCCAACACTTGTTGTTGTTTTACTTCATAATGGCTGCCAATCTTACTGGAGTGAGATGGTATCTTAGGGTGGTTTTGATTTGCATTTCTCTGATTGCTAGAGATGGTGAGCATTTTTTCATGTACTTGTTGATTGATTGTATGTCCTCCTCTGAGAAGTATCTGTTCAGGTCCTTGGCCCATTTGTTAATTGGGTTATTTGTTATCTTATTGTTTAATTTTTTGAGTTCTTTGTACATTCTGGATATTAGGGCTCTATTGGAGGTGGGGGGGGGTAAAAATTTGTTCCCAGGATGTAGGCTCTCTATTTACCTCTTTTATTGTTTCTCTTGCTGAGAAAAAACTTTTTAGTTTAAGTAAGACCCATTTGTTTATTCTTGTTGTTAACTCTTGGGCTATGGGTGTCCTATTAAGGAATTTGGAGCCTGACCCCACAATATGTAGATCGTAGCCAACTTTTTCTTCTATCAGACGCAGTGTCTCTGATTTGATATCTAGCTCCCTGATCCATTTTGAGTTAACTTTTGTGCATGGCGAGAGAAAGGGATTCAGTTTCATTTTGTTGCATATGGATTTCCAATTTTCCCAGCACTATTTGTTGAAGATGCTATCCTTCCTCCATTGCATGCTTTTAGCCCCTTTATCAAATATAAGATAGTTGTAACTTTGTGGATTAGTCTCTGTGTCTTCTATTCTGTACCATTGGTCCACCTGCCTGTTTTGGTACCAGTACCATGCTGTTTTTGTTACTATTGCTTTGTAGTACAGTTTGACCTCTGGTATCGCTATACCTCCAGATTCACACTTCCTGCTTAGAATTGCTTTTGCTATTCTGGGTCTTTTGTTTTTCCATATGAATTTCATGATTGCTTTGTCTATTTCTACAAGAAATGCCGTTGGGATTTTGATTGGCATCACATTAAACCTGTAGAGAACTTTGGATAATATCGCCATTTTGATGATGTTAGTTCTGCCTATCCATGTACAGGGTACATTTTTCCATTTTCTGAGATCTTCTTCTATCTCTCTCTTTAGGGTTCTGTAGTTTTCATTGTATAAATCTTTCACCTCTTTTGTTAGGTTGATTCCCAAGTATCTTATTTTCTTTGAGGATATTGTGAATGGAGTGGTTTTCCTTATTTCCATTTCAGAGGTTTTGTTGCTGATATACAGGAATGCCTTTGATTTATGCGTGTTGATTTTATAACCTGCCACTTTGCTGAATTCATTTATTAACTCTAGCAACTTCTTTGTAGACTCTTTTGGGTCTGTTAAGTATATTATCATGTCATCCGCAAATAGTGATAGTTTAATTTCTTCTTTTCATATTTTTATGCCTTTAATTTCTTTTGTCTGTCTAATTGCTCTGGCTAGTACTTTGAGAACTAAATTGAATAGAAGTGGTGATAGAGGGCATCCCTGTCTTGTTCCAGATTTTAGAGGAAATGCCTTCAGTTTTTCTCCATTTAGGATGATGCTAGCCTTTATTTTATTTTTGTGTGGTGCTGAGGATTGAACCCAGTGCCCTGCGCATGCCAGGCAAGCGTGTTACCGCTTGAGCCACATCCCCAGCCAGTAATTTACTTTTATAAACGTGTTTATGTAGAGTAAATGTCAAAAGAAAAGGTGTATTTGAAGCAGTTACATGAGTAAGTTTGCTACAGTGAAAGATTTTTGGTATGCTGATGGAGAAGGGACAATTTAAAATTGATATTACAAAATTCAGGTAGCTCTTTTAAAGACAGTTTTTTTTAAAGTCTAATTGACATCCAATAAACTTCATGTTTAAAGTGTATGATTTAATCAGGTCTGACACATGTGCACACCCAAGAAACCATCATCACAATAAGGAGAATGAACAGATCCATCACCACCCCAAATTTCTTTGTTCTTCTATCCTCAAGGTCCTCTGTCCCTTTCTCCAGGCAACCACCAACCTACTGATCTGCTATCACTGTAAGTTAATTTGCTTATTCTAGGGTTTTATGTAAATGGAATTATAAAACATGTTCTCTCTCTCTCTCTCTCTCTCTCTCTCTCTCTCTCTCTCTCTTTGCTCTTTCACTCAGTGTAATTATTTTGAGATTTGTCTCTGTTTCTGCCTATATCAGTGGTTTGTTCCTTTAAGTGCTCCAAGTATTCCATTGTATGGATGTGCCTGTTCACCACTGACAGCCATTTGGGTGTTTCCAGCATTTGGCTCTTAGACTAAAGCCCATCTGAACAACTGTATTGCAGATAGTTGTGTGGACTTAGGCTCTCTTTTCTCTTTGGTAAATACCTAGAAGTGAAATGAGTAGATCATGTACTAGGTGTATTTTTAATTTTTTAAACTGCCAAACTCTATTCCAAGTTGTTGTTTCCTTTTAATTCCTACCAGCACTGAATGAGGAATCAGTTGCTCCAAGTCTCTATCTTAAATATTACTGTGGTAGTCTTTTTAAATTTTAGTCCTTTAAAAGATACATAGTGTTACCTCAATGTGATTTTTTAAATTTTTTTAGTTGTATATATACACAATGCCTTTATTTTATTTATTTATTTTTATGCAGTTCTAAGGATTGAACCCAGTTATTTATATGTGCAAGGCAAGTGCTATGCCACTGAGTCACAATCCCAGCCTCTCATTGTGATTTTAATTTGCATTTTCCTATTGGCTGATGATGATGTTGAGCATATTTTCATGTGCTCATTTGCCATTCCTTGGTAAAGTATCAAATCTTGTATGTTATTATTTATTGAGGTATTTGTTTTTCTTATTAAGTTTTAAGAGTTCTTTATATAGTCTAGATACAAATTCTTTATTAGATTTATGATATTTTGTCCCAGTCTGACATGTTTTACATTCCACTAGCAGTGTCTTTCAAAGAACAGTCTTAATTTTGATGAAATTCAATTTACGAATTGTTCTTTAATGCACTTTTGGTATCATATCTAAGAACTCTTTGCCTAACCCCAAGTCACAGAAGTTAGCTCCTGTTTCCTTGAGGAGATTTATTGTTTTCAGTTTTACACTTAGGTATATGACCCATTTTGAGTTAATTTCTGTATGTGATGCAAGGCAGGGGTCAAAATTCATAAGTTTTTGTATGTGGGTATTTAGTTCCAGCACCATTTGTTAAAAATGAACATTGTCTCTTTGCTGAATTGCCTTTGTACCATTGCCTAAAATCAGGTTGTTTTGTGTGTACGTGGGTCTATTTTGGCCTTTATTTTTTATCCTGATCTACTTGTTTATCTTTATATCAGTACCACATTGTCTGAATTTCATTACCTTTGTAATAGTGTTTTTATTCCAGATTTTTTCTTTTGCAAAGTTTTCTGGACTGCTCTGGGTCCTTTGTATATGCATTGGAAGTTTATAATCAGCTTACCTGTTTACACAAAACAGCCTGCTGGGATTCTGAGATATTGAATCTATGAATCAACATGGAGAGAATTGACTTCTTAACATCATTGAGTCTTCCAACAAATGAACATGTTATTTCTTCCCATTTGTTTAGATTTTCTTTAATTTTTCTCAGCAATCTTTTAAAGTAGAAGTCTTGCATATCCCTTTCAAATTTGACTTAAATATTTGACATCTTTGGTGTTATTATAATTTGTTTAAAAAATTCAATATAGAATTTTTCATTACTAACAAATACAACAATTCAGTTTTGTATCTAGCTCTTGTCATGCAGCTTCGCCAAAGTCACCTTCTAGCACTAGCTTTTTTGGGGGCATATTTCATGGGATTTTTCTATATAGATAATCTCATCATTTTAAAAATATAGCTTGAATTCTTCCTTTCTCACTTGATTGTCAATTTTTTTTTCTTGCCTTATTAATCTAAGCAGAATCTCTGGTATATTGTTGGATAGAAATGATGGGAGTGGTCGTCCTTATCTTGTTCCTTATATTAAAAGAAAAACATTCAATCTTTTTTTTTTTTTTTATGCGTGCTGTTAACTGTAGGGTGTGTTTTTTTTTTTAATTCCTTTTATCAGAATGAGACTGTTCTATTCCTAAGGTTTTTATTGTTGTTGTTTTTGAACTAAGAATGGGTATTGGATTGTTATTATTTATTTGGTAATATAATGATGTGCATTGTGTTTTGAATGGCAAACCAGCTTTGCAATATTAGCATAAATCTCATTTAGTTATGAGATATTATTCATTTTATATATTATTATAATTAATTCATCAAAATTTTGCTTGGTAATTGGATGTGGTGGCATACCTGTTGGGAAAAGTATAAGCGGCAGGCGTACCCGAGAGAAAAAAGCCCAACATGGCGCCTAAGGACTTCTTCTTCCTACCTTCTTCTTCTCTGCAGTGGCGCGAAAAGCTCCCACCCTTGTGAATTCTCCCGCCGGCGCCAATTTCAAATCTCGCTGGCGGGGAACCTTAGCCCCAATGAGAACTAATTCCTGGGCGCAGGAGCTGATATCTGGAAGAACTTGCCAATAAACGGGTGGCCTGCCATTTATCTAAGCCCTACCATCTCCCCTGTAGTTCTATATAAGCACACAGCTTTTTGCAATAAAATTGGAATTCTCCCTGCAGCGAAGTGTCTTTGCGTGGGGAATTCTTTCAATACCCTTATAATCCCAGCTACTCTGAGGCAGGAGGGTCACAAATTCAAGGCTAGACTAGGTAACTCAGTGAGATCCTGTATCAAAATAAAAAGGACTGAGGGTGTGGCATTAGCCTAGCCACATTAAAGCATTAGCTTAGCATGTGTGAAGCCCTGGGTTCTATCACTTTTCACAACCACCCACCCCCCTCACATTTTTGTATAGGATTTTGCACCTGTGTTCATGAGGTGTACCCCAACCTCTTGTAATGTCATTGTCTGGCTTTGATAGCATGTTAATGCTGGCCTCAGAATAAGTTAGGAAATATTTCCTCCTATTCAGTTTTCTTATAGAATTTGTATAATTTTTTTCCCTACATGTTGGAATTTTCCAGTGAAGCTATCTGGATCTGAAAAAAAAAATTAAGAGATTTTCAAGCTACAAATTTTCTTAAATATAAACCTGTGACTATTCAATTCAGATTTTTATTGTAGGTGAGTTTGGTGGTATCTTTCTAGAAAATTTGTTCTCTTCATTTAGGTTGATGGATTTATTGACATATATCCTTTTCATCTCTACAAACTATGGTGATATCATCTTTTCTTTCCTGATTTTAGTAATATGTATATTATCTCTTTTTTTCTCTCATTAGCCCAACTGGAGGTTTCCACTTTTTTTCTGTCTTCTCAAAGAAACAGTGGTTGTTTTTTGTTTTTTGGGTTTTTTTTTTGGGGGGGGGCTTGGGATCAAGCCAGGGCCTTACACATGGTAAGCATACACTGTACTATTGAGTTATACCCCAGCTCAAGAACCAGCATTTAATTAGTTTATTTTTCTCTGTTTTCTGTTGTTTATTTATTGATCTTTCTGCTCTTTCTTCATTACTTTTCTTCCTCATTTGCTCTCTACATGTGATTCAATTATTTCTTTTGCCATATTTTTAAATTTTTATACATAAAATATGGTTCTTTGAAGATTGTGATTTAAATTGTTTCCTCCGTGAGACATAACGATATTGAGGCACAGAGAAGTGTGCTGTAGCTCAGTGGTAGAGTGCTTTCCTCACATATATGAGGCACTAGGTTTGATCTTTAGCACCACATAAAAATGAATAAATAAAGATTAAAAATAAATAAATAAAGATTAAAAAAGAGGAACTAGGAAAAACTAATGTCTGAGGTACCTTACTTTGTTGAAATCTGTGGAAAAATTTCTGAGAGCAAATCCTAAGTGTTACTTTTTTTGTTGCTTTCTTTTGCTTTTTTGCAGTGGCAGGGATTAAACTCAGGGATGCTCTGCCACTGAACTACATCCCCAGCCCTTTTTATTTTGGGGCAGGGTCTCAGTTGCTGAAGTTGGCCTTGAACTTATGATTCTACTGCCTCTGTCTCCCGAGAAGCTGGGATTATAGGCTTGCACCTTTGTGCCCAGTTTTCTGGTGTTAGGTTTTTTTTTTTTTTTTGATGGACACAATACCTTTAATTTATTTATTTTTATGTGGTGCTGGGGATCTACACGAGAAGAACATGACTCTCTGAGGACTGGAAGGTAAATAAAATTTGTGATTTCAAAGTGGTTTCCTGGAATTAGTGAAGATAGTAATTAAACCAGTAATGAAAAGGTGGCATAGCACATTTGAAAGGAACCCTCTTTTATGATTTTTAGCTCCAGAATATGATGTCAATTAGATACTGCCTTTGCCTTATTGAGAGATTTGCATGTCTATGCAACTTTATTTCTGGCAAGGGTGACACTGATGTAGCTCAGTTGTAGACTAGCTTTGTTTTCAACATGTAGTAAAATAAATAAATAGGCCCAACACGTTGACCTCATGCTTTGTTTTCCAAGAACATTCTGGCTTCACTGGACAGGATATGTTGCATTCCTTAACAAACTGTAATCTGCTGAAGAAATGCAGTTTCAAAATAATGTTTATAAGAGCAACTTAAGTTACCCTGAAGTGAAGAGTTTTGTGACCCTGTTATAGACCAGATTCTGGAACTCAGAGAAATAAAGATAATTCTTACTAACCATAAAATCTGTGAGAGTTTATGCTTAAGAATTCAATTAGAAATGGTGAACATGAACCTAATTAACCTAAAGTTGTCATGGCAAAGGATACTTGAGAGTTTGATGTTATCCTGCTGTCAGTCCATAGTCAAGAAATTTACCTGGTCAGGACTCTTTGGGATCTTGTTTTAGATCTTCAAAAAAACTGAAGTTCATGAGAGCCATGCTATTATCTTTTCAGAGAGAACACACTTTCTTCTGTCAGAGTGTCACCCTGTTCTTCCTTCACATCACTTCTAATAAAGTCATTGCCTGCCACTCTGATTGATAAGTTTGGAAAGTTATGTCTTGATTGAAAAAAAAAAAAGTTTGCATTTGAAGGGAGTCGTCTTCATTCTACCTCAATTTTTCAGAGTGTCCCAGCCCTGTATCACTAAAAGATCCTTGCCATCTGAAGGGCTATCAAAGACTCCCTGGAGTGTCTTCACTTCATAGTTTATACTGCTCTCTAGAGGGAGAGACCCAGGGAATGATATTCACTAGACACTCCAAAAGAATTTAGACATGGTTGCACTTCAAACCTTTTGTTAAGCAGTTATGAAACCCACAAGTTGGACAATATAAGAGGTTAGAATGAGGACACATCACACAAAAAAAAATCTTAAAGGAGAAATTTCAAATCAGATAGTGTGATAAGGTATCTGTACCTGGGAAGACAGAGAGCAGAGAAAAATTGTTCTTATTTTTCAAACTGTCAAGATACACTTGTCTGCTTTTCTCTCATGTGAACTGCTCACAACGAGAAACCAAAATCTTTAATCTGACATACAGTTCTTGGAGAAAAATTAGAAATACTGCATTCATTTGAAATGTAAAATAGAAAAAAAAAAAAAAAAAAAAAAAACACTTGACAAGACAAAGAGGAAATGCTGGCATTAAATATATGTACAGAGCCACGTGCAATGGTGCACTTCTGTAATCCCAGAATCTTGGAAGGCTGAAGCAGGAGAATCATGAGTTCAATTTTAGCTTCAGCAAAGATGAGGTGTTAAGTAACTCAGTGAGAATCTTTCTCTAAATAAAATACAAAATAGGGCTGGGGATTTGGCTCAGGGGTCCAGTGAGTGAATACATTTTAGAATGACTTGTTATCCAATGACAGATAACTAATCCACTCACTATTGACTGGATGCCATGATTCAATCACAAGATACCAACTAGTTTCTATGTGGAAAATAGCTGGTATCTTATAGACAGTGTGGTGAAGATGTTCCTACACCTCCTGTCTGACAGGGTCACAGTGTGGGGGATTCTGTGCAATGGCAACACCTGGAACCCAGAACCATGGGGAATGTTTTGTTTATGATACTATGAGATAGGTAATAGGGCATACAACTATCAATAATAAAAGTACATGTTGCCTGAGATTGCAGAAAAATTTCCAGAATGAGATTAAGGATACAAATAAGATATGTCCTGAGATGTATTTTAGTATCTTTGAAAATACAAACAATAGTGTTTTTTCTTAAGAAATTCACAGAGAAAAGATTGCAAATCAAGGTTCCTGAGAAAAGCTTAACAATTTACACTAAGCCCCTCATTCTAAAGCCACAACCTGTGCAACATACATTCCCTTTACTAACAGAGCCTTCTTTCCCTACACAGGAATTCATGATGAAAATAGGAAACACATAGTCAATACTAATAGCAAATGAGTTGAAGTGCAGAGCCTGCTCTTTAATTAAAAATTATAAATATAGAAGAATTCATAATTTGATGAAGGATCAAAGAAACTCTTTTATAAAGCAGTTAAATAGGTCATGTGAAAAAAGAAAATTACTTTGGAAAAACAAAATAATGTAAAATTTTATATAGATATATTTGAGAGTCAGTTCAGAGGAGTAGGCTTTTAAGTAATAGGCTTTCACTGTTTTAAGTGTGTATTATTAGGACTTTAGTTTAGAAGCAAAAAGAGCTTACCAATAATCATACGTGTGCTTTAAAGTTAAAAGTTAATAGGTCATGATACAGGTAGTCAAGTTGCATAGTCTAGTACTTAGTGATTGAAGTGAAAATGTAAAAGCTTAATCATGATTGGCAAAGGTAACAGGAACATATTTTAAACAATGTGTTCAATATCTTATGAAGTTAATATGTGTCAGAAAACATTGCAACTCTTGAAAATTATGTAAATGAAAAAAGTTTTGGGCTTTGATGCTATTTTAACTACATGAATAAATACCTTTAAAAAAGGTATAAAGGGGGCTGGGGATGTGGCTCAAGCGGTAGCGCGCTCGCCTGGTGTGCGTGCGGCCTGGGTTCGGTCCTCAGCACCACATACCAACAAAGATGTTGTGTCCGCCGAGAACTAAAAAATAAATATTAAAAAAAAAAATAAAAAAGTTGTAAAAATAAAGGCCCCTCTATGGGCATCATATCCTTCTGAAGGCTGCTTGTAATTTGCAACCTGTCATCCTGTCTCCTCTTTTGCTGAGGCCAAATATCTTTCAGTACCCAATGCCATTCATACTTCAGGACCCCTGGATTCCTGCTGGGGCTGGATCCTGGCAATAATATTTAAATTTTTCTTCATTTAAATTTGAAGTTGACTCTGTTGATGGGCTGTATTGAATTATAGAAAAAAATGTATATATAGACATAATGCCTGTGATTTGTGCTAATATTCTCATAGTACCCCATACCAAAGAAAAAACAGACATCATAATTCTATTTTTATGCTCAAGGCAAAATTGCAAATAATTTATTTTTTTAATTCCTTATACTCTAGGTTCTGGAATACTGAGAGATCTAGAGACCTGGCACCATTCACCTCTTGTTTATTTTATTAAACTAGAAACTTTAAAATTTTATTTTTGCCCCACTTTTTTGTAGGGGGAGTAGGGACAATGCTGCCTCAGGGAATTACTTATGAGTTGAAGTCTCAAGCTCTTTTCTCATAAGGCCGGAGAACAGAATTATTAAATAAAATTTTAAAGTAATTGTGATATTTAATTTTTATATAAATGCACTTCTGTCTGGGCTAGATCTAAATATTGGGAGGAAACTCTGCCATGAAATAATTTTATCCTGAGGCACTTAATGCAATTCACAGCAAAAAAATAAATAAATAAATAAAAATGAAAAATAAAAAAAAATAAAAAGATTCCAAGGCTGTGGAGCAGTACTGTAATATTGTAATATCAGTTACTTTAAAAGCCATCAGAGGAGAATTTGTGACCCTTCCCCAGGACTCTATCTATGTTTCTATCAATTCATCAATCCATTCATTTGTGGTCCTGGGACTCTGTAGTGAATAATACCCATGGGTCTGATCTCCAGTATTTTTTTTTTCCTACTGGCAATTGAACTCAGGGGCACATGACCACTGAGACCACATTCACAGCCCTATTTCTATTTTATTTAAACACATCATCTGAGTGAGGTTCTCAGTGCCTTGCCATTGCTGAAGCTGGCTTTGAACTCACTGTCCTCCTGCCTCAGCCTCTCCAGTTGCTTTGATTATAGGCATGCACCCCCTCATGTGGTAGATCCCCAGTGTTTGAGCAACAAAATCAGAGCAAACAAAAACCTGTCTTTGTGTCCTTATGTGATTCTGATCTGGATGAAATTTACTATTACTCAAACAGTAGGCCTACTGAATTAGACAGGCAGTCAGTGTAGATAGGTAAATCGAGTCAGGTTGAATCTAGGAAGCCAATTTTGAGTGAATCTGGGAAATTTGAGAGTGTCCCCTGAGGGATATTATCAAGAACCTGCCCCTGCTCCAACCTGTTGCCAAGGTAACCTGTCCCAGGAATTTCCCCTCTCTACTGAGAGCTATAGGATTGTTAATGTGTCCTTGTACTCCTTCCTGCCCTTCCCCCTTAAACCCACCTATTTTGCAAATTTAGGCTATTCCACCAAGCATTTTTGGGCCTAGACATGTCCTCAGGAAGGAGAAAGATGGGGGGAAAGGCAGGAGAACAAAAGAAGCCTAGGACATACAAAAAGGGCAGAACACCTTGCTTCTTGTGATACCCTGATACCAGCTATGTCCCCCTTCTCCCTTGTGGGAGAAGTCTATGTTACCCTTTTCTAAATAAACCCTGCTTTGTATGCTTGCCTCGACATTCTTCTCTAATGTTCAAACTTCAACATGTGTAAAAGTAAGACTTGTCACCAGTAACCAATGGTGTCACTACCAGGATCAATTTTGGAGGAAGTTCCTGAAGTCCTTTCCAATCTGTCTCTTGGGTGAGAACTGTCCAATCAAGACACAGCCAGTGATGAGGGGAGGGACTTCCACAGTCTTCTATTCCTTTTGTTTTTGGAGCCTGCCATTCATTGAATCCATTTCTCTGCTTCCAGGTTTCTGTGCTACACTGGAACTGAAAAAAATATAAGGGTAACACTAAGCATCCTGAAATCCAGAAAATGGTAAGTGTGTGTTCTTATTTTGAGACTGGGTAGGGAGGCTGTTTGAAGCCAATGGGATTGGCAATGGTGGCTGGAAACTCCTCATAATTGTCTCCAGAGTCTGGTGGCTAGAGGGTCTCTCTTTCGCAGCTTAGCCTTTAGTTTTCTCTGACTAGTATAGTGGAGCTTAGATCAATATTTTAGACCTCAAGTCTTTTGTTCCATAATTGTATGGTGTTTTCAGGGCCTTCCTGAATTCCTATGTGGGCATCTGTGTGCATTAGCTCAGCATGTCCCCAGAATGTGTGGTGAAGACTGGGATAATCATCAGAAGAGGACCCCAACTTCATTAGTTGTGTTTCTGTGTGAGAGAAGCTGTGGCTTTTTTAGGGATTCCTATTCTTGTTCTTCCTATGTTTTTATTTTTGTTGTTTATATGTTTGTTTATTTTAGACCATGAGTTATTCCCATGGGTATTTATCTACTGACCCACATTCTCAACCTTTTTCTATATATTTATGTAGAGACAAAGTCTCACTGAGTTTCTTAGAACCTCACTAAGTTGCTCAAACTGGTTTTGAACTCAACATCCTCATTCTTCCTGAGCTTTCTAAATGTAGACTAAGAAGTATCTCAAATCCAGAATGGTTATCTGATAGTTTAGCTATTTATAGGTCTGAGATTAAATCCCAAATTTCCAGCTGGCTTCACATTCTCAAAGGCAGGGTTCTTGCTCAACTTGATTGAGAAAAATAAAATAAAATAGATAGTAAAATTACAAGGCAGCTGTATAATGGGCATCTTATTTATCCACACCTGAAGGTTAATGGATAGATATGTTAATGAGCACCATTAAGGCCTATTCAAATTAAAAAAAAAAAACAAAAAAAAAAAAAAACACTTGAGACTCACTAATGGGAATACCTTCAACCAAATTATTTTTCCTTGGGGTGAACCCAGTTGGAAGTCACTGGAAGGAGGGTAGGATACATTAAGGACAAACTTGAGGTAGTTGGTAATAAAAATGCCTTTTTCAATACTCATTTTAAATAGATATTAACCAATGCTCTGCCAAAAACCATATTTAAACTTTGAAACTGACACACAAAAAAATGGGTTCTTCTGCTATCATGCCTTCTCCCACATTTTGGGAGTTGTATTTTTTCTTGCTAAAATAAATCCTATTCTTTTTACTATTACCTTCCCTGAGTGTGCATAGATTTTATTCTTCAAAACTTGTGATACAAGATCCCAGAGAAAATTGGTTAAATGGGAAATTTAGTTTCATCTCAAAACTTCAGTTTTAACATAATTATGTTTTCCCATGTTTTGTTTTAAAGGCATGCTTTATTTGTATTTTTTTTCTCCAAGAACAGGATGGCAGTTTTAAAAAATTTTGCTTTATCCTTTTGAGACTTTCACATAAGAAAAAAGCAGGAAAAAATTAGATGACATTAAAAATAATGACTTTTTTCTTAATAAAATAATATAGTCAATGTGTCCCAGTCGCCTGGGGCAAAATTGTGACATATGCAGTCAAGGAGAAAAATGAAAAAATGTCCAATTGCCTCTCCCCATTTTAATGCTTTATTCACTCAAATTGCTCAATGCAATTATACTCTATAGGTTCTTACTCAAGAAAATAACAATCCTGAATGCTAGGCACTGTAATAGAGATAATCCATTCATAACAAAAAAAAAATAAAAGTTGATTAATTTACCGCTAAGAAGCCTACATTAATTTTAGACACTTCAAAAGTAACTTAAATATGACAGGCTACGGACAGACATTCCCTCTGTGTACTAATTTTAAATGTCAGAACAAAATTCTTAAGCCTTAGGCTTTTAGTCCAGCAGATACACACTCACTCAGACCATGGTGACCAGGTCCAGAACCAAGGGAGGCTTCTCCTGGCTTGGAGTGGACAACAGGTTGAGGAGAGAACCTATGGAGAAGTTGTGGCTTTCACCAAAGTTCAGATGAAGTGGTACAGTTTGAGAGATGAGAAAATCATGCAGAGGATCAGAAGAAAAATGACAAGTGATGGGATGTCAGGTCCTCATCAGGCTCTTCAGCTTGAGCGCATGCTGGTTTCTGCTGGCTAAATCCCTGCTCATTAGCTCTATTATTTATACTAAATTTGGGGGCTTTTAACCTCTCTTTCAATTCTTCTTAGCTATCATGGGATTTCTCCATGACATCATTTACCCTGGGGTCAGAAACTTCTGGTCTTGTGGTCTCCTCTCTGATTTTCTTGTCTTTCTCTCTTAACAGGCAAGTATAGCCTGCCAGATATTTCACTCTGTTTACCACTTTAAGGGGAAGTAACTTTTTTTAGGCCATACTGGATGATTCTGTGGGTGTGCCTGGTACCACTGCATGTTTCAAACCAGAGTTTTTAAAATGGAGTTGTTTAAGCTCAGGGCTAAGGCCATCCTCACAGTCCCAATTAAAGACATTTTAAAAATATAATGGGACCTTAATTGAGGTTTTTCCCTCCATATATGTAAGACCACTCTATTAAAACGACCTGTAGAAGCATTCCAAACATTTCCAGGAAACATCTGTGTACTAGTGTGGAGGAAAATAAAGATGGGACTGGACTTGATTTAAACTATAAGGAAGTTTAATCACAAAGGCTAGAGTACATAGTGAATCTGAACATGTACATTTAAAAAAATTAGTTATCAATGGACTTTTATTTTACTTATTGATATGTGGATCTGAGGATCCAACCCAGTGCTTCACCCATGCTAGGCAAGCATTCTGTTACTCCAGCCCTAATCTGATACATTTTTAATAACCTGTTTTACATAGACATTAACCAGTAGCCTTAATCCTTTTTTCAATATCTGTTTGGATTGAATTAGTAACCCAGAAATCAGTGAAGCAAAGAATCTAATTTTATCTCCAACTGTGGTTTCAGATATCACAGTGTCTGAGTTAAGATTCCCCTTTGAAGAACTTAACTCTGTTGTGTTCTGATTCCAATCTCCCATATTTGTCCAGTCCTTAGTTTTAGAACAGTCTGACATAAGGTGTCCACAGATATCAATGTCTCTTAGCCTATTTAGAAAATATCATTATCTGAGTCTTGTCTTCAACTCTAAGTGTGTAGCATCTAAGGGGAGTAGTTCAATGCTGTGAAGCTGGACAAAATCTTTTGATATTCCTTTCATCTAAAAAAATGTTTTTTAGGGGGTGCATACCAGGAATTAAACACAGAGGCACTCCAGGACTTAGGCTCATCCCCAGCCCTATTTTACATTTTCTTTGGAAAGAGTTGCTTAGTGCCTTACCATTGCTGAGGCTGCTTTGAACTCTCCATCCTCTGCCTCAAACTCCCAAGCCCCTGGGACTAGAGGCATTTCCCACCATGCCTGACTGGCATTACATTTTTTTATTAGATACTGTGAATAAAGCTACAATAAAAATGGAATTGCAGTTATTTCTTTGAGAAAAGTTTTCCAATTCATTTAGATGTATGCCCAGAAATATTATTACTGGATTGTATGGCACTTTTTAGCCAGATTTATTATTATTATTTTTAGTTATTGAGTCACTATAGAATAACCCATGGGCACTTTTTCACTGTGCTATACACCAACCTGTACCCCTTTTTTGAGACAGCATCTCACTCATTTGGTTACAACCTTGCCAAATTGCTGAGACTGGTCTTGAACTTGAGATTCTCCCTTCTTATACTCCTGAGCCACTGGAGCATAGGCATGTGCAGCCTTGCTTTGCTACCCAAAATTATTATTAGTGGATTATATGTCATTTTTATCTTGAGCTTTGGAAGAACCTTAACACTTTTTTCAAGAAATATATTTTTTAATTTTTAAATTTTCACTTATATTTTTACATGCATATGTACACTGGCATAATTTTAATCTTTCAGAAATTGTTCACCTTACTTGGTTTGGCACTCGGAGATAAACCCAGGAGTGCTAACCACAGAGCCACATCCCCAGTCCTTTTTATGTTTTATTTTGGGACAATGTATAGAAAACAGGAGCCACTTCAATGAAACAAAAATGTGTCTGATCCCAAGAAAGCAATTTTTTTCAAACTATAGCATTTATTTCATTTTGAATGTACCTCCTCTTTTCACCTATTTTTCTGGTTTCAACAGCATGCATGAACATATCTGTAGCCTTATGCTATCATATAACTACATATTATCAGGATCAGAAACACAGTATTTTATATAGGCTTTGCTACTGTTTGAGGAGTATCATATATATTAAATAAACACTTTATATAAAAAATAATAGCAATTTATATTCTTTCTCTAATTCAAGAGAAATTGTTTCTTGTCCTCATCAATACTGTGTAATTTTATTTTTGGCATCAGATGTTAGCTTGCATTTTTATAATTTGTTTAGATGTTAAGAGGTTTTAATTTTTGAACATTTCTCTTACCATAAGAGTCATTTTTTTAATTAAATATTCTTAACTTTTATGTGAGCTCATGAGTTCTCCCACTTCTCTTTATACCTTTTCTTAAAATTATGTTATTATTTAGTTGTGGCTGGACATAATACCCTTATGTTATTTATTTATTGTTATGTGGTGTTGAGGATGGAATCAAGGACCTCACATGTGCCAGGTGAGTGATCTGCTACTGATCCAGAACTCCAGCCCATCTTTGTACTACTTAATGAAAAAAGGTTTATTTCTTAATGTTGCCCAATTTATAATTTTTTAAAACATATTTATGTAACTTTTTGAAAATAAATAACTGCTCTGTTTTGTGGTTCTTGAGATTTAAACCAAAGTTGCCATTACACTCATCAACATCCACAGGCATTTTTTAAAAAATCTTATATAGAGACAGGTTGTTTGCAAGTGGCCCAGCTAACCTTGAAATTTTAACCTTTCTGCCTTAGTCTTCCAAATAGATGGCATTAGAGGCAAGTACTATGACATTTTCCATATAAATCCCTTTTATTCATGCTGGGGATTGAATGCAGGGGTAACTGACAAATGAATCACATTCCCAGGATTATTTTATATATTATGTAGTGACAGGGTCTCACTGAGCTTTTTAGTGACTCTTTCTATTGTGGCTGGCATTGAACTCACAATCCTCCTGCCTCAGTCTTCAGAGTTTTGGGATTGCAGGCATGTGCCACCACACCTAGCATAAATTCCTTGTTATAGTAACTTTTGACAGATATATATGTGTTATTGAATCTAGGGGTGGTATACCCTTAAGCTACAGCCATATACCCAGGCCATTCAATATTTTATTTTGAGACAGAAACTTCCTCATGGTGGTCATGGCCTTCCTGTGTTGACAAGCCTTTCTTTGAACTTTTGGTTCTTAAGCCTCTACCTCCCAAGTCATTGAGATTATTTCTGTAATACCATCCACAGATCTATTTTATTTTTATATTGAAGTATACAATACTCCTGAAAATGAGTTTCTTCTGGTATTAAGAAAGTATATAATATTGTTTTCCCAAAAAATAATTTCTTGTCCCAATGATTTTTTTGGAAAGAATGTCATATTTCTATTTCTGCAAAGCATTGCAAACTTTCTCTAAATTTCAAGTTTCTTGTTGTTTGTTTTGTTTTGTTTCATTTTCTTTTTCTTAATAAAGGTTCTGTGTTACTTACACACATCTATTTATTTATATTATTATAAGGTATCTAATTATTTCTATAAGTTCATATTGTACAACAATGTGTGGTAAAATCCATCTGTTGTTCAGTGATGTACTTCAAGTAAATATAATATGTAACCTGAACATTTGGCAATACAAAATTCTAGATGTCAGTATTCACTATAACATATAAAAAATAAATAAGATAAATTTAAAAAAAAATTAAAAATGTTTAGAGTTCATTTCTTGCAATGTATACCTATTATTAAATGAGGCATATTTGGTACAGGTACATATATATTACTATTATATACAATTAATATTTTATTGCTACATCTCAAATTAATCATATCTCTTTCAATTTAATTTGTCTTCTGGAAGCACCCATACATGACACTCTATGCAGATGTACATTTTATTCATTTTCCTGAATTTTAGTCCTTTTATTTTAACTAGTGAAGTCTGTAGATTTTCTTTTTATCCTCAGCTTTAGGTGCATCCCACTGCATAAAGTTTTAATGTTGTGTAATTGACCTCTAATATTCTGTAAAATTTATCCCCAATTCTGAGCACTCTGGACTATTGATGTCTGAATGAAAAAAAATCTCAAAATTATTCATGCAAAAAACAGGAAATGGATGTAATATTTTGAACAACCAACAATAAAAAAAAAAGAATCTAGCAAATAAAAATAAATAAATAAATAAATAAATAAATAAAAATAAATAAAAAAGAAGCAGGAAATGGATGGATCAGAATGTAAGACTGGTGGATGCTAAGTATGTAGATGACATTATTTTTTTTTTTAGAGTATTGGTGGAGAAGCTGGGCTCAGCTCCAGATTTCTGACCTAGCACTTAAGAGGCCCTGTGTTTGATCATCAGCACCACATAAAAATAAATAAATAAAGTAAAGATATTTTGTTCAACTACAACTGAAAATAAACACATTAAAAATTGTGGAACATATTGGGGTAGGGGAAAAATATCAATGAAAAAAGAACTTGAGTAGCAGAAGGGTTCAGATGCAACAAGTCTACAATGGCATCATGAGGTTAGAGGGGTAGTGTTTTTGGAAGCAGAAATAAAATTTGGGAAGAAAGAAAAAGGTAACTGTTGCACTATTCTCAAGTGAGAGAGCCAGTTGAGTGGGTTCTGTTTTTAACTCTTCCCATCTATAAGTGGAATTGACAGTTCATGAGGTATGCCTCAGTAAGTAGTAGAACACCATATCGAAGTACCTTTACACTTTTTCAAGGCTACAAGCTCTCTTTTGCAATTGCAGTCACATTACATCTTTGTACTTTTTAGTTATTCATTCATTCATTCAATTATTTATTTGTTTCTTCATTTACTCACTTTTTCTTGTCATTACTAGTGATTATATAATGGCATAAATATCTCAAATGTTAACTTCTCTAATATTGGTTTGTGTGTTTATGTATATACTTATTATTTGAACAATTTCCCCCTTGCCAAGCCTGATTTATATTACATCTTAATCTTGTTTTATAAATACTTGATAAAAACATTATTTTAAACAGCTTAAGGATCTATCTCCTGAGCATAATTCCAATCACAAACTAAAGTGGGCATCTGGGTCAATTAAAAAATGTGTCAAATCTTTTCTTTGTTCCTATTTATAACTTAAAATAGAACTCCTCTCTCACTTGTATATGTTTGAGAACATACTAATTTCTGAATGCAGCATTTAATATAGATGAGTTTTCATCAATAAACCCACTATTGTTTTTAAATTGTTTAAATCCTCGACCCTGAACGTTTCACTGATTACCCCCCCCACCTCTCCCTCTCTCTCTCTCTCTCTCTCTCTCTCTCTCTCTCTCTCTCTCTCTCTCTTTCATATTACAGATTGAACCCAGGAATGGTTTTCTGCTAAGAAACATCCTCAGCCCTTTATAAAATATTTTATATAGAAAAAGGGTTTTGTAGAGTTTCTCAGAGCCTCACTAAGTTGCTGAGGATGGCTGGCTTTGAACTTGTGATCTTTCACCCACAACCTCAGAAGACTCCAGAATTACAGGCATGCACCACTGCATATAGCTTTTGATACTCTCTTTAAAATAATCAGTCACAACTCTAATAATTGAAATTGCATTTACATCACTCTTTTCTAATGCAGTAATATATTACCATCTAAAATATTTTTTTGAAACAAATTTATTAGATGACTACTATTTTATTCCCAGAGTTTATTCTGTTACCTCTTTAGGATTGATAAATGGTCTTCTTTCTCTTCTTTCTTCTTCTTAGATATGTGTGGTCTCTTGTTACCAAATTTGTCTATGATAAGTGTGTTGAAAATTATGATTCTAAACCTATCATGAATTCCAACATTTCCAAGAGTATTGAGAGCAGAAATAGAACAATATTCATAACTAATGAATCACTTTCAGTGGAAGCATAGTACCAGTGTCCAACATGGAATGTAATCAAGATGCTTCAGTGGTAAGGTGGTGTCAGAACACTACCCTAGGGATTTGGGGACCTCTAAAGCACCATGTCCATATCAGAATCATTTAGTCACCTTTTAAATACAGTTATTGCTGCTTGCATAAAAAATAAAACACTATATATAAGAAAGGTGAATGAGAATTAAATCCTCTGAAGGCACCAAGGTTGAACTTTAATTCTAGTGGATAATTAGTAAAATAAGAAAGACCTTGCAATAGCCCCATCTTTCCCAACTACATGGAATAGAACATTTAGGTGTACTGAACTGAAGTGACAAAAATGCATTTCATGGAGATGGTATCAAAGAAATTTTAATGGCAGAATCCTGGAAATGTTAGATAAAAATATACACATACATATACAGTTACACAGATAAAAAAGATAAATGATAAGCTCATAAATGCAAGGGTAAGTTCAATGTACATGAGTTGTATGTACAAGGTAATTATAACAGCATGAGTTGTATGTACAAGGTAATGATAACACCTAAAAGATGAAGAAAGTAGTAATTGAGGTGATACAGAACTCTATAATTGTAAGGAATAATAATAAAAATTTAATAAAAATAGATACTGTTATATCACTTTGGTTATGCCTCTTTCCTCTGCTGTTCATCTGAATTTGATTCTCTCAAATAAGCTTAGGTGGGTAAAGTGCTTTCTGAATTTTTTTTTTGTTGTTGTTGTTGTTGTTTTCAGGATTTTGTCAGCTAAGTCTTGTAATGCCCAGCCGTGAACTCAATTTTGTTGCTTTTTTACAACTTATTCTGATCTGCAGAGGCACAAACCCACTTCACTCATTTTGTTCAATGAACTGACTTTTCTTCTATTTTTGCAAACAATGTTTGGAATAGTCAGTCTATAGGAGGGTCTTCCATATCATATAATATGGTTCTCAGACCCTGTGGGAATTGAGGGTAGTTTCCTGCTGTTTTACTATCATCTTCCCTGTGAGAAGGCTTATATATCTTCTGTATTCCACAAACTCAAAAGAGAAGTATTTTTGGTCACAAGCTAAAGAACACTAGAAGCTATAATATTTGAGAAAATGCAAGAATAATTTTCTCTGAGACTTTTATAGGAAGTATGGCTATTTCATCAATTTGATAAAAATTTATATAATCATAATCATTCACACTGTGAAAGTCTTGTATTTAAATAATCCATAATTGTAAAAAATAATTTCTGGTTATTTCATTCCAATAAGTGACTTAATTTTTTAGCCATATTAAAAATCAGAAATTACTGAAAATTAAATCTATGTATTCAAATTTCCACCATAATAATGTGATCAGAATTAAGTAGGAATTAAGAGAACATTGAACAGAGTTGCTATAAAACATGATTGAAACTTCCCTGCCTTTTCTGAGTGTAAGAAACAGGATGATAAAGCAACATTAAATTTCTGAATAGTATGTAAGTTTATTTGTGATTCATTTTTCAGTACTAGTTTCCAGTGCTGAGGATATAGCTCAGTTGGTAGAGTGCTTGCCTTGCATGCATAAGGCCCTGGGTTCAATCCCTAGCAAACATGAGAGAGAGAGAGAGAGAGAGAGAGAGAGAGAGAGAGAGAGAGAGAGAGAGAGAGAGAAGAAATACCTGTTTCATTGTGATGTAACTTATTGGTGTTCTTTGCTAAACCATTCTCTTCATGTTAGATACTCACATGTTCTCTTTGCTTTTAGTTACTTCTGATAACTTCTGCTTTAACTATTATTTTCTTATGAACATAATAGGGATTCCTTTTATTATTTGGAACTAAAAAAAGCTGATTTTCACAAAAGGAGGTTTTCTACTGTGTGTATATATATATATATATATATATATATATATATATATATATATATTCTGATCATTCTAGTTTTATATTTTGGAGATTGGCTGTTTTATTTTCAGCTGTTTAACCTACTCAATTTAAACTTGGTCAATTTGTTGACTAGTTCCCTATCATTTGTTTCATCAAGTGAATGTAGTTTGATCAATTTTATGATCCCATTCTCTACTTTTCTACCTCATTGATATTGGTTTCTTCAAAGTTTCCCATCAAAGTTTCTGATTGGTGGTGGGGATAACTAGAAACTGAACTCAGGGCTACTGGAGTACTGAGCCTCATACCCAGACCTATTTTGTATTTGATTCAGTGGCAGGGCCTCACAAATTTGCTTAGTGCCTTGTTGCTGAGGATAGCTATGAAGTTGAAATCCTCCATCCTCAGTCTCCAGAGCTACTGGGATTCTAGGCTTAAGCCACCTTACCCAGCTAGATCTTGCATGTTTTAATTTGATGTCATTTAAAACTTGCAAATACAACCATGTTGCACTTACAGAAATATATTTCCATTCATTATTCAACTATTATTGTGGTAGCAAATTTTTTTTTAGGGGGTAATGTTTCTCTATAATTTTTCTGTTGCACTTACAAAATTAAATATATATCATGTTAATGTCATGTTATTGACAGTGTTTTACAACATTTAATATTTTTTTAGCTATGTAGTAACTAAAAATAAATAAGCTCGTATTTCTCCAATCTTATATGACCCCAATGTAGCTAGTTTCAGACACACTTTTTATTGTTTGTACTCAAATTTGTCATTTTATGATGAGTAGGCCAATGAAAAAATTTAGTTTCATTCAAAAATAAATATTTAATTGTATTTATTCAGGTTATCATCACATCTGATAAGCCTATAAAGAAAATAGTAGTGTGACTACTTCATAGGTGATTGTGAGTTGTTTTAGTAATTAATATGTTACCACAATGTGTCCATTAGAAACAGCTCATAATTTACTCAGTGTACATTCATTAAAATATAATATTTTGAGAGACCTTTAGCATAACAGCATGAAGATATTCATGAAAACTTAGCCCAGCAGAACTAGTGAACAGGAGAAAATTTCCAACTATTTATAATTACTGGTCCAGAAAAGTAGCTCAAGAAAATAGACAATTAGAAGTACAAAAAAAAGTATAAAAGGCAATAGAAATACACATTTTCTACTTTCTTAATGGATATTGAAAGCAATGTATAAAACTGCATATTTAGAATATATGTCCCTAGTTCCTCAAAAACCCTAACCTGAAAAATAAAAACAAAAACAAAAAAAACATCTCACTATGTAGTAAGCATTATTAGTATTCTTCTTTATATTGTTTGACACATATTTTGAGGTTTCCAAAGAAAAAACATGTAAAAATAGAGAGTGTCTTCAGACTGAAGTCTTTAACATTTTTTTTTCATCACCCACACACATACATTTGGCTTGGTACAAAAATCCTTGTTTAATTCTACTAATTTGCATTTTTTTTTCAGAGTGCAACCAAAAGTTTCAGGATGTGTATCTTCTAGTCTAGCATGTACTTAGTGCCACATTAGTTATTCACCAATGGAAATCAGTCCTCAAAAGGCACTGATGAATTAATTAATTAATTAATTTTTGATTTTACTGTGGAATTGACTTAAGTAAATGTATGGCTCTTTATTTTATTCTTTTTATTTTAGTCCTTATTTGTACTGGGGATAAAATCTAGCAGTTCTCTATAATTGAGCAAAATCATCTCTGCCTAAGTTGCTCAATTAGTTTTGTACTTTCATTAGTATCAGGAATTAAACCCAGAGAAACTTAACCACTGAGTTACTTGAAAAAAAAATTTTTTTTTTGCTTAAATTTCTGAGGTTGCCTTTAGCCTTGAGAATTACCTGATTTTCCTTCTGAGCTACTGGTATTACAGAAGTTCACCATCATAACAAGGAATCTTGTACTTATTTGGTTGGCCTCACCATCACAACTTACTAAAATTATAAATGTACACCGTCATGCCTGGTGCTTGCTGAGCAAGTTTGAGGTACTGGGTTCAATTCTAAGCATCACATATACATAAATAAATAAAAATTAAAAGTCCATCCACAACAAGATACATACTTCACATTTGTTTTTTATTTTATTACTAAATTAATATTTGTTAATAAATCTGGTTATTAAACCCATACTATTATAATTAGGCTTTATGAAACTGGATAATGAACTAAAAGTAATGTATATGTCCTGGTCTCAGGAGATTACAGTTCATCAGTTATTTACAATATATATCATATTCCTTTGATTGGCAACTGTTAGTTATCTCCTTCAAGTAGAAATTAAAGTAGAGACTATAAAACTTGTAGGCCAGATTTGTTTCACTGAAGTGCAAATTTTGTAATTTAAAGAAGTATTAGATAATTAATTAATTTTTAGTAAATTTCAGGTATTAGTTATTTTAGGGGTTTTGGTGATTGACCCCATTGACACTTTACCAATGAGTTACAGCCTGATTATTTTCAATTTTAAGATAGGGTCTCTCTATGTTGCATAGGACCTCAGTAAGTTGTTGAAGTTGGACTCCAAGTTGCAATCCTCCTGACTCAATCTTCATCATTTCTGTGATTACAGTAGTGTTCCACTGCCCCCTACACTTATTAGATTTTAAGAGAGCACAATTGGAAATAGAATGACCTTGCTTAGTTGGCTTTGTATTTGTAATCCTCTGGCCTCAGCCTCCAAAATTGCCAGTTTTACCAATGTATGATAAATTGTGTAATTTGCATCTTTGTGAATTACTCATATAACTTATGTGTAAATAACATGTCAGGAAACTTTATGCTCAGGATCTTATTTGTCAGCTTTCATTTTGTCTTTTAGTAAATGCCTTGTGACTCCTTTTTCATAAATCTGACTGTCCCTATGCATAGATTCTTCTGTCTGAAAACATGGCTATGACTTAGAGATGATTTTTGTTTGTTTTAATGCAGACTTGTTCCTTGCTATGTTAGAGTAAGACCCATGACATATGCAAGAACATAGGTAAGAGAGATTGCTGACACTGAACTAGAGCAAAAGCAGGAATGAGAAGCCTGAGGAGCTCAGAGAACTGAGGATTGTGTGAGACTGAGCACACTGCTCAGCAGGGAGATCAAGTTTATATTCTACATAAAATAAATGGGCAATACAAGAAAGCATATATGTGAAGTATTAGAAGATACTAGTTAATCATGTAAAATTTTTATTCACTCATAAAATAGCAACAACAATCAATAGAGTATTAGCAGAATGTTAATTAGAACATAATAAATGTTCATTTTTGCAATAAGTAATATATATAATACAGTTGAAAGTTGGCATTAGATATCTTTTCAAAAAGAGATAAATAGACAGATATAGCAAGACATGCCTGTAATGCCAGGACTGAGGGCTGAGGCAGGAGAATTATAAATTAGAAGCCAGCCTAATACACTTAGAAAAACTTTCTGCCGAAAAAATAAAAAGTACTAGGGATGTACTTCAGTGGTAAATGACGCCAGGGTGCCATCTGTGTCGAAAAATACAAAACAGAGAGAATGAGAGAAACATAGAGAGTGAGGGGCCAAGAGAGAGACAAAGAGAGACAGAAAGAAAGGGAGAGAGAGAAAGAGAGAGAGAGAGAGAAAGAAAGAGAGAGAGAGAGGCAACCAAGAATAAAAATATACGTTTTACATAGCTTGTGACAAAACAGTCAAACACCTGCCATGCTTGTGCAAGATCTTGGATTTGATCTCCTTTGGTGCATGTACACACACACTCACAAAAAAATGAATTTTAATTCATATAAGAATATTAAAAACTTGACAACTTTACAAGAGTGGTTGATGTATAGACATAGTTTTCTTATATACTTATTACAAATTATAAAGTAAAATGAAAATTTAAAAAGTCACAGCATATTCACATAAATGTAAGTGGATCTCATAATAAAAACTCAGTGTTTTTTTAACAGTAATAAGTTACATTTTTCTTTCACTATTTTACAGGCTATAATTTTGGCTGCTTTATGAATTCCATAAATGATTTATCTTTTCATTCCAGAAAGCACATGTGAACTTAAAATTAACTTTATAAATATTTTCAGGTGTAATTCTTTATCATTTAGTATATTCACATGTTTACCTTTCCCAGCATTTAGTTTCAGAAACTATTTTAGATGAAATAAAAAATTAGTGCCCACTAGCAGTTTTTCCTTTTTTATTTTTCACAGAGCTCTAGGCAATGACTTATATGTGTTTTGGATTTATGAATTTACTTGTGCAAAAAATGAAATATAATATTAATTGTAAATCACATTACAGTTTCTCTGCTTACTTTCAATTAGCTTAAGGTTTCCATGTACACATTCATTGTAACATTTAGTGCTCTCATGAATCATACTTGCTCAATATGGCTGGGATAATAACTCAGAGGTAGAATGCTTTCCTAGCCTGTGTTAGGCCCAGAGTTCAATTTCTAGCAACACAAATATAATATTCCTGAGTAACAGTCTACTGTGAGGATTTACATGTTTCCATTTATCTATTTACCTTGCATTGATTTTACATATTGGTTCTTTTTTTTTTTTAGAGAGAGAGAGAGAGAATTTTTTTTTAATATTTATTTTTTAGTTATCGGTGGACACAACATCTTTGTTGGTATGTGGTGCTGAGGATCAAACCCAGGCCGCACGCATGCCAGGTGTGTGCGCTACCTCTTGAGCCACATCCCCAGCCCTACATATTGATTCTTATGAATAGTTCAGTGATAAATATTTCTATATGAATGACAGTCTCAATACATTTCCAGTTACTTTTGGTATATTTCAGAAATAAATGCTTCTTCATCTAGTAATTCTTTATTTTATCAATAAACCATCAATGTAATTTTACTTTTGTATCATATCAGAGTGGCATGGAATTTTCAATATTCTTCATATTTACATTTTTTTCTTTTCCATATTGTTTTATTTTAGTGTATTTTTGCAAATATTTATAATTTTTGTTTAAATAATATAAAACAGTTGCTTTGGATAGGAAAAAGGAAGAAAAAAATAATGTCAAAAATAAAACATAGTTGTTCATTGAATGGTATAACAAAGACATATTAGAACTGTGGTAGCAGTTCTATGTACTCTGTACTATATACTATGTACTATGAAGTCATCTAGATTTTAGGAATTTTCATTGACTTAACAGCTTAAAAATTTTGGAGTCTCTGGGGGATGTATAACATTTTTTTCAATGGTTTAGTCCCTTATTGTTGGGTAATTATGAAGGGTGCATTTTGTCACTGGAGTATGAGAGCCTAAAAAGGTAATTATTTGGGCTCTGGGCTCAATCAGCCTCTCAATAAGGAGGAATGACTGCCCTCTAGCCAAGGCTAAAAACTTGGAAAAGATAGTTCTTTGAAAACAAAAAGTAAAACTTGATAATTATGTCTTCACTTTTATGGTGAGGTTATTTTTTGTACAGAAGTTTTTTTCAATTCCAATTTCTTATTTCTTATTCTTACTTTGGAAGCTTAATGAAGACTCCACAGCTGAATCTGATTTATAAACATGTAATTGTTTTCTTCTTAATTTTTTATACTTTTAATTCTTATATTCTAGTGTAAACACATTTTATGTTAAATATTGTACATAATCTCATGTAAAATCCAATAACATTACTTAAAACATAAACATGCATTTATATCAATCTACATTAAAGAAGAGACTACTTATTCTTCATTTAATTTTTCTGACACAATTGTCAAAATTAAATTGACCAGAGGTATGGAGTTTACTTATAGACTTCTAGTTTTCTTCCATTGTTTTGTTGTTCAATCTTATTTATATATATATATATATATATATACTACCTGAATATTCAAATAATTATAATGATTAAGGTGATAGGATATGTCAATGTCAGTAAGATAAAATATGTAAAGACAGACCATTTTTACATAATTTCATGAGACATTAACAAGAACAACTAGTGAAAAAAATTGTAGCACAACATTTTTAGAAAAAAAAACCACTTTTTTTTTTTTTTACCTTGGATTGAACCAGAAGCATTTCAGCATTAATCCACATCTCCATACTTTTTCATATTTATTTAGACACAGAACCCCTCAAAGTTGCTTAGAGCCTCACTGAGTTGCTGATGCTATCTTTGAATTTATTATTTTTCTACCTCTACCTCTTGAGCCACTGGGATTTTAGATATGTGCCACCATGTTTTGTTAGTTTTTGTATTTTATAAAGGTAAAATATTTTTAACTTGCATTATTGAAAATCATTCTCACTTATTAACAGAAGTGTTAATAATCAGAAAACTTTAGGATAAATGTGGCCTCTTTAGTTAATAGCTGGAACTGAATTTTTATCTGTATACCAGGGATTACTCTTGTGACAGAGGAGGGGGGTTTATGTACTTCAGGTTTCTCTTAGAATTGATTTTTATTTAAATTATTATTTGTTTTCTCTTTATTTCTATTTATTTTTTTACTCTTAACTCATATATGGATTTCTCTTATTATATTCAAAATAATTCTTGCAATTAAATTTAAAATAGTGCTCTATCAATGCATATATATCATAATGATGGAATGCATTTCCAAATTATGTCTATTTGAAATCCTTTTGTATTGACACAAGTTCCATGTAGCTTTATGTTCTCATATAGAAAGTCACAGATAATAATCTCATCAGGGAATTCTAGTGTATTCTGTGGTATCTTCTTTAAAAGTGCTGTGTTCTTCTACACTCTTTCATGGGTTTTTAAATTTTCATTTTTAGCACTTTTGGGACACAGATTATGTATTCTTTTTCTAAAATTTCCATAGAATATTTTAATGCCATGCCTGTGGGATGCATTGTAGCATTTTCATGTTTCTCACATGGTAAGAAATTAAGAATATATTGTTGATTACTGATTTTTTTTTTTAATTGAGACATCAGGCATTACTCAAAATTATTCCAAGTTCTCTTTAGAAGGCTCAGAAGAACACTCTTGAGTATATTTTCCCCACTGGTGATGTACATAATATGGATACAGATCCTGCTCTTTTTGGTATGTCTCTGTCCAAAACCTCAGAGAGTAAGCAAATTTGCATGTAGTATGTGGTTTAGTGGAAATCTTCGGGATTTGGAGTCATGCATACTTGAATCTGCATTCTACCTGGTCTGCTTAATAGCTGTGGATATACAAACACATTTTTTTTCCTTCAAACCATTATATAAGCTTCATGTATAAAATAGGGTTGAAGATATAGAGTGCTTGATATCAGCAATTCTTCCTTATTTCCTGCCTTTATAAACTACGTATTGTGTTTTTCATCTTTACCTGTTAAAATGCAGAGTCTATTCCTAAGTCTATCAAATATTTATTTATTTTTTCTTTCTTTTTTTTTTATTGGAGTGGGGGTGGAGTACCTGGAATTGATGTCAGTGGCACTTGGCTACTGAGTCACATCACCAGCCCTATTTTGTATTTTATTATAGACAGGGTCTCACTGAGTTTCTTACTTCCTCAACATTGCTGAGGCTCAGTTTAAATGTTTTTAAGAATTCTCCTGCCACATTCTCCTGAGACACTTCTATTATGTTCAGGCACCACTGTTTTTTTTGCATTTTGTTATTTATTGTGGCTCATAGGAACCAGTAAAGATGAAAGTGAATAGTATAGTACCTACACTCAGAAGATCTTGATTTCTTTTGATTTTACTTTTCAAATCCTGTTGTGTCCAAATAACCAGCCTACATTAGTTGAGGAATTATCAAAGCAGAAAATCAAGGTGCTGCTTGTGAGGATGATAGGTAACCCTCTGAAGTTCACCAGCCATCAGCTAACTTTTTCTACCAGAAAAACCCAGATAAGCCCAGCTTGAATTAATAAAGCAGCACAATCATAATCTAATAAGCTCTAGAGTGACTCATTCACCATTTATAATTGGAAACCAAGATTCTGTCACATACTTGGAGAAAATTCTGTGGAAAACAGCAGTTGCCTTATTGGTACTGTTTTCCTTTTTTCCCTAAGTTAAGCCTGGACCATTATTGAGGTGCTATTAGCTTATGCAAACATGTATACATCAGATTGATGCAAAAACTGTCACAGTACCTTATACAAACTGAGGAAACAATATCACAGCCTAGGTAGGCATTAGGTCAAAGGCTAAGTTACAAAATAAGATGTTTTTCTTTAATATATTTAAATTTTAGAGTCAAGGCTGTGAAAAGATATACCAAAATGAGACATCCAACTCTTGGAACTCTCTGTTATACTATCTGACATCTGAAATGGGAATGAGTCTGTTCCCAGTGTCAAATAGAAAAAAAAAAATCATTATCTTTTAGACCTTGTCTTTTGGTCTTCCTTCTCTTTCTTAGGGCAGTGCCACTACTGCTGTTTGGTTTTGTGGAATAGTATTTATTAGAAAGTGTATTCTCATATCTCTTGTATGGAATGCTGGGGTCCAGGCCCTTTGATTGCCCAAGGACAGAGAAGCCATATTCTCAAAATGGAATGTGATCATTATGATTTAAGTTGTACTAGAGCATTAAAATTGAAGGAGTTGTGAGGATGGAGTTCTAAATACATATATATTCTTTTTTAGTAATTTTATATTTGTCTCATAATAATAATACTCTTGACATATTAAGTTTTCTGATTAAAATAAATTTCAACTATGTCTTTTTTATTTTATATACTAAAATAGTTAAATCTACACCTGTGCCTAACATATTATTTGTAGTTGGAGATTAGGGGAGTGCTTCCTAGTTGAGAGCTCTAACTGCCCTTTTTAGAAAATAGATCAAGAGAATTAAATTAAAAAAATTATTGCCCATTATATAGTTTTCATTAATTAACAATATGTATGCATTTAATTCATACATTGATATTATCCTATATAAAAGGCTTAATGTAAATATCCTATTGCCAGGCTAGACTCCATCACATTTGTATAAACTTGCCCTTTAAAAAAGCTGCTGTCTGTACTCAATTATAATCACCTTTAAAAAATGAAGTAAATGCACACAAGAGCATGCCTATCTTGACAAATTCTGGCCTCATTCATTCCTGAAGTTGATGCATCTACTGTTATTAGATAGTAGGCTCAATGGATTCAGACTAGGAGAGCAGCAGTTTCCAATCAGGTGCTCTTGGGTGATAATTGTTTAATCCAACATATGATAAGTACAAAAAGTATGAATTACACTATCTGATTGAGTTTTAATTTCTGGAGCTTGTCATTCTTTCAGATTCATTTCTAGGCTTTCTTCACAGTGCTCAGGAGACTGAGGTTCTGCTTCCACCTAGATAATAAAAAATCTATTGGGAGAATGCAAGTCACCCTGAAAGCCAGGCAATAGTTACTGTGCAGGGTATTGCGACTGTATCTGTACACTGGAAAGGGAGAAGCACTCTAAAATATTGTGTGGAGATTATCTGGAGAGTAGTTGAATGCCCTGCACCTGAAATAAATCTCCTGAGACGCCCTCCACTTAAGTCTTTTTTTTTTTTTTCTTTGACTATTGGCAATACTGCTACATGATAATGGGCATGCAGTCATTTCTTTTACTTACTCATTTTAACTCCTTGAATTTAATTAATTTAACCATGTTATATGTTATTTATGTTTTAAATAGTTCAAGGAGTTTACATTATTTTCACAAATGACTTTATAAAATTTATATTTTCACCAACAGAGTGTTAAGTGTTTTCTTTTTTTCATATTCATAGTTTCTTGACTCTTTGTTTGGTATTAGATTATTAACAAAACTATTCTCTTTTTTGGGGGGTAGGCACTTGGGATTTAACTCAGAGGCACATCCCCAGCCCTATTTTGTGTTTTATTTAGAGACAGCATCTAACTGAGTTGCTTAGTGCCTCACTTTTTCTGAGTCTGGGCATTGAACAGGAGTCCCTCCTGCCTCAACTTTCCAAGCTGCCGAGATTACAGACATGTGCAACTGTGACTGGTGATGAAAGCTACTCTAACACCTGTGTTCAGTGTACAAGTGTCCACTATTTGACTTGTTTATCAAATATGTCAGGGAAGATTGTGGAGTCCAGTTTGTCAAGGATCCACAGAGAGAGTGTGTGGAAACCTTTTCTGGGAATTAACAAATATATGTGCTTTATAACCTCTTATCTGAACTACTGCTTGGGATTTTAGAAGCCCATTTAGATGCTTGCAAATCAATAGTAAACAAATATTTTGTGATCTAGAGGAGATTTGCATATGATCAGTAAGCTTCATTCCCAGAACCTGAGCATATGGAATGGCTTTTTATTTGGGGTCCTCTGCCTAAGCCTCCTACTTTTCTTTCTATAGAGTATTTTCTTATATGTGAGGTAACTAGTTTCTTCCATTGAATGGAAGATGTTGAGATATTACATCAGTCAGTTAAAAAAAAAAATTCCTGCTGGGAAAAATTGGCTGTCATGGAATTTTTAGAAGGGCAAGCTGAAGACTGGAGCTCTTTGTGTGCTGAACACCCATAAGTGCATAAACCAAGTTATTTGTGATTTAACTTCTATGTCCCAATCCCAGGGTCTTAAGCCCATGGATACCCTTGCAAGAACATAGATAACTATCATTTTTTTCTGTATTCTTAGTAGTATTAATGTGAGAATCCTTCTTCAGCACAAGCAAAATTAAGATCTAAAGCACAAAAAACAGTTTAGAGGTAGGGTGATATATACATATGGTCCCAATCTTCCTCTACTTGGGGTTTCACTAGCTGTTGTTAATTCTGGTCCAGTTACATAGCACATTGCCTAAGGCTGGGATGAGATCCAAGCCTACCATAGCTTTTTAAAATCATCAAAGTGTAGACATTTTCCAAGTTGTACAGTTTATACAAATCTTTCAACTCATTTTTTTACTTTGCCTAAGAGGAACTTGAAATATAATATTTCCACTTAATGTATTCATTAATGGAAAGTGAGTCAGGAGCTACTATTTATTTATATTCCCAACATTGCCCTCACTTAATGTATGCCTTTTATCATTGGGCTATTATTGTAATCCTGTGTTTTTCAGATTGTACACAAACTATGCCAGTGAATTGTGCCCCCAAGTTGATCTTTCTTCAGGTTGGCCATGTCAACCATTCACATGTGATGTTGTTCTTCAGGTGTTTAGATTTATGTTGACCTTTCAATTCCTATTAAGTATACATAAAGTTATACATACATATACATTCATCTATGGATTTGTTTTTTATTATTGTAAAATAAGCTCTTCTTTAAATTCAGAATTTGGGGGTTGCTGATTTCATATATAACATATAACATTCCAGATGAATTTTAGAATTTTTTCTCTGGTCACTTGTCTCATTAAAAGTAAAATATGCTAATATTTTAATGAAATGATATTGTAGATTTAGGGGAAATTTTACATCTTGGTAATGATGAGTTTTATCATGTACACAATGATGTGTATGATAAAGTCTTTTATGTTCTTTTGTATATTTTTATTTTCTCAAACTCTAAATATTTTTATACATGCATAAATGCAAAATATAACATGTATGTAACACCTACATAAAATTATGTAATGACTCCCATATTTGTCAAACTGGATATATTATGATGAAAATGGGTTTTGAAAATAATTTTTCTCACTGTATTCCCTTTGCCTTTCTAACCCTATTCTTTTTATATCTTTCTCAATGTACATTGCCTTTTCTCAATGTCCTGAATTTCAGCTGTTTGGACCAATACGGCCATATCCTTATATGTTATCTTGGTTCAGATATGCAGTAATTTTAATAAGCATATGCTTCTGCTGGGGAATAGACATGTATTTTCAATAGCCATTTCTTAAAAGAAATAACAATTTTCACTCTCTCTTTAGTTCCTGAGAATTTACTTGCTCCATTTTTTTACTTATACTATTTAATTTTTGTGCCACAGATATGATTTTAATTGCCATTTTCAAATTTCTAAAGCTATTGAGCTATTTTATATTTATTGGACACTGTGTTTCCTTTTAAAAGGTGGCTATTGAAGTCTCTTCCTTTCCTTTTATTGGCACCCAGGATTGAATTCAGAGGCACTTAACCCCTGAACAACATCCTAGACTTTTAAAAATATTTTCCTTTGATACATGGTCTCATTTGATTGCTTAGGCCCTTACTAAACTTCTGAGACTCGGTTTGGACTCACAATTCTCTTTCCTGAGTATCCTGAGCTGCTGGGAGTATAAAAATCTGCCACCAATCATAGCTCTTACTTTCTTTATTTTGGAGTCTCTGTGTTTGATATTCTTTTAATTTTTGTTTACTATTTTGGTGCCCAGTTTTAAAATCAGGGATTCTTAACTACTGTGCAACATCCCCTAATATTTTTATTTTATTTTTTAAGTTTTAGACAGGGTCTCTAATTTGCTTATGGGCTTGGATGTGTTGCTAAGGCTTGGGATCCTCTTGTCCTAGCTTCTGTTACTCCTTTTTCTTATGTGAGGCATACATTTTGTCAAATGTGAGTCAATTAGTGTTTTTACCCAATTTGTTACTTCAGTTTGTACCCTTTAATGGTATCATATTATAAATATGATTTGCATTTAAGTATTTTCCTGTTTTGTTATAAAGGTATCATTTAGGGGCTGGGGATGTGGCTCAAGCCATAGCGCACTCACCTGGCATCTGCAGGGTGCTTGGTTTGATCCCCAGCACCACAAAAAAAAAATAAAATAAAATAAAATAAAGATGTTTTGTCCTCTGAAAACTGAAAAATAAATATTTTAAAAATTCTCTCTCTCTCTCTCAAAATAAATAAATAAATAAAGGTATCACTTAACTTTGAAAATAAACAACCATATTTTTGTCTCTTAATGTTATTATTATTTTATTATTCTTCATGATTAAAAAAAGGTGTGTCATACTACTCAGACATATTCAGAGCCATTTCTAAAGTTTATTTTGAGTAAGCAACTCACTAAGATGCTTAAGCTGATCTTAATTTGCAATATTTTTTTCTCTTTCTTCCAAGTAGCTGGTATTACAATCACCAGCCATTATGTACACTGTATAAATTTCTTTCTTGTAAAAACTTTGGCATATCTTATATTTTTTTCTTTTATATTAAGGTATATTTTACCAGTGAATGATTTATTAAGTAATACTAGGAAATGATACAATGGCATTTTTTTGCTATGCAGATACTCCATTGTTTAAGCAGATTTTTTTGGAACGTTTCTTTTTTTTTTCTTTTTTATGGTCGTTCTGCTTCTGTGTTATATCATTGTCTAAATGGCCAGAGTCTTCTGAAGTATTCTGTCTTTAGTTCCACAGGGCTAATAACTCACCTCATCATGATATCTATATTGATTGGTATAATGTTAAATTCAATAGTCATATGTAGCACAATGTTTTCATTAATGATGGAATTTATGTACTCTAATGGCTAAATTATAACCTAGGTGTGTAGTGGTATATACCATGTAGAATTATGTAAGTACCCTGCATCATTAGTAAACTAACAGAATCACCTTATGGTGCATTTTCTATAATGTATCCACATAATTAAATGAGACATCATTATACATACCATACATTTTACAAGTATATAATATATAAATAATATAAAAATTTTACTTATAAAAATTACCAGAGCTTTTTTAATTTTAGTTGTGTTCTCAATGCAACATTTGGAATTACTGATACTTTCTATGCTATATTCACTGTTAATATGTTCAAGTATTACTCCTTTGTTAGTATTTTCCCTATACTCTCTACGTATAACAATTGCCTTTCTCAAAGTATTGAGACTGATATTTAGTGAATGAATTCTTACTTTTATTTTGAATTAATCATTTAATAGTGTAATTTCTAGTACCCTATTTTTTTAGTCTCCCTTATTCTCTTCCCCACCAACATATGAAATTAATTTGATTATATTTAACAAAGCAAATATTTGATCAGCATCACACTCTACCGATCAACGAATTATTACAAGTGGAACATACTATGTGACTACTATTTCTATTAAGAAATAGAACATTAATGATGCTGCAGAGAACAGCTTTGTGTCCTCTTGATTTCACTATACACTCCAGTCACCCTAGTGGTAACTTCAAATTTTGTTTCAACTAGTTATTTTACAGTATTTTTCTTTAAACAAACAAACAAACAAACAATAAACAAGTGGGACCATTTATTTATTTTATTAATTGTAGAAGAAATGAATAAATATGTATCTCTTTGTGTAGGAAACAAAATCTTACACCAATTATGCCTGAAGGTTTTTTGGTGGAGCAAACAGGAGGGTGATCCAGGAGTCATATAAAAGAGGGATAGCTCAAAATGTCAGGGATGGAGCATGAAGAGTTCAGTTATGAGAGGTTACCTGAGTATAAGGATTGGTAGGATGGTTTGAAGAAAAAGAAAAAAAAAGATTAGGTATGAGTTACTTGAGACAATCTGAGGGAGCTCAGACGGAACAGGTTCAGAAGTAGAGGACCATCAGATTTAAGTTGGATGAGCAGTGCCTGTAGAGGGATAAATTTGAAGTCTTGAAAGAAAATGAGAATGGCATTTCGGTTAAATCTCAAAGAGCAGGAAGTCAGGTGTGTTACATACTTCTTTGATTACAGCATTCTGGTTTTTAGGAATGTCCAAATATGATGCCACTGGGGTAAGTATCCTACTGCCACAATATTTCCTGTCTTTTTCCCCGTGGGATCAACCTCTTTTCTCATCTAATACACAGTTAGCAGTTTCTTCATCCTCCTTAGATCTATTCTTTTAGTCCTTCACCATTTTTTTCTTCTACTTGTTCCAATTTGCTTTTTCTTTTATTGTGTCCACATTCAGATCCTTGATTCTCAAGGATGCCACATTCCTAATGCTTTACTCTGACATTGTTGTGGGACTGGGCATGGGCTCATGGGAATCTTGGTAACAAGGGCCCTGACGTAGAGAACCTGGACAGTGGAAGATGGTGGCAGAGCAGTCTATTTTCATGATGAAAACAGCAGTGGCAGTAACCTTTTGGAAAATTTAGAATATTTTGGTGTCCAAGAGTAGAACTGATGACTCATTGAGGTATACCTATGTAGGCAGTACCAAATCAATTTTCCACAAGGCTTGTAATTTCAGTCATTTTTTTTGTCTTTCTATTTCATGTTCTCCTTCCTGATTGATATGCAATAGTGAATTTGCTTTTTTGTAAACTTGTCTCAATAGTCATGAATTATACTCCTTTTTGTAAATTTACATAATGGTTTAATATTTCCTCTTTAATTAAGTGAATTTAGAAATATTTTGACTGAAACGTACTCTTTTGGTATGCCTTCTTTTCCTCACAAATATAAACCACTTCCATTCTGTCATATCAAATTTTTGCTACATATGTACTTTGCAAGTATTTTCTCTCACTTTATATTTTAGCCTGGATACTGGAGTGTTCCTCATCTACAGTATTAGAAATTGGCCATCACATACATAAATCCATGAAAATAAACAGGAAAGGGTCTTAAAAAATGAGTAATATAGTTCACTGATATACTTTCTCTTTTCACAGTATTCAAATAAGTACCATGCACATTCATTGTAAGAGGATGACCAAGGACAGGCAGAAAGTATAAATAGAGTATTAGTTGGACTAATCCAAAGCTCCATGTAATTGAGAGGGTTTACAGGGTTTCAAGAAAAAAATAAATAAGATTTCCACTCTGTGCACAGCTCTGTCCTCTGCTCTGCATTTGGAGACAGCGTATGATGTCACATTTTAATCTGTCATAGTCAGTTTTGTGCATAATTAACCTGTCTTGCTACATTCTCCTGGATCAGTGTCCCCTCTCTTCTTTCATCCACTGTGCATGCAATTTTATTTTTTTGTGATTCTGTCAAATACTCTGTGCAAGAATAAAAATAAGCTCAATGGAGTATCTAACATCTACATTGCTATAGTTCTCAGATTCTATGAGACTTGAATGTTGTAACTTGTTATGACAGCACCATTTTCTCTTGCTCTGTGTGTGTGTGTGTGTGTGTGTGTGTGTGTTTGTGTAGTCTCTGTTTATTCTTTTGAAGGCTGTATCACTACTAGGAGAAGGGAAACATTTGTAACCACAGAAAAAATACAATAGCCATTAAAAGCTGGAATGATTTTCTTCCAGAGTTTCTGAAGGAGTGTGTCTTTGCTAAAATTTGTTATTAATCCTCTATCCCGATTAAAAAAAAAAACATCCATAACTACAAAACAATGAGTTTTTATTATTTTAAGCTGTTATATTTGTGATTATTTTCTTTAGTAGCAATAGGAATCTAGGGATTTTTTTGCAAGTTTAATTGACAATGTAACAAAACTGAATCCTCCTAAAGTGGTAGGTATCAAATATAAATACTGGTTGTCCAGGTTGTTTATATATATTTGCAAGTTTAATTGAAAGCTGCCTAGCATATTTTCAGAAACAGAATGAGCTTGGTAAGGCAAAATCTTCAGTATTTTATTTATTTATTTATTTAATGTCTTACCTGCTTCTTACTGCAGATGTGTCTCTTTTATGTAACTTCTCATTACTTACTCTTTATAAAATATTTTGTTCTAAAGTACTTTTTAATATATTTTATTTTTGCAGTTTTCAAAAGTGTAGGGCTGATTCTCAGAAACTTTCTGAAAATGTTTTTATTTTTAAAAATTGGAGGAATTCTTTATTGCTTCTGTCATCTACTTAATTGAGAACAGAAAATTTACTGGTTCATGTTTCTTTCACTTCTTTCACTGAGTGGATGTATTTGTGTCTCTTTGGTGGTCTTTTATTTTGTTTTTTTTTTTGTTGTTGTTGTTTCTGAATTGTAGATTTTTGAGATTCAAACCAATGTTTTTAATATGGTAAAAGTAAGGTATATACCAAGTAGCTTACTTTTGTCTCTTTCTATTTAATCTTGTTTTTTCCTTAAATGAGTTATAACAGAGCTAAAGAAGTAGATATTTTCAAGGTCACCAGAAATGAAGTGTGTAAAAATAGAAAAAAAAAATTAGACAAAATGGAAAAGTCAGGAAAACATATGCACTTGGGCTTCTGACTAATGTGGTGAATTTCTGGCTGAATGTTATCTAAAGTGTGCTGTCATTGTGTACATAAAAATTTGAGAGTGAATACTTAAATTTAGAAAGGTCACATAGAACTGTTCTTCATCTCTAATGTGTCTTAGAGTTTTTACCAGGGGTATTAAAGAATCTCTATACTCCTTATTGTGTAGTGTTCAGTGACTTTGAAACTGTTTATGAATTCACTTTCCTGAAAACTTTAAAAAGCTGAGAAAAAGTGTCTTGTAAAACATAAAACAAACAGTATATAAGAATACTATATTCTGTTGTTTAAATGGTATCTCAACCTATAGTGATATTAAAAATCTCTACTTAGAAATATGTGCACATAGCAAAGAAAATTTACCAAAAACTACATACCTATTAATATTGCAGCCAAAATGTCACTAATAACATTTTATAATTTCTCAGTATTATCTATTAAATTCTGTATGTGCTGTATTATTGTCAAAGTTTTACCACACTGCCTAAATTTTGTAATATATTAGAAATCTTCTCTTTTTTTGGTACCATTGATTGAACCTAGGTACACTTAAGCACTGAGACAAATCCTGTGCTCCCATCCCGTTTTTATATTTTTATTAGAGACAGTGTTTTACTGAGTGACTTAGAGCCTTGCAAAGTAGCAGAGGCACCCTTTGTCCTTGTGATCATCCTGCATCATCCACCCAAGTCACTGGAATTATAGGTGTATACCACCATGGCTAACATATATTAACAACCTTAAGATTGACACTTGTTTCTCTTTGTTTTATAATAACCGGTGGTTATTTTGTACAAAAACTATGTAATGTATTTTGGGATGTATAATGTGTACATAAACATTTATAGTACTTGCACAAAGGGTACAAGAAAATAAACAGTCTGTGGTAAGGTTTTTATTTTGAATTTAGTAAACTCATATAATATTGGCTCTAATTAAATTGAAATTATAAGATGGAAATTCTAATTTTCTTAGCAACCAGTAAAAATAAAATATAGTGACATTGAAATACTAGGAAAGAATAAGCTGAGTGGAATAATTATTTGTTTAAAATTATTGATGGACAAACTCATCCTAGTGGTCCAAAATAAGAAATAACTCAAATGTTCTTGAATGTTGAAATGAACAATTTGTAGTGCATCCGTAAAATACAAAAGCAGTCATCAATATAAAGGAACACTTTACTGATGCACACATGCTTACTGACTCTTACAGCAGCTGTATTTAAATTATATTGCATTATGCCAGGCAAAATAAAATTATAGTTTTTATAATACATTACAGTAACATCATTCTGGGGAAAACAAAGTTGCATGTAAAAGAAAAATTTTTTTTTGCAGGGGGGGCAATGATGTAAATAATCTGTGCTTAAAAGCAGTGAAGGTTTTTAACATTCTAATTTGTTAAAACTGTATAATGTATTTCTATGACATTCAAGATTTTTACATATGACCTCACCAAAAAACAAATATACAAGGAGGATGGCTGGCCTATGTTGTGAAATGGGTAGAAGCATAGAAAAAATAAAAATGGCATATAATACACAGGTATTAAATCTGGGTAACTGGTAAAATATTTACTTTTCTAAGATACATTTTACATTTATGTAATAAAACATTCCCATGCTAATTATTAAGAACCTTTTTGCTCTTTGGGATAGTAGATGAAAAAACTGATTTAGACTGTCCTGAGCAAGGCTGATACAAAATGTGCTTACTTTTGAATAACTTCTGAATCTTTACATAAATGCTTTATGTGGTTTTATATGTGCATCGTACTTTAATGAAAATTTTAAAAGTTATGTTTCTGAAATAATTATGTTTCCCCGAATACTAGTAACAATTTATGATTTGGTATGAATCTCAAATTGGTTTTCTTTCTATTTTAATATTTTATCATTCTCAAGCATTTATCCATGTTCTAACAGTTGTATGCAACTTTATTTATTTATTTAATTCAGCAACCATTTGGTAAACATTTTTTTATTTACTTTTTCCCACAGTACAGAGGATGGAAGTAAGTATCACCAAACACACACACACACACACACACACACACACACACACACACACACACCAGTATATATATATATATATATATATATATATATATATATATATATATATATATATATATTCACTGGTAAAATATTCACTTTGTGAATATATTTTTTTCTTTAAAATGACACCATACTACACGAATTCTGTCATTGAACTTGCAATCCAAAAGCATAAGGCACATTTATTGCTAGGATTATTGGCATGCAGCACAACACATGGCTTAACACATTTTTCAAATAATTTTCTCCAATTAAATTATTTGATAAAATGATGTGGTTCATAATCAAGGCACTTAAAACTGTGCCTGGTGTATTCCCAGTAATTTTTAACTGAGTTGAATTGGCAAAATGAATGTCAATGATCAGTGTATGCAAAGGATATCAATAATATAATACAGGCACTCTGGTTTGAATAATTGCCCAATAATAGTCCATATATTTAAGGTTTATTTTCAATGGTGTTTTATTTAGTGTAAACTTTGCAAATATAAATCATATTTGGAATTGTTTAGTTCATTGTACAGCATGTACTTGAAAGGGATTGTTGACACCTGGTGCTTCTGTTTGCCATGGGCTTCTGCCATAATGTGCTCACTCACCTCAAACATAAAGGAATAACACCAAATATTTATTAACAATAATCTCCAGAACTTTGATTTAAAAATAATATTTTTTATTTGTTAGTTGATTATCACAAGTATATTTCATAGCTAAAAAAAAACACAAACAAAAAATACTGAGAAACTGGGTGGCCAAAGTCATGAGCACATATCTTATATATCTTTGCAACTCATTTATCAAAAGATGTTAATTTAAAGTAGTAGTTTTTTGTTTTTACTACACATGGTAATTTATTTCATATCTTTCAAAGACACACATACCTCGGTTTCTCTCCAGGGATATGGATTACATTGTTTTAATGTAATATTTATTTATTTTTATTTTTGGAAATTAAGGAGCCCTTTAGGTGACTGTACACTTTAGGCAGAACTAGGAATGCTTACCACATAGTAAGAGGTTTTTTTTTTTGTTGTTGTTGTTTTTGTTTTTATTTTTCAGGTTAGGGTTTTTGAGGAACTACGGACATATATTCTAAATATGCAGTTTTATATGTTGCTTTCAATATCCATTAAGAAAGTAGAGAATGTGTATTTCTATTGCCTTTTATACTTTTGTTTGTACCTTTACTTGTCTATTTTCTTGAGCTACTATTCTGGACCAGCAGCTTGTGGTCAGGAAATGGAACACCTTGTTGGACCAGCTGGATACTCTAGATACTCTAGAGATTACAGGAATATCCTTTATATGTTTCATCTAAATAGTTCAGATATTGGAATATTAGTATTATTTTCCCCAAATGTTAGGTTCAGCTCCCCAGAAACACATTACTGCTCAGATCTATTGATTCTGTAACTGAAAAGAAAGGGAAATATGATTTTTGTCCTCCTTTTTCTTTTTCATGTAGGGAAGATTGAGTATAAGAGGCCAGAATTTGAAATGAGAATAATCTGTAGTAAGGATTTAGAAAAAAAAAAAAAAAAAAACATCCTAGTGTGTTTGTGCACACGTCTTAAAGGAAAAACTCAGTATATGCTAATTGGAAGACATAATGTAATGCCTCAAGTTTGGGGTGGTAACTAAATATTTAAATAAATAGGATGGTGGATTTAGCATGTCTCACTTAGTCTAATATTTTTATTACCTATAAAATGCAATTTATGACTAGTATTTGAAAGATTAAGAAAATTTGCCAAAGAGAAAATATAGAGGCAAATTTCAAATAAAATTGTATTCAAACTAAGGTAATTTTTTGAGTCTGAAAAAGAACATCATTGAAGGTTAAGTGAGATCTTAGTTGTATCTGTGGCTATAATTTTCATTGCTGTGAAGCTACTTCTAGAATGTCAGATTGGAAAAAAAATTCAGAGATAGGTAATAAGCAGCTTTTGTTTTTCTAAATCTACTTTGCAATACTTCAAATTCATCAAATATAAGATATGGATGCATCCAAAATCTTAGGCTGTCAAGGGTTTCTTTTTAGAAGAAATAGCAAATAAATAAGGTGAAATGAAAATGGACCAAACGAAGTTAGAGCATTCATATTTTTCTGGGCATATTGTGACATGCCAGTAATCATAACAACCTGGAGGTTGAGGAAGAAAGATCAAAGCTGAAACTTGGTGTACCAACTTAGTGAGAGACTGTCTCAAAAAAAAAAGGCCTAGAATATATCTTAGTTGTAGAATACCCCTGTAAAAAAAAATCTAAATTCCAAATGAAGTATCCTTTTTCCTGAAGCCAATGAATACTTAGGAGTTTTAAGAAAATTGTGTGTATGTTGGTTTGGGCTGCCATGAGATGGCTCAGTATTCTAAGGGTTTCATATAAAGGAAAATATCTAAAGAATACTAACCTGGGGGCTGGGGATGTGGCTCAAGCGGTAGCGCGCTCGCCTGGCATGCGTGCGACCCGGGTTCGATCCTCAGCACCACATACCAACAAAGATGTTGTGTCCGCCGAGAACTAAAAAATAAATATTAAAAACTCTCTCTCTCTCTCTCTCTCTCTCTCTCTCTCTCCCCTCTCTCACTCTCTCTTTAAAAAAAAAAAAAGAATACTAACCTGTTTTTTTTGACAAATATTTTGTTCTTACCCCTGAATGTAAAAGTGTTCAATTAAATATTATTTTATGTAAAAAAATGGGAATATTCAGAATGAGTATCTGAATCATCATATTTAAAATAGTTAGGATCTTCTAAATCATATTGGGAAAGGGGCTTTTGTATAGCAGATCATAAAAATTGGAGGAAATATCTTCAACCACTTATTTCCTAAAATGGCCTATATAGTGTCCCATTTTCCTCTCACATTTTTTTTATATTCTATGCAAGGTTTCATTTGTCAACTTCCAGATTCATATAATTTATAACAATCTGGTATACATAAGTGTGTTATTTTTTTTTTCAGAATAAGTAACTTGAGTGAGTAAATGTAGAGACCCCTAATTTATAGGAAATAGATTATAAATATGAATATCGTTCTATTCTGGGGCTTGAAACTGGCACTTCAGTTATATTTGATAGTAGGAACACCAAACTTGTGGGATCTGTACTAGATGGTATCAGAACTGAATTATGGGATTACTAGTTGTTGAAATATTGGTTGTTGTTCAAGTTTGCACATTTGGTATCAAAAGTGGTTGCAGAGTCAGGAAAGGTGGCACAAACCTGTAATCATAGTGATGTGGAAAGATGAGGTAGGAAGAAAGTAAATATGATTCAAGACTCAGTAATTCAGAGAACCTAAGCAACATTGTAAGCCCATTTATCACAATAAAAAAGTCAAAACGTCTTGAAATGCATTTCAAGGGTAGAGTGCCCCTGGATTAAATCTCTAAATTAAAAAAAAATAATAATAATGCTGTTTCAAAAGAAAGACATCACAGATCAGAATGTTAAACTAACTTCATGTATGTGTTTGTTCACTAGTGATAATTGAGACCCTGGTAAAAGGAGTATTTCCAAGCTGTCAGAGAGGCATTTAGGGTGCAAGAACCTTTCAGAATTTTTTTTTCTTAACTGCTTAGTATTCTCTCACTTTCTACCTTGAAATGAGCCAAGTGAGGATACAGTTTCACAGTGAGGGTGGTTTTTACAAATTTGGGAATGTTAAACCTAATATGTCAGTTTCCTTATGAACTGAGAGATTAACAGTCTATTCACTTAATTTGCTTTTTTTATTATTTTTTTTTGTTATAACTTTGTGCCATGTGATTCAAGTTGACCCAAGTACCTAAGTGTTTTGTAATAGTTTGATAGTTAAAAATTTTATTCTTTTTAGAAGTGAGTTGTTGTAAAAGTAATTTTTTAAATACAGTATAGATTTATGGTATATTTAAATAATGAGAAGATAGACAACTTTGGAGATAAACATTCAAATAATTATGTGGATTGTTGAAAGTTTTGGTGTGTCTTTAGTGTTCTTTTATGTCTTCTACACACTAAGGTGACCACTGTCGTATGAGTATAGTTATTACTTACAATTTTGCTATGCATATCTCAAGTATCATTGATTTGTTTGGTTGTGCTTCTTTTGAATATTCAATAACTATTTGCAACTATTATTTATCCTTTGGAATTTTGTTGGATTTTTTCTCACTTTTTTTGCTTTATTGTTTTGCTTTACATGTGCTGCTCCCTGGGTTTCATTATAACAAAATTATCCACCAATTTTACTGCTTTTTTTTAAAGAGAGAGACGAGAGAGAGAGAGAGAGAGAGAGAGAGAGAGAGAGAGAGAGAAGAATTTTAATATTTATTTTTTAGTTATTGGTGGACACAACGTCTTTGTATGTGGTGCTGAGGATTGATCCCGGGCCACACGCATGCCAGGTGAGCGTGCTACTGCTTGAGCCACATCTCCAGCCCCCAATTTTACTGCTTAAAATGAATTATTGGGCCTGCGGCTATAGCTCAGTTGGTAGAGTGCTTGCCTTTCATGCAAAAGGCCTTGGGCTCAATCCCAGGCACCACAAAAAAACGTATCTTATTGAATGGTTGACATCACTACCATTTGTGAAAGCCACCTCTTTTAACTCTCATTAAAATTTGTATGAAATTAAATACTATGTCATTAATCATATGATTTATGTGTTATGTATTTCTTCATTTTTATTTCAGGAACCATTGACATTAAGGGATGTGGTCATTGAATTTTCTGAAGAGGAATGGAAATTCCTGGACCCTTCTCAGCAGACTTTATATGGAGCTGTGATGTTAGAGATCTGCAAAAACCTAGTCTTTATTGGTGAGCCTAAATTTCTTTCAGAACTTTTAATTCAAAACCAATATTTATTTTTGTAACTTTATAGAGTATCTTATGGTAGCTTTTATTCTGCATTAGAAAGTTTGTTTCTTGTTTTTAGTACAAATATTGGGCATTTGTTTATGTAGAAAAGAAAATGTTAAAGATTTTTTTTTCTTTTTATGTTTAACTTATCTTTTCTAAGTAGTGCTCACAATGTAGAGAATGAAAATGTTTTCAAAGTATTTTAGTGTTTTTGTCTAGAAAAAAATGTTTAAGAAAATAATTTTGTAGACTCTTATATGATATTTTCTCTTTTTTTTTCCTAATGAGGGTAACAATAAAAAAGACTTCTTTAGTTTCCAAGAAAATAACAAAATTTAACATATTCCATCAAAAATATTGATGTCTCTATGTAATCTTTGGTCACCATTTGATCTTCAATGAAATAACCTTGGGATTTGAAGAGAAAAGTGACAGTAGACATATCAAATTGGGTAGAAATCAATGAAGCAAAGAATACAGATAAGAGGTCCAAAATTAAAGAGGAATTCACATTTTAAATGTTAATTGATAAGCTAAAATCCAACAGAAAATATTTTTTCAAGCCTACGTTTGTTTCAGTTGCAATCATTAAAGAGCATTTCATGTTCTCTATTTACCATGCATATCAATTATTTAAGCTCCTTCTTGTTCTTCAGTGATCTCCCTACATTTATGTTTAAATTAACAAAATATTGTGAAAAAATCAAAAGAAGAGGGGCTGGGGATGTGGCTCAAGTGGTAGCATTGTTTCCTGGCATGCATGCAGCCTGGGTTAAATCCTTAGCAGCACATAAAACAAAGATGTTGTGTCTGCTGAAAAAAATAAATATTAAAATTCTCTCTCTCTCTCTCTCTCTCTCTCTCTCTCTTTCCCTCTCTCTCCCTCTCTCTCCCTTTCTCTCCCTCTCTCTCCCTCTCTCTCCCTCTCTCCCTCCCTCTCTCCCTCCCTCTCCCTCTCTCCCTCCCTCTCCTTCTCTCTCTCTCTCTCTCTCTAAATAAAAAAAGAAAATCAAAAGAAGAGACAGACAAGAGACAGGAAATGTGACATTGTGACAGAGAGGCCAAACTGCCAAGCTTTATTTATATCAACAGGTTAATTTAGGTCATTGGCATCACTAGTACATACTGTTCATTTTATTACTAGGCAGGTTACAAACTTAGCAACATTATGCAGCTTATTTCTCAGTTATATACTAAGTTGCAATGTGCAGTGTTAGGAGTTTTGTGTAGCTCTCAAGAAAGTCCATTGTATAAACTTACTGTTATGTGGACAGGTTTAGGCTCAGTGAAACATTGTGCTTGTCTAAAAACAGTTTCTTTATTCCAAGGAGTTGTGTGCCAGAGATTATTTTTGAGGGTGATAACATTCTAGTGCAGAGCCTTTTCAAGCAGGACACTGCCATAGCAGCTTGACATTGCACATGTATTTAATTACTTGACTAGTTCTTAGGGAAAATTGCAGGGCATTCTAAGGCGGGGAAACAAAGTCCTGTTACCCTTGGGAGTTTTCTCACCAGAGTAATGCTTCTCTGCATATTTCCACAGTCAGAATCCCTACAAATTTTTCCACAATGACTGTGAGGATATGCATAACCTGGTGTTTATTTGCATTTGGGAGGGGGGGTCCCTAGAAAATCTGTTCATTTCCAAATATCTCTAGGTTAAACCATTGTAAGATATTAATATTACAGGAGAGTTTCTTTAATATAATTTAAATATTTATTCATTCAAATTTTTCTCATCAAAACTTTATATGAATGCTTATATTGAATATTCTGTGAAGTTTTTTTTCCATGTAATGAATAGCAGTATTTTACAATACCTGCTCCTAGTGGTTATGTAAGTATAGCTGATCAATGTGGTTTAAAGAAGAATTTTCAGGGCTGGGGCTGTAGTTTAGTGGCAGAGGGCTTGCCTCACAAATGTGAGGCATTGTGTTTTATCTTTAGCACTACCTAAAAATAAATGAATAAAATAAATGCATTTTATCCATCTATAGCTACAAAAAATTAAAAGAAAGATTTCTATTGTAACACAATTATTCATATTATTGTAGGTAACATTTCTCTAATTCTTGTGTCTTTCTTGATTCTCACTCTTTAGAGAACTTCAGTGTTCATTATGTTTCCTCACATTAGTGATACTGTTTTTGTTTTTATATCTATATGTAATAATTGAATAGAAATTATTATGACTTGTCACTTTAGGACAACATTAGGTAAAATTAAATTGCACGTGACCCATATGCCAATTTTCAATCAAGTTTTGTATTCTTTTACTTACATGTATAAATATTACCCCTGTTTTATATATGATTGTGTATAGTACCTGGATTATTTACTCTGCTTTTGTGCTTAATCATGTAATGTATCTAAATTTTGTTATATATACATATGTACACACACACACACACATACATACACACACACACACACACACACACACACATACAGCAGATTGAACTCAGAGGTTCTTATAATATTGAGCTACATCATCACCCCCTTTTGACTTCTAGTTTAAAATAGATTCTTGCTAAGTGACTAAAGTTGGAATTATATTTTCCATGTCTCAGCCTTCCAAATAGCTAGAATTAATGGCATATTCATCATCTCTCCATATATGCATCTGTTCTTTTGTCCAGGAGTAAGACTTTAGCTTTTGAAAGGTACCATAAAGATGTTTACAATTCTTTTATCTTTTATATATTTGTCAAATTTGTAATTGTGGTCAAAACTGTGTATCTTTGCTGAACTTATTGTCTTATATATTTTAAATTTACTGGTCAGTTCTGTTCATTCAAATTTTTTTGTAAAATTTTTTTCTACAAAATTTGTATCACATTTTTTTTTCTTCAAACAAGTGCTCCTTTGTCTTTTTCATCCCTAATGCCATTCCTTTTGGTCTGTATATTTGGCTACACTAGATATCTCTCTGAAGTAGAATTACCTGGTATTTGTTGTGTTTTGGGGGGGGGTGAATTACTATTTTACTCAACATACTCTCCTGAATGTTTATCATTGTAGATATTATATAATTTATTATCTTTGAAAAGATTTCTAACTTTTTCATTCCAAAATGCCTTCATGTAGTCATTTGAAATGATATTTGATTGGCTTGCCACATTGGTCTCTCTTGAATGTTGTTTAATGAGAATAGGTCTGTAAATATATTTTGATTTGACCATCAAGTTGAGGGCTAATTGATATACTTTCAATTTTATTACCCATGGCTTTCTCATTTAACCTCATTCCATTGAATATTGTAGCTTTTATTATTATATATCAGGAAGTACTTTTATTTTTTTTTTTTTAGTATGTGTAGTCATTGATGTACCAAGAATATTCTAAAGAATTGTTCAAATAACTTATTTTGTTTACCCAAAAATAATATTCATTGTTTGGTATTACATAGTCTTCTTATGTTTTGGGGGGTGCTACTGGCACTTTTTTTCAGAACAGGTGCTTAACCACTGAGCCACATGAACAGCTCTTTTTGGGGAAGGGTACTGGGGATTGACCTCAGGGGCACTTGTCCACAGAGCTACATATCAAGCCCCATTTTTTTTTATTTTATATAGAATCATGGTCTCCTTGATTTGCATAGCACCTTGCTGTTGATGAGGCTGGCTTTGAACTTACAATCCTGCTGTTTCAGTCTCCCAAGCTGCTTGAATTACAGGTGTATATTACTGTGCCTAGCTGGCATCTGTTTTTATATTTTATTTTGTGACAGTGCCTAGGTAAGTTGCTTAGGGCCTTGCTTAATTGCAGAATTTGGCTTTAAACTCATATTCATAAATTTTGAATATCACTTTCACTTTTGCTTTCCAACTTATTTTATGTTACAAAGCAACTTCAATATTTTAATATATTTAACATTTGTTTTGTATTTTTAACCTGATCTCTTTGGAACAATATTCCATACACTATAAAGAAGATTGCCTCTGTACACCTAATTAGTTTTTAATGCTTTTTGAAGTTTTTTTCATTTCCTGAGTACTAATGCAATGATATATATATATTCTTTTTGTTTGCATCAACTGGGGATTGATGTATCCTACTATTACTGTGTTGCTTTTTATGCTATTCAATTTTTTTCTGTGATTTCTTTCTATATATAAAAAATATGATTGGAGTTACAAATATTTCTACTATGATTGTATTCCAGTGATTAGTCATATTTATCTTTATATGATATTGTACTTTGTCTCTCATTTATATAATTATTATCACATTTGCAATTTTGAATGTAATATTTGTTATATCTTTTTGTTTTTATTCTTTTGTGACCTTATATCTTAAGAAAACATTCTGTAGATTTGCATCTGACATAGTTAATATATTTTTAGGTTTAATCTTGTTAATCACATTGTTTTTTGATTAGTTTTTTTTTCATATTAGTTTATTTCTACTTAAATTACTGATGATAAAGAACTTACTTCTGTAGATTTCAAATTTTGTTGATTTTTTATAAATTTTTCTACTATGAAAAAAACTGCCTTAATTTGTATTTCATAGATTTTATGGTGATTATTTTATTTTATTACCTTCAATGTTTATTTTATAATTACTTTGGAATTATATAAATGTACATAGAATCTCACTGAGGTGCTTAGTGCCTCACCATTGCTTAGTCTGTCTTTGAACTCATGGTGCTTCTGCATCAGTCTCTTCAGATACTGGGATTACAGTCATGTACCACATCTTCCAGCAGTACCTGTGTATTTTAATTAATTCTAGCCTTTGATATATTTTCTTCCTCAAATTTCTAATTTATGAGACTGTGTGTGTGTGTGTGTGTGTGTGTGTGTGTGTGTGGTGCTGGGGACTAAGCCCATCCTTTTGCATGTGAGGCAAGAATTCACACATGTGAGCTGTGTCCCAAGCCTGAGACATTGTTTTTAAAAGAATATTTTTATTATATAATTTCTAACTTTTCTGTTGCTGTTTTTTTCTATTTTTTAATTTTCTACATTGATATTTAGTTTATTAAATACATTTCAGGTGGTTTTCTGGCATTAGTTAGATAATTAACAACATGAATTTTTGAACTCTCAATTACTAGTATTACATTGTTTGCTTGAGATGATTATACTTTTTATTGTGTGAGCTATTATTTTCATTGAGATTTTTCTATTCAAAATCTGTTCAACTAGATCATTATAGTCATTTTGGAAAATATTTGGAAGTTACAAAGTAAACAAAAAAAGATGATGTGCAATGATATGTAAATTTAATTCCATATAACTGGAAAGCTGAGACAGTGGAATGCCTGTTTAAAATAAATTTCAGCATCTTTTTGATAAACTGTCTTTAAAAAATGTATATAGATATAGAAATATAAAAATAGATATAGAAATATAGAAATACCTGTGGTTCTAGTTTGGTGATAGAATAAACCAGTGTTCTCTTATGAAATAATCCCCCCAAAGATAAAAATATAAACAAATAAGAGATATTCATTTCCTGAAATATTTGAGTCACAGGTGGAGTCTGAATATGTTGAAGTGAAGGGCTATGATTTGACATTGTTGTAGTAATATTAGTCAGTTTGCATTTTGTCCTCATCTGTGGTGCTATAATTTCTTAAGATAATTTTCAAAGTTCTCAAAGCTTTTGTCATCATATTGTAGTAAATTCTATATGATTTTTTTGAGTAATAATGGCCTTGAATCATACTGTTCTCTGGCTATCCCCCCCACTTTGATAAAGTTTTATATAATTGCAGAGTTATTCACCATAGTAAGTGAAATAACTTTCTATTATTTTTTTTAGGTATGTCTTCTAATCAAAACCAAGAATTTTCAGGATAGCAAGAAATACAGTATTTTTTGCAAAACTTGAAAAAGCAAAGGTATGGAAAGCAGGACAGTTAATACTTGGTTTTAAACAAGAAATTGAAATTGAAAGAGAGGGAAGTTCAGAAAATTTGTCTTAATGAATGGAAGAAAACATGAAAATTATTTACTCATAAAATTACAAGTTCATCAGTTTATATTATTACAAACATCTAAAAAGACTTACTGCTCAACTAGTGCCATTCAGTTTTTATTTGGTTAAAACTTTAAATTACATTATTGTAATTGTAAAATTTTTACTACTCAGTATTTTGTGTAAAACCACTTGCAATACACAAAATTTTAAATTGCAAAAACATCTATCAAATTACATTTACACAGTGTTTACAGGGCATTATGAAGCTGTATCTTAAAAATACCTTTAGAAAAACAAAGACTCAACCAGTTTGCTCAGATTTTAAATAGGATTAGAATAGAAATACGCATTATAATAAAAAAAACTCAAAAAGGTATAAAATGCTTATAATCAGTTATGTTTTTAAAACTTTTAATAATCTCTACATAAGTGCAGGTTAGAGAAAAGTATACAGATCATTAATTTAAAGTTGCAGCATTCTAATCTGTCTTTTTTATAAAGTAATAATAAGAAGATTTTCTACACAGTATAGACAAATTGTCTTATAATTTAAACACATGCATAGTATTTCTACTTAAAGAAAAGAAAAACATGCAGATTAAGGAAATGCTACAACAAGCCTTACTAAAACATTTGTGTTGAAAAGAACAATTCAGTAATTTAATCTGTTTACAATGAAAGTTTGATAGGTATTGCTTTTTAAATGAAATAATAATTAAGCAAAAAAAAAAAAGGAGAAGAGAAGCAGTTGATCCTTTCTAAAACACATAAAATAAGCATACAGCTCATATGTCATGTATGACAATCGAAACACAGGAAAGTCTCAGGAACTTTTAGCACAGTCTCCCAGAAAACCCACAGCCCAAATGGCTTGCAGGAATGCATCACACCCCAAAAGCAGACATGAGGGTCTTGTGAGAATTGTGAAAGGCTTCTGACACTTTTCTGGGATCGAGCTAAGAGGTAGAAAACATGCCTGGGATAGAAGTAGTAGGGATGGTGTGGGGCAAATGAAGAACAATGAAGGGCATAAGCTAATAATTGTATAACCCTTTGAGAAAAGTAAAGAAGCCACAGAGGTATTTTAAGACAACCTTTGAATGAGGAATGGCTAACCATTAAACTTCTCCTCTGTAAGTAAAAAAAAAAAAAAAATCTATAATGTCTTTGTCATATCATGATTCTGTCTACTATTGCAGAAGCCCACTTTTGTAGAACCTTCTCCCTGAAACTTGATAGTTTGAGTCAAAGGTGCTTGTAAATATTTATTTATAATTTTAATTCAACTTGAAGTAGTCTTTGTGTAGTTACCAATGTATTTATGGCTCATACATTAGCATAATTATTCCATATCATGGGACATCAAGCATCCCACCTGAGTAATTTCTTTTTTGGAAGGTGATGAGCCATCTGAAAAAAAAATAAATATCTGAAATAATTAGTAAAGGGATATAAGACCAGGCAAGAACTTATATTAAAAGAGGTAAAACATCTTATAGATTCTCTAGACCACATAAGTTCTGAAAAACAATTGCTAGATAATTTTTCCAGTTCTTCATTTAAGGGAGTGTGCATCAAAGTAGGAATAAGATTTCAACAGTAAGAGTCTTTCTTGAGACAAGTTGATTGGCATTCTGACATGTCTCACCCATCTCTGTGATGCTAATTGGTATATGGCTCCAATGGATGATACCATCTCCAGTGCCATAATGAATTTAGACAAATCTAGGTAGTATATAACATGTACTGGATAGTCTCAAACCAGCTAGATTTCAACTGTGAGTTACCAGATACCAGACATTTTCCCTAAAGGCTTCCATGCTTTTTTTTTTTTTTTTTAATTTCATGTACAGTTTATAGATATCTTTCAGCAGCTCCATCTGACATGCACTACTTCATCTTTCATTTCAACAGGGATTTTAACCAGATTCCAAGTGAATATCCCAATAGATCTATGCATTTTTGTGGTTTGGGGTAGAATGGAAAAAACTTTCCAAGTGTGAGAAACAGAGACTTCCTGGATCCTATACATGTCCCTAGTGAACTAAATCCTGTTGCCATTAGATTTTTCTGAGGCCCTAGGACTACTTATCTGTGCATCTCAAGGAATATGTTTTCAACAAATCAAAAGTATTCTCTAACTTATTTCAGTGAGCTAGTTGCATAGAAAGAATTTTAAAAACACCATCAGTGATAGATATTTTTGTTGGAAAGTTGAGCAGCCCAGCTCAGATGAAGTTTATTCTTTGGCTTAATGAAGAATTGTCTGGCACATCAGGGCAATGATTATGTCCCAGTGCCTGCAGGATTCCCCACAAATTAAAACTAGACAATAGTGTGTTGGAGGCAAGGTGGAAGTGTAGGAATGTGGGGCATTGGCTAAGCTGGAGAGAGACAACAACACATATGGCAGTCACATTTGAGGACCTTTGTGTGCTTTTAAATATATTTGAACAGCATTTGTAATTATACCGTTCCTCTAAAAAATGAAAAATTTGCAATGGAGTCTATTTCATGCTTTAGTTAGTCACTGGAATAATTTAAAATTCACCATTGAGTAAATATCCACAAATATTTCTTTAGACAAGATAGAAGAAGGAGGAGGATAAGGAGAAGAAGAAATTTCTGAGATTTAGTAATCTCTCTGATTGTTACTTTACAAAAATGATGAAATGAACAGTTTCTCCTTGTGGCAATGCATGGAATTATAATGAATGTGGGAGTATTTGTATTTAGCTAATATTGCTTAATTTAAAAGTAGAAAGAATTTTAAAAAACACCCTCAGTAATACTCAGAGAGACCTATATTTATGATAAATCTTTTAGGACCTGTAGACAGTCTCTACCCTAGGTAATTCACAGCCTAATAGATTTGGTGTAAAACAATGTAAATTCTGTGAACATCATTAAAATTTTCTTCTTTTTTTAAATCCTAGAAATCACCCATGTGATTGTTTAAAAGAGCTTCACAATGAGAAAACTGAAAAAGTTTTTAATCAATACCCAAAACTTATTTATCCAAGCTTTTATAATCAAGAGACAAATTACAGCTATAAGGTATGTGAAATCATTTTTAATAAAACTACAAGAATTCCTGAACTCCAGAGAATTAATATTGGTGGGAAGCTCTACAAGTTAAAAAAATATGTAAAAGCATTTAAAAATTCCTCAATTCTTTATCAGAGCAGTGATAAATCCTCCATAAGTAAAGAATATGAAAAATATTTCACTCAAAATCTATTTGTTACTAAAATCAATAGGCTTTACAATGGAGATAAACCTTACAAATTGAAGAAATGTGAAAATGTCTTTAAGTGTTGCTCAAACCTCTTTAAACACTACAGTAATCATACTGGAGAGAAAATCTGGAAATGTAAAGAAAGTGTCAAAGCTTTTAATAAAAAATCACACCTTCCTGAGCAACAGAAAATTTATACTGGCCAAAAGCCATACCAATGTAAAGAATGTAAAAAAGCTTTTAATCAAAAATCATGCCTTATTCAACACCAGAAAATTCATACTGGAGAAAAGCCATACAAATGTAAAGAATGTGGCAAAGCTTTTAATCAAAAATCTTGCCTTACTCAACACCAGAGAATTCATACTGGAGAAAAGCCATACAAATGTAAAGAATGTGGCAAAGCTTTTAATCAAAAATCTTGCCTTACTCAACACCAGAGAATTCATACTGGAGAAAAGCCATACAAATGTAAAGAATGTGGCAAAGCTTTTAATCAAAAATCTTGCCTTACTCAACACCAGAGAATTCATACTGGAGAAAAGCCATACAAATGTAAAGAATGTGGCAAAGCTTTTAATCAAAAATCACACCTTACTCGACACCAGAGACTTCATACTGGAGAAATGCCATACAAATGTAAAGAATGTGGCAAAGCTTTTAATCAAAAATCTTGCCTTACTCAACACCAGAGAATTCATACCGGAGAAAAGCCATACAAATGTAAAGAATGTAAAAAAGCTTTTAATCGAACATCATGCCTTATTCAACACCAGAAAATTCATTCTGGAGAAAAACCATACAAATGTAAAGAATGTAAAACAGCTTTTATTCAAAAATCATTCCTTATTCGACACCAGAAAATTCATACTGGAGAAAAGCCATACAAATGTAAAGAATGTGGCAAAGCTTTTAATCAAAAATCTTGCCTTACTCAACACCAGAGAATTCATACAGGAGAAAAGCCATACAAATGTAAAGAATGTGGCAAAGCTTTCAATAAAAAATCACACCTTACTCGACACCAGAGACTTCATACTGGAGAAATGCCATACAAATGTAAAGAATGTGGCAAAGCTTTTAATCAAAAATCTTGCCTTACTCAACACCAGAGAATTCATACTGGAGAAAAGCCATACAAATGTAAAGAATGTAAAAAAGCTTTTAATCGAACATCATGCCTTATTCGACACCAGAAAATTCATTCTGGAGAAAAACCATACAAATGTAAAGAATGTAAAACAGCTTTTAATCGAAAATCATGCCTTATTCGACACCAGAAAATTCATACGGAGAAAAGCCATACAAATGTAAAGAATGTGGCAAAGCTTTGAATCAAAACTCATGCCTTACTCAACACCAGAGAATTGATACTGGGGAGAAACCATACAAATATCTGTAATGTAGCAAATCTTCTAATTGACGGTCACTCCTTAGCCAACACCAGAGACTTCATATGGGAGAAAAGCCATAAAAATTTGGAGAATTTGGTAAAGCTTTTAATCAAATAACATAACTTATTTGACACCAGAGAATTAATACTAGGAAAAACCATACAAGTTTAAAGGATATGGCAAAACTCTTTATCAAAGATCACACATTTCTGAACACCAGAGAATTCATACTGGGGAGAAACCATACAAATGCAAAGAATGTGGCAAAGCTATTCTATTAGGAAAAGTATTGTTGTTCACCAAATATTCATACTGGATAATAGCCATGTAAATGTTAAGAATGTGGCAAATTTTAAGTATGCTTCAAGTGTTAACAAGAAACAGATCATTCATACTTGCAACAATTCTCACAAATCCACAGACTGAAAAAGTCATTTCCTGTAAGATCAAACCTCATTGGCCACCAGAAACTTCATACTGGAAAGAAAAATTACAATTGCCCAGAGATAGCTCTGCAGCACTGACTCCATAAAATTCCAACCCTTCCCCAACTGGCCATTACTCATTAGCCCATGGAAGTGGGCAGGAAGCATGATTGGATGCTCTGCCTTTTTTCCTTCTGTGGACCTCTCTAGGTTCAATTGTCATTTCCTCAGTTTCTCTGTATTGATTGAATTAAAATCATCTTTTTTTTTTCAAAAGCTATATTTGGACTTAAAGGCCTATTTGTACCAAACCAACACATTAATAAAATTATCTTATGCCTGAAGTCTATGATCACATCAATATTTTTCCCATAATCTCAAGTGGACAGAATATTCCTATGTCAATGTCTTATTTATTTATTTTATTTTATTTTGGGTATATACTGAGGATTAAATTCAGGTGCACTTATCCACTAAGCCACATCCCAGCCCTATTTTGTATTTATTTAGAGACACAATTTCACTGAGTTGCTTAGGGTATCACTTTTACTACTACGACTGACTGGATTTGAACTCGTGGTTCTCCTGCCTCAGCCTCCTGTACTACTTGGATGCAAGGCATGCATCCGTGAACCCAGAAATCAATGTCTTTTGCTTTTAGTTAATTAAAAAATTTTATTCAGAATTTAATGTCCATCAAAAGCATTTAAAAGATGGTTTTGTCACACTTCAGGCATCATATTCTGGCTTTTAAAATGTCCTGCATGATACATCTTAGCTTTCTACATCAATGCAGAGTTCAAAAGTTTGAAACCAGGTGGCTGAGAAACAAAGATATTGAACAGCAAAATGCAACACATGTTGTTTTTACATCCACACATGTAGTAGGTATAAATGCTCACACTAAATAGACATCAAGAGGCCTGTCCATGACCCCTGAGGGTCCTGAGGCTCCATTCAGACTTTGAGCCCCTGAGTCTTCCGAGGGTCTGCACAAATTAGAAAGAAGCATACTACCTTTTCCCACCCCTAAACATATTATGGCATTTACTAGACAGACCATAGGTAGCACTGTGTGTCTTTGTACCAAAGTGTGGCTCTACTTGCATATATATGACATCTGTTTTAGAGAACACTGGGACAGTACCTGATGAAACATAGTTGCCCTTTTTTTCTCTTAATAGAAAACCACAGCCCTGCACATTTTAAAAACAATTTTATTACAGTTGAAAAAAAATAAGAATGGTTAAAAATGGTGTCAATGAAAAGCATTTGAACTGATGAGTCCATCCTTCCAGTAGCACTTACAAGGATACAGTTTTGTCACCCAGAAAAAGGCAGGTCTGTCCCAAGCCACATTGTGAAAGCTCAGAAAGTTGCATCTTTCCCTGGACCCATCCTCAGCTATTCAATTTGCTTCTACCAAGTGAATGATGTTTTTAACAGTTAATAAAGTATGAGGAAATCTCTTCCACTGCAGCACAATGATTGTCTCCCAGTAGTGAGGAAGGGAGGAAAGAAACAAGAGAAGGAGCAGAAGGAGACACACAGCATATTATCAGAAGAAACCTAAAGCCTGCAGACAGAGGAGAATTATTAATTTGGGCCTGATTGTGGTGCTACTAACTCTCTGTCAAAGAGTTCTACCATCCTTCCCAAACCTTACCAGTTTTGGGTCAGTTGTCAATATCAAACCAGATGCCCCTACTTGAACAACAGGCAAGATTTTTTCTTAGCAGAAACCCCATTGTGTAAGCAGTCATTCCACCTCTTCTTTCCCAAAAATGAATAGTGAGTCATTGAGGACTTCACCTGCATTCTTGTGTGTGTGTGTGCGTGCACGCGCGCGCACACACACACACACACACACACACACACACATTATTTTTCAGACCATGAGATTCTGCAACCCCATTGCTGGAGCTGGTAACCTGGGACATTATCTTGCCATCTACAAGAAAAACCTTTGACTTCTGATCCTGCACATTCCAGAATTTTCTGTGCAGTGTTTCACTTTCCCCTTCCAAGATGCCTTCCGAGAGAAAAAAAGCTACAGTGAGATTCAAAGCCTTGTCACTGCCATCTTCTCTGTATCTGAGTAGTCTGTCCTTGTCCCATACATCCTGAGTTTGCGCCAGGCAGGTATCACCTGGTGACAAATTGAGGATCAAAGGACAGAGGAGAGACTGTTGACAGGCATCAAAATTCTCTGCTCTGCTGGACAAGATTTATGGCTCACTGGAAGACACTCTATTAAAACAAAGAGTCCTGCTGCTCCGTAGTCACTCACAAGGCTGCATAGGGTACATTTTTAAATTTTACAGTGAGCCAGGATCTCAGTAATTTGTTCAGGCTAACCTTGAACTTACAATCCACCACCTTTGGTCCCCTGAATCACTTGATTTATAGATATGGACCTCACCCCAGCATGGACCACTTCACCCAATCATGACCTTCTGGAGAGAGCTAATTTTTAGATGTAGTCAGCCATCTTCCCAAGTTGTTCATGTGAAAATTAACTAATATAATTTTCATACTACCAATATCCTTCCTATTATTCTCCCAGCATCCAAAGTCAGTTTTTGTCTGATCTAATCATGGCATCTCCAGTTACCAGAATAACAGAGATGGCTCATGCCCCCTAAAGCTCACTGAAATTATAATAACATAATAACCCTAAATCCACTTATGCTGTATCATCTTTTCTTCCTGAATGAATAGAAGAAAGTCTCTTTTACATGTTCTCCATCACCTCCCACACCCTCATCTCCTGACCAACCCTGGAGCTTCCCAAATGGCTCTTCTCTACTGCTTATAGAAAACTGTAGCTCTCTGTGACAGTGCATATGTTCATCTGCATCTCCTATATATGATTAAAACAAACCCTAAGCACTATTATGACAATGACAAATCTATAAATCTCCTCAAAAGGGCCAGAACAATTGCATCTGTAACCTGTAACACTTGGACTTGGTCATGGGGAGGCACCGAAGCTCTTCCTTTCTGTTATGCCTTCCCCATCTTAGTGCTGGGGATCACAAAAGGCTTCCAGAGGTGGGAGGAAAGGAAGGGGTCTGCACCTGGAATGTGGGAATTGTGCAGGCACTGTTCCTGTTGCATACAGTGTCTTCCACCATTGTTGTAAACGTGAGTTGCAGAAGTGGTGCATTAGCAGATAAAGTCCACAATAGTCTAGAGTAGAGGTAGGCTTGGATTCAAATTTGAGATATCGTCCCACCTTCTCAGTTACCTTCCTTATAAACACTTTGAGGCATCAAAAAAAAAAAAAAAAGGCAGGCCATATATTCTGGGTGTTCATTAAAACCAGAGTATACTTTTCAGGAGAAGAAAATATTGTCTCTACTTTTCTCTTCAAGATTGGTATTATTAGGGCCTATGACCATATCTCTGCCACTACCAGGACTTCAGGCTGTGGGTAAATAGTTAGCCTGTCCTGTATGAGGAGGAGGACCTGCACCTTTTTAAATAAATTTCGTGCTACAGTACTATAGTAGTACTGTAGTCAAAGACCCTGGCTCCATATCACTTCCTGGAATCTGCAGTAAAACCTGCCTCAGCATAGGGTCACTTCAGGTACTCTGATGGGAGCAACAAAGAGGAGCCCCCACCAACCTGCAGAGCGCCTCCACTGGCAAAACCAAACAAAACAAAACAAAAATCATACTCGCCATCTAGTGGTCTTATCGGGCAACTGTGGGGATCTGCACATCATGATCCAGAATCTTTATTAAGAAAATCATGGTCCATCCAATCAGGGTTACAGTGCAGTAACATGGCCTTTAGAGATTTTTAATTTTTTTTAATATTTTCTTTTTAGTTTGAAGTGGATGTAATTTTTTTTAAATTTTATTTTTATGTGGTGCTGAGGATCAAACCCAGTGCCTCATGCATGCTATGAGAACACTCTTCCACTGAGTCACAAATCCAGCCCCCTTTAGAGTTTTTAAACAAGAGATTAGGTATTGCTTTAATCTCTGGAACAGAAGTAAAGGTTAAACTGTTTACAGGGATTGACTCTTAGCTGTGGGTATTGTGGTTGAAGGTCTTAATGAGGTCATTGCAACGTGATTCCCTGAACATCTCAGTAGTAGAGATCCATGCACCCAGCCCCTTGGATCTCAGGGTCTGTCCACTGGGGCTGAAACTAGATAATTTTGGATGCAGGTCATTAAGGTGTAAGTTAGTGAGGTCATAATAACTTTTTTTTTTGTAAAGTGGTGAAAAAAAAATGTTCTTGGAGGAGAGACCAAATCAAGACACAGATTATAAGCCCCAACCATGGAACTGAATGGATCATACAAATTAAGATTTGTGAGCCACTCTGAGTCTCATATAATAAAGATGAGCTACAACCTGAGAATCCACATTTCTATCCAGTTCTCTGGTAAAACTGATGTTTGTCTGGGGCACAGTCTTTGGGAGATAGGATCAACAACAGCATGATTTAGGCTAAACTACTTCTTGCTAAATGATAGGGGACAGATGTGAGTGGTGAGAGCATGAGGTTCAGGGAATAATTCTATAAATTGGGGGTCACTGAGCTGACCCCCACATGCTTTTCTCTTCATGAAGAAATTAACCTGTAACCCTGCCTGCCTTAAGTGGACAGGGTATAACACATTTCTCAGTAAACTGTCTGTTATCTGCAGGAGAAAATCAGGTATAAAATAAATGTCCATAAGAGGAAGCCATGTTACCCTTGAGAAAGGAACTTTTGTGACTCTTTCCACATAGCAGATTCTGAAACCCAGAGAGATAAAAATATTTTTCCTAGCTCTAAAATCTGCAAGAACTTATGGTTAAGAATCTAATTAGAATCAGTTGCAATGGCCAAGGTGACCTAAAGTTATCATAGCAGTGGGGACTTGACAGTTGGATGTCATCCAGCTGTCAGTTCAAAGTCAAGTAGTAGGCCTGTGTGGGACTCTTTGGAAACTTCTCTGGGATACCCAACAAAAGTGGATTGCATAAAAGGCACACTGTCTCTCTCCCCTCTCAGAGGACCCATTATCTACTATGAGAGTGTCCCCTTTCCTTGTTTATCTATTCAATAAACTCATGCCTGTTATTCTGACTGAAATGTTTGAAATCTTTCTGACTTAGTTAAAAGAATTAGAGTTTGAAAGAGGGCCTTCTTACTCTCTCAGTTTATTTGAAGTCACCAACCTTGTATCAGTAAACCTTTACAAATTACTCATGATATACATTAAGCTTGCTCCAGCTACATTTTCAAGATTTACAAAATTGTAGTCTCCAGCTCTTTCAGGCTAAGCCAAAAGATAGAGCTAACATCAGCTAGGATAAAGCTAAATGGTGTGACTGTCTTTTTCCTCACACTCTAGCAGTTAGGACCACCAGGAGATAAGGTTGAGCCCAGTTCCTGTGCAGCAAGACCTTTGGTTCCCACTTCTGCATCCAAATAACCAATGAGGTTAGGATGGTCATCATCCACAGTATGTGAGTCCAGGTATGAAATGTTTTCACAAGATACATGTGCATTTTCATCACTTTCAAATAAACATTTGCATGTGAGGTGTTTTATGCTAGAAACTCACCAAAAAAAATGGTAAGCCTGTGCACTGAGCAACCAGAAGAATTTCATTAGAGGATCAGTTTCATCCTGTATCTCCAGCATAAGGGGCTCTGGTAAATGCTTGGTTTAATAAACCACTCTTAGTTTAGAAATAAGCAATAATCTGATACCCGCCCACAAATTCTGTTCAGCCTATTCAAACCACGAGTACATGTAGCCAATCAGAAGTTATCCCTGCTCAAGGTACACTCAAAAAACTGGAATCTATAAACTGGCTCTACCTGTTCTACTCACTCAAGAAATGTATCTCAGTTGATATGGTTTTAAATATTCATTGAAGAACTAGTAAAAAAAATAATGTGCCTGAAACTAGAATCAAATTATTGGTTATAAGAGTATGCCCACATATTTTATATATATATATATATATATATATATATATATATATATATATATATATATATATAATCTATCAGTAAAATAAACAAAAAAACTTTCAGAGTTAGTTTATCCACTGAGAAACATCTGTAGCCATATTTTGTATTTTATTTAGAGACAGAGTTGCTTAATACCATGTTATTCCTGAGGCTGGCCTTGAACTCATAATGCTCCTTCCTCAACCTCTAGAGCCACTCAAATTACAGGCATGTGCTACTGCACCTGGCCCCAAATTTGATTTCTTTTAAACATAAAATATCTGTGAGTAGTTCTGACTGAGACACAGGTGACTTCAGGAATCAGTATCTTTTCATCTCTCACTTCCCATTTTATTTTCTGGCCTCCCCTGTAGCCATAGTTGGCAATAAGCTTTTCTTGCTCACTTTCTAGTTATTTGTGGCCTCTGAAAGAAGATGTTCAGACCAGCTCAAACAAACTTTGCAGGTTAAAAGCCTCTTGTTCAGAGGGGTTCATGCTATGACTTCCTGGTCTGGGTAACCTTTCTGACTCACCCCACATGGAGTGGAAAGCAGAAGGGGATTCCTAGGAAAAAAAACACAAGCAACTTCTGGAAGAAGAGAAAACAGACACTGGAGACAAATAACACACCAGACTCCCTTCTGGTCTCCAGGGAAGCCATTGTATATACTGTGGATCTGAGAATCTATGATAGTTCATGACACTGTCCAAACACTCATGCCTCAGGACATCTACAGTTTATACATGAGGAGACTAGAGCTCACAGGGAGTTTAAACTTCCTGTCTAATGCCACTGGCCTTGAAAGTGATAGACCTGAATATGAAGACAAATGTGGACTGTTTTGAATCAGTCTTGACCTCCCAGCCCAAAGCTAGTCTCCATCAAGAACAAGATTATCATTGACATAGAGGAGGAAGAGGGGAGGCAGGAAAGATAAAGATTCCCTGCTAGAACTTCACATAGACCCTGTACTGGTAAGTTGGTTTCTGAGTTTGGGAGGTTTCCTGCCTACTAATGACTTCTAGTGTTTGATAAACATATATATTTCCATATCACCTTTCCAATTTTGGCATTCATATTGTTTTTTTGTTCACTTATTTTTCTTAATTCAACTTGCCTGGTATACTTACATAAATGTCCTCAAAATCTTAAGTGTTTGTGGCAGTTTTAAATCAAAATGAGTAATGCTTGTCTCAAATAAATATTAGCTTTAAAATTTTATAAAAGAATTAAATGAATGGCTAGCCATCTGTTTGCCATTTAATATCATCCCAAAACTGAGGTAGGGTCTTCAGAATCAATTTGAATAATTAGAGCTACCAGGTCACACCAGAACAGAAATGACCACTATGCTTCTCCTCCAAATGCAGTTTTCCATTCCTGTAATGTCCTCTGCACTCTAAGAGCAAGGCTAAGGAAGTACCATGTCCTCTAAACCAGGACGCCAGCTTATCCTACCCAAAATGTGGCCAAGTTTCCACACCTTTCCTCAGGCACTAGATCCTGGCCACTGCACCCCCTAGCTTCTGAACACATACTTTTATAGGTGTATAAATTTATTCAGGGGCCTTGATTTCTTCCAGCACTATTTTCCCTTAACATCGTATAATGTTATAACTCCCATTTTATCTTTAGTGTGATTATTTCTTTATGTACCCTGGGAAGAAGTCACCAGGTTTGCAAGGTGTATCCAGGGAGCCAGGCAGTGCTAGGACATGCACATCTTTTCCCACTTTTCTTCTGCCTACCTGCTGCACAAATATCTGTCTTAGACCAATTTTCAGGGGAAGACACAGAGGCCACCAACCCCAGAATAAAGAAGGGCCTTTGAGAGTAAGAACAAATACCAATCACTGTGAAGAGAAAAAAGTCAGTCCTCAGGGACCTGGACTAACTATCTTGCACAAACAGCTGGGACAGAGCTGTACTTGATCAGTATTCCCTGATTCCTTGCACAAGGTTTTCTTTCATTCAACTGAGATTATTTCTATCACAAATGACATTGATCTCCTTTCTCTAAGGACAGAGTGTGCAAACTTCTCATTCTAAAATTGTCTAGTCTCTGTGGAACAGCCATGTAGTCATAATGACTTTCTCTCACCTAGGAGATGAACCAAGTGACCTCCTAGAAGCTAATGATCCTATATAAATAGAAATAGCAAAAAAAAACTTGGAAAAACAAAAGGATCTAGAGAACCCCACCACACCTTGCCTCATCCTGAAGACTCCAGGATATTTCATCCTGTGGATGGAGAAGGCTTCATGTGATTGCATAAACCAGAAGGCTGCACATAAAGTGCATTTCCTCTGTCTCAGAAGGCAATATGATGTAGTTGTGGCTTGAAGTCTTTTCTCTCACAGTTGGCCACTCAGCTCCCTTCTGCTCAGACCTGTTTCACAACTGGGTTTCAGTCTGGCTCCTCTCTCAGTGCTGGTAAGTGTCATCCTTAGGAGGTCAATGCATCTCACCTGCTCAAAATCTATACAAATACACCAGAAAGATAGATGAGTATGGGTGAGAGACACAAAGAGTCTAAGGAGTTGAGGTCCAAACAATTTAAGGACAGATATTCTCCCAAAAGCCTTGACTTCCAAGAAAGTGTGGTCTTGTTGAAAAGGGATGGGAGAGAACAGAAATCATTCCTCAATTAAGAATACTTCCTCTACACTCACTTCTTGTTTTATTACTTGGTATAAGATGATTATTATGATTATTTTTAGAATGGCTAAAAACCAATCACCCAAGATAGCAATATGGCTGGGTATCTATGGTGCAACTATTCTACAAGCTCTTATGCAGACCTAAGAATGATGGTTTAAAAGTATGGATGGTTTAATTCAGATAATGTTTATATGTAAAAAAAAAATTGTTAATTGCATGTGTGATGAGATTACTACTGTGCTAGTTGATGCTGCATTTCTTGAGCAAAATGTTTCAACCCATATACAACTATAGTGGTCCTAGTGAACTTCTGGGCTAGTGCATACAAATATGGAAATACATGACTGAAGTATAATCCCTGTTTCCACTCAGTACCTCAGAGTGGCCAGGGTTACCAACTCTGGCCTGCATACCCTATAGAGCTGTCCCTATTAATGTATGCTAGGAAGCTCATCCAGGTACCAAACCTGTCCTGCTTCATAGGAGGTGCCACACCAAGAAGAATGACACTGTATTTTGCAGAGTGCATGTGGTCTTGAGGAAATTTTTTTTTTTTAATTAAGGCTTGGAATGGACTTTCCTATGATAATGAATGTGTCACTGTTGCTTGAGGGTTGAGTCCTGACCCTAACCTCAGGGGGTTTACAATTCAGGATGACTATTCACAGGTCTTGCTCCTTCTCCAGTATTGTAAGAGAACTCAAGGTCACTAGTACCTTTCAAGTGCCACAACCACAGTTCTCTGTGTCTGTTTCTCTGTCTCTCTTCTTGCTGCCCACCTTTTTTAGCAGGATCCCACAGGGAGTTCCTTCATCAGCACTGTGTAAAGCCATATTTGGCATGCTGCTTGTTAACACTGGGATGAAACTAGACCTTCCTTGTTGGGGCTGCTACCTCTACTGGTCAGAAAATACAAGGAGAGTGTGGGTCATGTCTGCCATTACCAAGAGTCTGTGCCAGCAGTAATCTCAGCTCTTGGACCAATGTTCCCAAAAGGGGTGGCTGCATTAATTTAACCTTGAAAATTCAAGAGGGTACTTACCTCAAGTTGTGACTTCCAGAGATACATGGCACACCGTAGCTGGGAGCATCTTGGGCACATTGCTACCAGTCACAGCTTGGCTTAGCTAAGGAACTGGTCTTTGGAGAAATGGCCCATCCCTCTCCTAAACATCTGAGGACCAGGACTGGTTTGGATTCACTTACACTTAATTGAGGAGGGTGTATTTTTTGGCCCCAATATGTTTCATTTCTTTCTTGCTCCCTACTCTTTTTTATCTTCTCACCCTATATTCATTTTTTTTCCAAAATCATGGTCATGAAAACAGTGTTAAAGTCATCCATGGACTCATGGTCATGTGTCTTAAGCTTCAGAGTCAATCCTTCAAGTGAAATCTTGTCCACACTTCATAAATAAAGCAAAACTGGTTCCCAAAATGCCATAGATGCTGCTACCAAGAAGGAAAAGTCAAAAACACTTAGAAGGCAGCACCTCTAGCAATTATAATAATGCAAATTAAAACTACACTGAGCTACCATCTCATTCCAATTATAATGCCAATTATCAGGAATATAAGTAAAACCAAATTTTGATGAGGATGTGGAAAAAAAGAAAACACTCAAACATCTTGGTGAGACTGCAAATTTGTGTAACCTCTCTGGAATGCATTGTGGAGATTCAAAATAAGAAAAACCTAGTATTTAACCCCCCCCCTTTTAACCAATTATCACATTCTTCAGTATATATATATATATATATATATATATATATATATATATATATATATGACTTGATATCAGCATAATACTGTGACAAAGTCACATCAATGTGTATAGTAAAACAATTCACAAGAGTTGAGGTATGGGACAAAGCTAGATGCTCATCAACTTATAAATGGATAAATTGTATATATAAACAGTAACATATTACTTACCCATAAAGAAGAATGACTCTATGACATATCCCAGTATTTAAATGGATATGGAGACTCTTATTGTAAGCGAAACAAGAAAATTTAAAAAAAAAAAGGAAAAGAAACATAGGTGGAATGTTTTTGCTGATATGTGGAGGCTAAACCACAATAAATGAGAGAGGAAAAAGGGAGAAGTTCAGTAGATTATCGAATGAAGCCTTCAAGAAAGGTAGAATAGATAGGAATAGGAAAGACATTAGAATGAATAAATAGAATAATTATGATTTATTGTTTTAACTGGACAAAATATCATTATTTTTCTGGTGCTGAGCATTGAACCAGATCTTTACATGTGAGGCAAGCACTTTACCAACATACTATATCCCATGCAGAAAATAATTATGAATTATAAATAAGAGTTTCTGTGCTTGTATAATTTTATCAAAATGGATTCAATGCTATGTAAACTTAAGAAAAACAACTAAAATAAATTAAAACATAGTGAATAGGAACATGAAACAAAATTGATAGAATAAAAGTCTGATGATTAAATGTCTTTAGGTTCATTTCAGAATTTTCTGAATCTATTCCTATGTGAAGTCTGCCAAAGGTATTCAGGCCTGAAAAAAAAGGTAGAAGTTCAGGATATTGCAAAGAGAAGAAGGGACTGCATCTCGGCTGCAATGATATACAGGTGAAGGGATCCAAATGAGAAGATAATCTCAAGGTCCCCCATGTTTAGCTAGGGCAGAGAGGAGCAAGGTGCTTGATTATATGTTTATTTAATGGCACATACATGGAGATATATATAGAATTATAAAAATCTGGAATTAGTTTTCCTGAATTTACAATGAAAGCCAAATGTTTTTTTTTCCTTGAAGAAAGAGATCCTTGACCCTCTTTTAACAATAAGTCTCGTCTGTATTATATGACTTTTTGTACCCCTGATATTTGGGGAGCAAGATACAGAGCTCTCTTTTGAATCATATCAAAACAAGCAGGCAGAGGTGAGAAGTAAGTAATGCTGGGTTTTTTTTTTTTCTTTGTAAATTTCAGAGTGTCCAGCTGCAATTAAGGTTGCACCCCTTTGCAAGGTTTTTTGACTGTTGTAGGAAGGCAGGTGAGCACCCAGGTCCCAGGATCCAGGTGAGTTGTGGGAGCCAGAAAGTTTCTCCAGGTTTGCCTTGCTCTGTGGAAAGCTGGCATCATGTGGCCACCACAGGTATTTCTTTCAAAAAAAGCCTCACCAGTGAGCAAGGGAGCCCATGGTCAGCTGGATTTTACATATGTCTGTGCTCTCTGATGTCTCTTCTGTGCTAATCTTCTTATTTTGCCTCCAGATTAAACCACTTACAGAAAAATCAGGCTCAAATGCGGACATCCACATCCAAGTCTACTTCAGGCACCTGTCAAGCCTGCTGGAAGCACTCACCAATGTGGGCAAAAGGCAATGTGTTTATTTGACACTGAATATTTCTTTTCTGTTTCTACTGTTTTTGTTTTAGCTACCTGCCCCATGTAGCCCATGTATCAGTCAACTCTACTGGCCTTCCAGTTCTTTTACAAGATGTATTGACAACTTTCCAACAAACTGAAAGGCCATATTCATTTTCATATTTTTAAATATATAAAAAATGAAAAGTCAGCACTCCAAAGAATGCTTTGTGATAGTCTTATTATAGGCAGTGGCCCAGGTAATAAAGCTTTAAAATCAACTTCAATTTTTTAGCATTAGAACCAAATAGAACTTAGAACTCTGGTAACCAGGCACACACATTCCAGAGAGGGTGCATTATTCATCTCATTTAAAGAGAGATGAACAAGATAAAGAGATGTTTTCATGATGTATTCAAACCTTCCAGGGTTCTAGGCACAAAAATTTCCAGAGCACATTTGCATGATGGCTCAGCCTTCACACCAGGACCTATGACTATTTATCAGAAGGCATTTATGGGTAAAAGAGAGCAGTTTAAGATGACCAATCCAGGCAAGTCCTCATCTGGGATCACAGCTTGAAAGCTTTTTGACATTCCCCTTCTCTGTGTGTGTGTTGGGAGGAGGGAAGTAATTGAGGGGCACCTTCAATGGCAGAATTAGATTATATCAGGACATGGGTGGTAAGGTGGATATTTAAATATTGGATTCTAGTTTTTTTTTTACTGAAATTACTATCCAAAGACCTTATTCTGTAATCCAGCGTGTGGAGGTCTATGCATATATTCATCTATTTCTAATATGTGTATAAAATTTTTCAGTGGGAATATCATCTTTGGAAACAGCCAGTATAATTATTGTCATACATATAAAACAAAATTTTTGCTGAGGTCGTTGTAGACCATAATAAAGCTACTTGTTAATTCTGTCTCCTGGGGAAAGAGGAAGTGCACCAGTGATATCTGTGGTGTAAGGTTAGCTAAGCCTTCTGGAGAATTGTCTCCTCAGGAGAAAAAAAAGCTGGAGATGGCCAGAATATGCAGAACAAATACCCAAGATGAGGAATCTCCTAAACTCTAAGAATTTTACCACTTGAATTATCTACATGCCCATTCCAAAAGAATTCTAGATTGTATTATTCTCCCTGACAACATAACAGATGTAAATCTTCAGATTATATACATGGAGAAATTACAGAGAAATCATTTTCACTTTGTTGTCAGTGTTTGTTGGGCACTTATTTTTTTGAAGGAAGAAAGAAAAACTCAATATCTCATTGCCTTAGAAAATTGTTAGGCTGAGCAAAAGGCAGTGCAGAGTTTTATAGAAATGTTCTGGCAAATACCACTCAGAGTTACTCTATTATTTTGAGATGCAAATTGTGTGTGTGTGTGTGTGTGTGTGTGTGTGTGTGTGTGTCGACGGTTATGTATGCAGTTTATTTTGGACATTTAAAATTTGAAATATATATTGCTTAGTGAATGTTTAGAGAGTTGTATGTATTGAATCCAAAGTAAGCAAAGGTATCTAGGCTAATTTTGGCATGTTAATAAAATTTAAATTTTTTTTTTTTACAAACCTTTAAAACATGTGAGGCAATAGGTACAGCTCAGAAACTTCCATTGCATCAGGTATGCTCTTATCTTAGAGTAACAGTGTTGGTTTTGGATATATTTTATAAAAATACTTTTTTTGGAGTACATAGGGAGTTGTATATCTGAATAATAGAAGAGACTCAGCAGTTGTAAGGGTTGCTATTTTGTTAGGAGAGAAAGGAAACAGTAAAATGGTTTCCCAAAAACATAAGTGCCTAATTTCTGAAAATTGTGAACGTGTTAGCTTACATGGAACAGGGGGATTAAAGTTGAAGAAGCAGTGATAAAATGACAAAGATGGAAAGAAGGGATGAATGGAAAAAGGGAGTCTTCAAGTTAATGCAGCAAGATTTAGTATGCTACCGTATATCAGGAACACACTCAAATGCTGGAATCTCTTTGTCTTAACATCTTGTTCATAGGCTTTAGCCCTGAGAGTCACATTTCAATGTATGTTATGTATATACAAAGAGGGAGAGGTCTAATTTTCTCAAGTTTTCTCTTCTCCCTCTGGAAAGAGAAAGGCTTAGCATTTCTTATGTATTGTGTGTAGGAGAGGTAGTAATTGAATCCTCAAACCCACTTTATAGCTGTTCTCATTTGCATTCTTGGCCTCTTACAACATTCCTGTCCTAAGATTTTGATTTTCATTAAAACTCTGAGGTAAGAGAAGAATCTTTTATTCTTTTTTAATATCGTGGTTATTTTATATTGGAATAAATCTGTTTAAATCTGTAAGTATTTTCTAGTTTTTGTTTGTTTGCCCCACTCACATCTCATGGTACAGAAATTGAACCCAGGTAATTCTACATCTACATCCCTGATTTTTTTTTTTTTATTTTGAGACAGAGTCTTACTAAGTTGCTGAGGCTGGCCTCAATTTTGTGATTCTCGTGCCTTTGCCTCCTGAGTCACTGGGTTTATAAATGTGTGACACCACACATGGCACAGATAGTTTCCTAATCTTACCTAGCCCATAAGCCTACATTTTTACCCTTTGAAACATCTTTCTTTTTATAACTATATTTGGCCTGCTGATGTGTATAGCAGATATAAAGTACTGGTGCAACTGAATGAATGAAAAGATGTGAAAGAAAGTCAGGTACTGTCTGTAAACTTCATCAGAAGAAACAAAACTAAAAGAGTAACCAACCTCAAGACAAAAAGTGTTTAAAGCAGAAAAATATCCTGAATGAGCAAATGATATTTAGAAAAAAAAATGAGAATAAGATGTAAAAAAATGAGAATAAGTTTTAGGTAATAATGGATTATATTTTTCTGAGAATATAAAAAATGCATGTTTATTTCCTTGGTTTACTAAGATCAAATAGTTAATTTTCTATCATTACATATGAAAAAATGCAAAGAGAGTTTTATACAAAGATGTATAAAACCTTGTTTTATACATATAGTCTTATTTTTAAATATAATTCTTCTGTATGTGCTTTGCTTTATATTTTATACATTTCCTTCTCTTACTCTGACTATTAAATACAAACTTTGATGTCAAGTAATGCTTATCTTAACTCTGTTAGAAAATTTATGCAAACAGTTATCAGATTATGACACCAAAATTGGGTCTGAGCAATGACAATCTTCTGCTTAATTTCAGGTTTTTGTGTTTAAATAACATCCTGTAGCCTACATGACAGGAATCTGAAAGCATGTGTTCTTGCATGAGTTTTACTGGAATTGTGAATTATATATGCTAAATATATCAAACCTTCAGTCAGCATTGTGATAGATGGCTTGCCAGTGATGATCTGGACTTTGAAGTATGGGCATCCCAAGTGAATGGGAAACATTGTGATTCATAATTTTCCATGCTTAAGTAATTGAAAATCCATTAGCTTATTAACATTTTATTTCAGGAGAACCAAGAGAGATATGTTTAATTTAGTACAAATCACAACTTAATGCTTGAATAAAGATCTGATTGTAATGATAGAGTATATCTATATGTGTAAACTAAGTCATATTGTGTTGGAACAATAATAATAAAAATTCTAGAAGATATGGATTCCAGACCATCTTCCACTTGAGAAATTTATTTTTTTCCGTTGTCCCCATTTACTCATGTCAAAAATGAAGATGGTGTATTGAATACTTCTAAGATTCTTTCCAGTGTTAACATGCAACAATGCTGTTATGGATGTTGGGAGCTTATGAAAAGTTTAGCCTCTCCCTCTTTTTCCCTTCCTCTATGTAGTCTTTGGATAGTTACTGAATACTTACTTAGTTCCAGGTGATGTTCTGGTTTCTATGCAGAGAAAAAAATGATGGAAGGCTAAAATGAATTGTTGGTCATGAGAAAATAGGTTAATAATCAGGTTCCTTTAAGGTGAGGATGAAGGCTCAGAGGACATGAGCAGGATGTAATGGAAAAGAGCACCGAGCTGGGTGAGAATCCTTTAAATTAAGTGTAAATGATAGCCTCTTTGTAGAAGTGATATTTTAAAACTATTTTATGAATTTATAATTAATGTGTAACAAAATGCACAAATTTCAAGCATGCAGGTTGATGGATTTTAACAACTGTATGCATAGAAGAACTCACTATGCTAGTGGTAAGAGTTTTCTCTACATTTCCTCCTGCAATTACCTGCCAATAATCTATTTTTTTTACCTAGGTTAACAATTGTTACCTATCCTAAAATTTAATACTATTGGAATCATTGAATATGAAATCCTTTATGTCTGACTTCACTCAGTCAACATAATTTATGAGATATTCCTAACATTATAATTAATAATAACAATAATTAACAATTTTTGAGTGCCAGGCACTGTTTTCAGTGTTTTGCAGATAATGATTTGTTTAATCATTACCACAGCCCAGTTAGTCAGTGCTGATTCTCACATTACTGTTGAGAAGAAAGGCAAACAGTCTGACAGCAAGAGTGCACTTGGATTCCTGAGAATACACTTGACCCTCTGTGCTGTTCTGGCTATTAGAGTGATATTCAAGGGTGAAAAAAAGTTAGCAGTGCAGATCCCAGTGAAGGCATGTCCTAGATAGAGGATAAAGGCAGGTAGGTTCAGGAAAGAGCTGCATGTATTTGCAAAACTGAAGAATCTATGGCCAGACAATTGTGTTCATACTGGACAAATGGGTGGAAAAAGAGATTAGAGTCCCTGTAGGCCCCAGAATCTAGAAAAGAATATTGACTTTAGTTTTTTTTAAATCTAGAACTTTTTGAAAGATTGTTGTTTTTATTTTGTTTTTTAAAAAATAATAATTGTGGAAAAATATCTATATAACATGAAATTTACCATTTCAACATGTGTAGTTAAAAGAGGATTGAATACACTCATTGTCTGGCAGTTATTACTAATATCCATCTCCATAACATTGAGAAATGAAGCTCTATACTCATTAAACATTAATTCTTTGTTCCTTTTTCTCATCAACCCTTGGAATCCATCATTCTATTTTCTGACTATGAATTTTCTGCTCTATGGTCCTCATTTACATAGATTCTACAGTATTTTTCAATTTTGTCCCAATTTTCATTTTTAATTAAATAGTGTTTGGAGATAATTTTCAATTCACATGCACTGTCAGAAAGTAAATCAGGGTGATGCTATGTCTCCTTTAGCCAGTTTTTGTACATCTTAAAAAATGAGCACAGTGTCACAATCAGGATACTTACAATGATACAAATAAGAATCAGAATATTTTTTTCATACAATGATTTGCCACATTTTTTAATGGCTGTAATTATTTTTTTCTCTTGCCTCAACCCCTATCTAAATCCTGGCAATCACTAATTTGCTATTTCTTTGTATAATTTTGTCATTTCAAGAAATTTTATGAGAAAAATCCTGCAGTGGGTAGTTTTTTGAAGTTGAATTTTGTATTCAGCATAATTCTCTTGTTTGTCACACAAGTTAAAAAAAGGTCTTCATTCATTTAATAAATCATTTAAGGGCTGGAGTTGTAGCTCAGATGTAGAGTGCCTGTCTACCACATGTGAGGAACTGGGTTCAATCATCAGCACCACATAAAAACAAATAAAATAAAGGTATTGTGTCTATTTGTGATTTAAAAAAGTCACCTGAGTGAAAAAAGCATACAATATGCAGCTAAAATAAGAACTGTTATTCTGGTAGATGTGGGGAAAATACTCAGAATAAAGCACTGAAATATAAATATAAAACTATGAAAGAAAAAATAAGAGGATAGGAAGTTAATCAGTAGACATGTCAGAAAATTTTCAGAAAAAAAATGGAGAGAATTGGGATTAGATAATTTTGAAAGAGAAAATTGCTATAATATTTCCTAAAATGATGAATCTTTGGAGTCAAGAAGCAGGAAAAAAAAATTGAAAGCCATATATACTACAGTTTAACTATAGAATTTCAAGAACAATGAAGATCTTTTTGGGGGGTAGGTGGGTACTGGGTATTGAACTCAGGGGCACTCAAACACTGAGTAACACCCCAACCCCATTTTGTATCTTATTTAGAGGCAGGGTCTCAAAGAGTTGCTTAGATTCTCGCTTTTGATGAGGATGGCTTTGAACTTCTATCCTTGGGCCTAAGCCTCCTGAGCTGCTTGGATTACAGTCTTTCACCAGCATTCCAAGTAAGAAGATCTCTTTTTACTACATACATTCTAGTTATAGATGTACACAACACTTATATTTTAATTATTTATTATTATGTGGTGCTGAGGATTGAACCCAGTGCCTAACATTTGCTAGGCAATCCCTCTACTACTTAGCTACATCTCCAGTCCAACAAAGATGATCTTAAAAACAGCACACAAAAAACAACAATGAGAAAATAACAGACAGCAATAGTGGGAAAGGTAATGTAATAATACCTTCAGGAAACCATGGAATGTAACTGTAAGAATAGAATTTTGTATCCTGCTAAACCAACATTCAAAAGTAGAGAGAAGGTGAATATATTTTCATATAAGACTGAAAATTTTTATTTCTAAGCAGGTTACTGAAAAATTGAGGTTGAGGAAACATACTGAATTTAGAATATAATGCAGTGTTAGAAATGATGGTCTTCATTTAATTTCTGTAGTTACAAAAGTTTTACTAATTTAAAATATGTATATAAAAGATAGAGATAGAAAATTAAAGTAACTGTTTGGCACTCTTGTGAATGGTTGCAGAGTATAATGTAGTGTCCATAGTGGGTACAAGAAGGTGAGGGTAGTGATTATCCCTTAAGTTGAGGGATATCAATGATTTTTGTATGCCAATGAAAATTATCTGATGGAGATTCAAAAGAGTGTGAATACATAGGAGGAGCAAAATTCTTTTGAAGGGGATGTGGGGTAGGGACTAGGCCATTCCCAGAAGAGGACCAGGATTTAACAGCTATGAAGTGTACAATCTCATAACTATATGTGGTCATGCTTTGAGGCACTTAATAAAGTCAGAGACACTTTCACTTGAACAGGTCAGAAACTAGAAAACAGGTATGGATGTATGTTGTTTGATAGAGGTACTCATGATAAATCAATGTGTTTTTTTTTTTTGTGAGCTTGAAGTCTCTCTGAATATTGCAAAGAGCTTTTCAGTTATGGGCGACATGTGCCACTGGAAGAGAAGTGAAAGTGTTAATAATCACTCAGAGTCTATAGTAAAAAAGGGAACTCACTATTTTGTGGAAAATATTGAGTGCTGATGCAGTTACTGTGTGTGGGGATAAATTTTTTTCCAGTGAAGTTGAGAGTTTCAGATGAAGGGGTTCAGGAACAAAATGTTAAGGGAGTTTGCAAGGGGGTTAAGTGTGTCAATTGTCTCTGAGTTTTATAAGAGATGGAATGACAATTAGACAACTATGATACAGTTAGAAGATTGTAAGCACCTGTGGATTGAATGAATAGTTATAGTGGACAAAGAGCAGAAAGTGCTGTATAGGCCTAGTCTTCTTGTTCTCACCTAGACCATTCAACCATTCCCAAAAATTGGGCCTCTCCCCCCATTCAAAGAGCTCAGGTGATGGAATCCAGGAACATGGTAGAGTTGAATTTTTTGATGGATGAATTTCAACCCTTACAGAAGTAGAACAGTTGAATGCATGTATATCAGAAAATAAATTTCAGCTCCATGTCCCTTCCTGAGGTTTCCCTGTGGGTTGTTCACTCTTTCCTCCTGCTGTTCTGGGATCATGTCTATAAACAGTCGATGTGCAGGCTGTTGCAAAGGTTGTGCTTTCCAGGAAAAATAGAGTAACTTATGGGGTATTTGAAGTCTGGACTTCAGAATGAAACTTGAGAAGAATTGACAAATCTTAGTGAGTGACCATGGTAATAAGGTGTTTAGATAGTAAAGAGGAAAAAGTTAAGAGCAGTGGGAAGTCTAATGTACCTAAGCAAGTGTTAGAGTGAGTATAATAGTCAGTGGAAAGTGAAGATCAGGAGCTATAGAAAAATGGAATTGGAAGAGGAGCATTTGGAGCCTTTGAAGAAACAGCACTGAGAAGAAACTCAAGAATCCCTGGGCTTTAAGGTATCTGGGGCTTGTACAGAGGAAGGGGAAGAGGTTTGGCTAGTGCCTGCTCGTTACGTTGGTGGGAGCTTGATCTGGGTAGACAAGATGCTCTAAATGCCTCTTGAACTGCCTCTGTGAGCATTTGATTCCATTCTCTGGCAGCTTGGAATGTCACCAAAGAGCAATGTGTCTAGGGGCACTCTAGCTTTATTTATAGAGCATGGAGAATGATGTATGGAGAGAGAGTAGTGATATTCACCACTAGGTGCCAAGCAAGAAAGGAATTTGACTACCAGAGTCCAAATTAGTGAAGTCTGTGCTGTATGCACCCCCCATAGACAAAAAAGAAAAAAAAAACAACTAATATCTAGGCATGTAGACTTGAGGATGCTTTAGATGGGTTTCTGTGCATGGCTGTGCACATGTGTTCTGTGACTCAAAGCAGACTGGGTGTGTAAAGGATATGCTTCAACCTAGGGCACAGTCCCTCTGCCCCAGTGGCCTCAGCTCCTGTAAAATATCCTTACTGCTTTTCCAAGTGTTGGTTTCTAAAGTGAAGAAAGTTCTTTTGGTTGTTTCTCTTGTGACCACATCCAGTCTGAACTAATGTTTTGAGAAAAAATCATGTCCCTGGGAGTGGGTAAGTAAAAGTTGGAAAGTATTATGTTGGTTCAAGCAATAGAATTCAGTCTGTTGCCTCAGTTGACTGTTTTGTGATTTACACAGAATCCTACTGTGCATAGTGAAAGCCTCAGTGACAAAGATTATTCTGTGAACTTCATATTTTCTTTCATGTTTTCAGGAGGCGTAATAAGAGCTGCCTCACTGACTGTGTTAGACCAGGTCATGGGCACTGCCTGGCAGTAGGTGCATGGTTAAGTTTGATGTCTGCATCACTGCTGAGTGCACCTGGAGTGATGGAGATCTCTAGAAATTTCTCTTGTTGACTGCAGGAAGCTGAAGCCATGATGCTACTGATAATGTAGGGTAGGACAGGAACTCTTTCTGTGCAGAATGAACATCCCTAGAAGGGTGGATCCTTAGAAAAATTTGGTTCCATTTGAGTTGGCAATTTAGTGTTTAACTTTGATGACAAGTTTAATATCCTGGAAGCAGATGTGGGAAACATGAGGCCCATGCAAATGACTTGGAGGCAAACAATTTTCTTACCTGCCTGCAGGACTGCTCTCCAGTTTTCATGGTATAATATGAAAGAAAATAGCAGAAATCTTATGACAAAGATTCTGTGGATAACTAGATGGGGAAAGAAAGTAACTAGGTTATTTAAAGCCAAAGAATATGTTAGAGGTGGAGCTCTAACATTAAGTATTGTCCTCAGTGTTCAAATAGTATCTTTCTGGTAATTTTTGTGAATGCTTGTGACAGAATTTATCTCCACTTCCCCATGAGAGTGAAGATATGGCAGAAGGCACTTTACCCAGCCTCTGGAATTGTGATATCATACTCAGCCAGGTGCCAGGGGTGAATTCTAAGTTTTGCTTAGTTTCTTTTCTCTCTATGTGGAGTTCAGGAATAGTGAGTGGGCCTTCCAACCTTAGAGGACTTTATATGTGTACATAATTATCAAATACTGGCACAGACTTAGGAGTCTTTAGTGGATTACTAAGTTTCACATCTGATTAACGTGAAATTATTTCTTATGAGGGCTCACTCTTTTTTGAAATCAGAGCTGAACAAAGCTTAGCTAGATCTAATGGCTAGAGTATTTGGTTCCAAATGACAGTCCCAAGTATCCCCTCATTATTCAGGCAGTAAATACCAGCTATGTACTAGGCTCTGCAGACAAAATGATCAATAATATGGCCTGACTCTTGAGGACTTGTGGTTCCATTAGTGTGATATAGCAGCTTCACAGCAGTTCATCTCATGTACCCTTTTTCAAAAATAATATCTTTATTAAGATGTACTCTACCCAAAATAAAATTCACTTGTGAAGTGCCCAGTTCTTGTTCTAGGCATTAGCATATCCACACTGTTGATCACCTATCACCACTGTCTATCAGAAATTCTTCTCTACCCCAAAACACAACTCTTTACTCAATTGTAACCATTCCCATTCTTACTTATTCTCTAGCTCAAGAAACCATGAATTTTTCTTTCTCATTGTTTTTTTTTTTTTTTTCCACTCAGAAGATTTAATACAGATGAACATACACTGCATGGCCTTTTAACACCATTTTTGGCCTTAATCAGCTCTTTTTCTTTTCTCTTATCTTTTGATGACCATCATCTTATACTTCACTGAGTCATTTTTTTTTGTACTTCTATGGCCTGTGTTCTGTGGAATAAAGGAAAGCCACACTTTTCCTCAACTAGTACTTATGAGAAGCCTCACTTTTGTCACATTCCACTGGTCCCTGTTACTAAATTAATAGTCTGATAAAAGTAAAGTGACAAAAATGAGCAAAGCATAAACACATAAACATAATCAAATGATCAGAGAAGCCTTTTCCAAAGATAAGATATTTAAAACAAAATTTGAAGAAGGATCCAGTGACAAAAAACATTTGGGCTAGATACTTGGCACATCATTTGCAGAGGAGCTAAGATGAGCATGTGTCTGATGAATTTCAAGGCCTGAAACAATGCCAGAGTGGCTGCAGTGCTGTGAGGAGGGTGGGCACAATTGAGAGAAACAGGCCCAGATTACCTGGGGCTTTGTCATTGAACACAGGTTTGGATTTTTTTTTCAGATGCAGGATAAGTTTTTAAAACAGTAGAGTACTATGATCTGATTTTTTAAGAAAATCTTGCTGCTCTGTGGATAATGGGTAGCAAAGATCAAGGTGGAAACAAGTTTTTGAGAAGATTTTGCAGAGATCCTGGAAAGGGGCACTGGTAGCCTTGGACAAAACAGGACAGAAGAAATGAAGCAGATTGGACACATGAAAAAGCTATGTCAAGGCCCATTTACCTGCCTATTGCCTGTGCATCACATGTCACCAGCCACCCATTCACGGATCAACTAATGTTAGTCTGAAGACTGCTCACAGAAAGTAGTTGGATCATTGATCACTGCCCTCTGATGCCTGCAAGTCCATTGTCACAGTACCCACTCTTTTGTTTACACATGACCACAACCATCTTGGGATACCCACTAGAGACTACACATTTGCCATCAACACTGCCACCATCTTTAGGCATGGCCACCTCAGTCTGGGGACACTGGCCAGAAACTGAAAATGTATTGACATGGGACTTGTGGGTCTGGTTGCATCTTTCTGCTTGGTGTGCTAGTGGCCACCATCTGAATGCCTCTTTGCAGGGCCACTCCATTGTGTAAGTGCATCCCTCTGGCCTCTTTGAAAGGTGAAATGGCATTGAGATCTTAGAACTGCAGCAAAGCAGAGTCTGGGGAAGATGAAAAACAGGTTCATCTGATTGCAGCTCGGTTTGTGTGGACCAGTATGAATCTGTCAAGCTGTGGAGAGCCAGAGACTAGGGGCAGTTCCTCAAGGGAGCTCAGGTTGGAGAAACTAGAGAAACTCAGGCTCTCCCCAGCTCAGTGAGTCTTAAGCTGCATGGGGAGAGAAAGGGCTACCTACAATGGGTGAGAAGACTTGAAGAGGGAGTAGGAGCATCTTGCTATCTGCTCACATACTCTACTTGTCTGGCACCCACCAGAATGGAGCTACCATCAAACTTCAGACAATTCTATCTATCGGTGGATAAGGAATGTTCAGAAAAATTTTGAAAGCCAATAAAAGGTAACATTTAATATTCAATTGATATTTTCCTTCTTTCCCCCTCTCTCTCATATCTCTATGTTCTTTGAATGCAAATTTTTTTTATTTATCAATTTATTGATGAATTGGATGTTTTAATAATATAGTAAAGATTTGCTGTCTATCTATATCTATCTATATCTATCTATCATCTATCTATCTATCATCTATCTATCTATCATATATCTATCTATCTATATCTATCTATATATCTATATCTATATATCTATATCTACATCTATATCTATATCTATATATATTTTTTTTCTCACCTCTTTGTCTCCATGTATTCTCTTTCTCTCTTCTCTCATATTAAAACAAACCTCTAGTAACTCTTTTCTCACTCTTACTGTAAATTTTTATCTCTATATTCTCTCCTTCTCCCTGAAAAAACACACATCTTACATTACTTCTGTTACCTCATTGCCCATAATTAGAAATTGTGAACCCTTTTAGAAAACTTACTATTTGTATTGTAGATAACAATTTAACTCATTATTTCAGTTTATTGTGACAAAACTGAAGCTACTTTAATAGGAGCTACTAGAATTAAAGTTGTATTGTTTGCATTGGGTGCTATTAATCTTGGTCTCTCCTTTGAAGGTGAGGTACTGGGAGACTTCAGGGATGCTATAAGATGACAGGGTAGAAACTACTGCCTCAGAGTTATACTGCTAGGTGGGAAAAAAGCAGAAACAACATGAAAATCAAGGAATGAACATGCCTCAAAAAACCAACATGTTCCAACAGTGGGATCCATAAATGACAGAGTAGAAGAAATGTCAGACAACGAATTTAGAAGATACATACTTAGGCTGAAATTTAAAATGAAGGATGATATAGTATAGGAAATACAAGAAGTAAAATATCACTTCAATAAAGAGGCAGAGATTATGAAAAGAAATCAAGTAGAATTCCTCAAATGAAGAAAACAATAAACCAAATTAAAATTTCAGTGAAAAATATCACCAACAGACTAGACTGCTTAGAAGGAAAAAAAAAACATCAGGTAATGAGACAAAGTATATACTCTTGAAAAATAAAGTTAACCACACCAAGAAGATGGTAAGAAATCATTAACATATTTCTAAGAAATATGAAATAACATGAAAAGACCAAATTTAAGATTTATTAAAACATAGGAAGGCTCGAAGTTGCAAACTAAATTAATTCAGAAACTTTTTAAAAAATAATGTCAGAAAAAATTTTCAAATCTAAATAATGAAATGGAGAATTAACTACAAGTGGCTTACAAGACCCCCACTGTTCAAAATTACAGCAAAACCACATCAAGGCACATTAAAATAAGAGTGAATAATAAACAGAATAAGAATAGAATTTTTTAAATAGAGAGAGAGAAAAAGAGAGAGAGAGAGAATTTTTAATATTTATATTTTAGTTCTCGGGGAACACAACATCTTTGTTGGTATGTGGTGCTGAGGATCGAACCCGGGCCGCATGCATGCCAGGCGAGCGTACTACCGCTTGAGCCACATCCCCAGCCCAAGAATAGAATTTTAAAGCCTGAAAAAATACATATGGTTGGGGGCCAATTCAGTTTTCAGCTGATTTCTCAACTCAGACTCTCAATGCCAGGAGGTCCTGGAATAACATATATCATGCTCTAAAAGAAAGTGGACTCCAACCAACATTTTTATATATAGCAAAATTAAGCTTCAGATTTAAAAATGCAGGCTCTGATAATCTGCCATATTTGGAGAAAGACACAGATAAGGTACCACAAGATTGCAGATGGGGAGGAGGTATCAGGAGAGCTTGGTAGCATTCAGCCACCAGAAAGCATCCTTTTCAGATGATTCCACCCTTGCTTAGGAGTCTTGACTCAATAAGGAGTAAATTCAGTACAAAATCAGTAAATAAGAGATCCACAAAGCAGAGGCAGAGAATGGAAGGCATTAGGTAGAAGAGTGAGAAACAGAGAGCAAGGCATGGGCGAGCCTGACTTTATACTTTTCCTCATATTTGAATAAAATCTGTTTATAACAAAATTAGCTCAACATCTTTGTTGATAAAAGTTCAGCTCCATTCTCACCACAATTATTAATTGGAAAGCCTCCTGGGAAAAATGTCCTGTGAAAAGATTAGAAAATTTTGGATTCGACAACCCTAGAAGCACTAGTTCATCCTTTACCCAGTATAATTATCCTTCATGATTTAGTGCTTAGTTTTTGTGCCTGCTCACAAAACTATACTGTTTTACCTTGAATGATTATAAATTAGGAGACATTCTTATAACTTATTTATCTTTGAGAGCATGAATCTTTCCTTCAGTATAGACTTGTACACTCATTATTAGAATAGGTAAATTATTCAATTTGAAAGAAAAATTATGTCCTCTGGTCTATATTTTTATAATTGGAGCCTACAACTTAATGCATGAAGTCATTTTTAGAATTACTTATGGTGAGTATTTTTTGGTATTTAGAATTTCACCTTTATGAAGTCTGTGTCCATGGTCTTTTTAAACCCTATCTTTCATTCTAGGAAACCATTGATATACCATTGTTGCCTAATTTGGTACTCTTTATTATCATTTCCCACTGATTTTTAGAATTTGATATTATATCCAAAAATCTACATCATGCCAAGAACTTTGGAAAATTAATTCACTCCAGATAATTTTATTAACATTTTTCTTAATTTCAGTCTGGTTTGAAGCTACTATATTTGGACTGAATTTACTTAGTTATATTTTTGCTAAATTTAAGAATTTTGTCTGTAGAAATGAATGTGAAAAAGTACTTGTGTCAATTCAATTTGAAGTGAAAGGAGGCATTGGCAACCTGCCTTTGGCTGATCTCTAATCCTTGGTTGTGAGTGGACTATCTAGTTATTTAGTGCTTAGCCTTCAACTACTAGACTGTTTATGAATTTGAATAAATTGTAAATGCCCTGGATACAAAGAAATAATTTCTTTGATCTTGTGATGAAATAAAGAATATTTGCAGTCATGTAATTTCTAAAAATTATCTAGTAATTAAAAATAAAAAACCTACTTCTGAATTCTTCATCAAAAACCATCCTTTATTTACTACAACTTTGTGTTATTACTATGCTTCTTAATGTCTTTAGGAATATATAATAGTTAAACCTTGGAAAGAGGCAATACAAAATGGTAGGTAAGAATTTTGACTTAGAAATCTGACTGACTGTCTTGGTTCAAGTCCTGGCTCTAACACAGCACATCCATATAGTATTGGGCACACTAATCAACCTCTCAGGATTTTTGTTTCCTTTTTAGTAAAGATAGCATAATAATGCCTGCATCAGGATTGCTATTGGATAACCTGTTCAAAAATGTGTATAGATGTGTAAATCTTTGGACCTGAAGTAATACCTAGGTCATAGAAAGACCATCCTAACTTTTCTTTCTTTCTTTCTTTCTTGCTTACTTTCTATCTTTCTTCATTTTTTATTATTACAGGAGGTTTCTCTTATTCAGTTTCCTCTCCATAATTTTAGTTACTAGGTCAGCTGCAGTCCTAAATTGTTGCATGGAAAATTCCAGAAATAAAGAATTCATGAGTTTTAAATATGTGCTATTCTGAGTACAGTGATGAAATGTTGTTTCTTCCCATTGAGGACATAATGATGATTTTGTCAAGTGTTTTCACGTTTTATACACAATCTGTGTGTTATCAGGTTGTTGCAATAATATTTTGTGCTCAAATAAGCCTATTTTACTTAATAATTGCCCCCAAAGCATATGAATAGTGATGCAAAGGAGGTATCAGGGCATAAAACATGAAGAACAGATTAACTTCTGTACTCTGTGGCAGCATGAAAGGTACCTAAAATAATCCTTTTTTTGTGCATGGAGGTTTATAGTTTTCATGGTTTCAGACATCTGTTGGAAGGTATTGAAGCATCTATACCCTGGAGCCCAGGGGGGAAGAAAGGCTGTGTTATTACTTTTTGGAATGATTTCAAGACAGAAAGAGGCAGTGGTGGAATTTTTTGTTGGGGTTAGTTCAAATTAGTATGAGCAAAATTTTGCATTTCTGATTATTCTCATGTGACTGGAGAAATGAAAATTAGTTTTTTAATGTTTTTTTTAACAACAGTTCAAATTCATAATAGCACTAGGTAAAAAAAAAAAACTGATGAAGTAGTAGTGAAATAAGCATTTTGAGCTGAGTTTAAGTTATGCAGTTTTAAAGGTACTCTCCAAATTTCTCAGTGCTTTTAAAATGATATTGTTCTTGGTTACAGAAAATTCTTGGTTTGATTCTTGGTATGAAACTGAAAGTGAAAAGCACATCTTCTCTTTGCTTTCTTTTCTCACCTTCCACATTAACCCTGAAAGGAAAACCCATCCTGTGGACAACCCTTCAAAGATGCTGTTAGTCATTCAAGACCCTGTTTTAGCAGACAGAGAAGTTACTGGAGATCCGGACCTTCTTTTTTATTATTCTGAGAAAGGGTCCCACACTCACAGTCTAAGTCAGAGAAGAAGGTGCACAGCAGCAATGACAGATATTTTGCCCTCTGAATCCTTCAAATGTGTCTCATTTTACATGGTAAATCTATGTAATGTATCTGAAAGTGTGTGTGTCTGCACATATGTGCATGTGTGTACCAGAAAACCAGTATTCATATTTTATTTTCTTTTGACCTTTAATAATTAGATTCGATAATTTCAATTTGATAATTAAATAATTAATTTGTATAATTTTCATATATTATAATATTTTTATTTTTTTATTATTTGTTCATGAAAATACAATGATCTTGACATATCATTCATTTGAATCAAATGGGGTATAATTTCTCATTTTTCCAAGCACACAGGTTGCAGAATCACATTGGTTATAGAGCCACGTATATACATACAGCGATACTAGTGTCTATTTTATTCTGCTGCCCTACCTAACCCCCCTTTCCTGCCCCTCCCTTACCATCACCTCTATCAACCCAATCTAATGTGCACATTTCTTTTTTTTTTCTCACATCATCATACATGTATTTTGTATAATGATGAGGGTCTCCTTTCATTTTCCATGCAATTCCCCTTCTCTCTCCCATTCTCTCCCACCTCTCTTCCCTATTTAGTGGTAATCTTCTCTCATGCTCTTCCTCCCTACCCCACTTTGAGTCACCCCCCTTATATCAGAGAAGACACTCGGCATTTGTTTTTAGGGATTGGCTATCTTCACTTAGCATAATCTGCTCAAATGCCATCCATTTCTCTGAAAATGCCATGATCTTGTTATTTTTAGTGCTGTGTAATATTCCATTGTGTATAAATGTCACTTTTTTATCCATTCACCTATTGAAGGGCATATAGGTTGATTCCACAGTATAACTATTGTGTATTGAGCTGCTATAAACATTGATGTGGCTGCTCCCTGTAGTGTGCACTTTTTAGTCTTTTGGGTACAGTCTGAGAAGGGGAACAGTTGGGTCAAATGGTGGTTCCATTCCCAGCTTTCCAAGGAATCTCCATACTGCTTTTCAAATTGGCTGCACCAATTTGCGGTCTGACAAGCAGTGTATAAGTATACAATTTTCCCCACATTCTCACCAACACTTGTTGTTTTTTGACTTCATAATGACTGTCATTGTTACTGGAGTGAAATAGTATCTTAGAGTTGTTTTAATTTGCATGTTTCTGATTGCTAGAGATGGTGAGCTTTTTTGTGTGTATTTGTCGCGACCCCCTTGCCCGCAAGGAAGACGCAACACCGGGAATCTTCTTCCAGTCGTTTATTCAGGTTCTCGAGATCTCTTCCACTCTACTCTCTTCTTCATCTTTCTCCTCTAATGCTCCTACCAGCCTTAATAAAGCATCTCAAGCCCCAATGCGAAGCCGCCACGTGGAGCTTTCTCATAGGGTGTTAGAAAACCACGCACCAACTCTCCCAATTAAGGAGTTGTTTGTCACAAACCACAGTCGAGCCAGCGCCATCTTGTAATGGCGACCGCAGTCCGCAGAAACGGCTCACTACAGTTCCCCCTTTTGTTTTCTAAAAACAATACAGGCGAGAGTAGAGGTCCTATCCCACTGTGCAGAAGTGGCTGCATAGTATGGCTCAGCCCCAAGGAGGGCCCTTCCCCAGATCTGAGACCATATCAGCCGACGCTTTTCTCGTGGGACGGGGCGTGGACGCGTCTAACCCGCATGCAATAGGACATGCTCTCCTTGAGGTCCACTTCAAGGATCACTCAAGTGCAGTGCCTTGCCTCGCATCCTGTATCGTGATGGACGAAGGGGGATAGCCGAGGCTGAACTGTGGCTGTTTAGAAACACAACGACAAACAAGTTGGTAACACCCTACAAGAAAGGCACGGGTCTTAAGGCGATAATCTGCGCAAGCCAGACTTGAGGTGAATTGCCGTTACTCATACTAAGCCTTCAACCAGGAACCTTATCAGACCCAAACAGGTCAGGACGTTCCCACATGACCGTTGTTGGCTGAATATGAAAACAGACACCACAAATCTTTCAAGGCCTTGTGAGCTCCTTCAAGGTCTTGTGAGCTGGCCTCTTTGACATGCACAAAAATCAGGGCTGGATCCAAGCCCTGGGGGCCGGGGGGAATCCGTGCCAGCAGTTCCCCCCCTTTTGTTTGTTGCACGTCAAAGGGAATCAAGTAGCCCCTGTCTTAGGTCGTTCACTGCCCCTACACTGCTTACCCGTCTTTGGGGAGGCCCCATTCCCCTGTCTTAGGTTGCAGTGCAAGCGTGAAAGTTGCCCGTCTCTAGGTACTACAAGATCAGCTTGTTGTTGCCAAGGCATTCAGTGGTATCTATTCAGCCAGTCATTATTGGGTCTTTAATTGGTTCCGGTTCAACAAGGCATAGAGTAAAAATAAAGAAGAAAAAGGGGGCAAAAGGAGGAAGGCATGAAGCAGGGATCATTGTAGAAAAATCATCTTCGAATTGGTCGGAGACAAACTTCAGCAAGATCATCCTTGGTCTGCAGGCGTTGATAATGGATCTGTATTGGCTTAGAAGTCAGAATGTTAATTTGGTCTTTAATAAATTGTGTCATTCTCTTACCTAGGCAGGGGCCTACAGCAGCTATAAGGAGGAGACCGAAAAGCGGTCCCATTACAGTGGATATCAAAGGAGTTAACCATGGGGTATTTTTAAACCACTGTTCAAACCATCCTTGTTGTGCTTCAAACTCCTTTTGTCTTTTAGCCAATCTTTCCGTGACCTTTTCCATAGTTTCACGGATTACCCCAGTATGATCTACATAAAAACAACACTGTTCCTTTAAGGCTACACATAGTCCTCCTTCCCTTAGGAATAATAAATCTAGTCCCCTCCTATTTTGTAACACAACTTCTGAGAGGGAGGTGAGGGACTTTTCCAAAGCAGTAATTGACTTGGCCATGGCTGTTAAATCTTATAGCTGGGTAGAGAATAACATTTAAGATCTACAGTGGTATTAGAGGATAATTTAGACAGTATTACTACCCCTTCATAATAGGGCGGCCTGGAGGTCAAGCATAGCCAGCAATCTTGGGTCCTGTTAGGACTAGTGGCATTGAGAGCGAAAAAGGCTCCTTGGATCAAATCAAAAAGACGATCTCCAGTTCCAGGGTGTATGGGCCCAGGGGCACAATCAAAGGTTTGATAGCCCACAGTTATTGTTTGACCGCTGGGGGAAGATATTACTGCTGGGGCTATAGGCTGTTTGGGTCCAGATGGGGCCTTTTGATCTCCGAGCACCTGATTGGGTCCTATTAAACTTCCAGTAGGCTGTTCTGTGGTCAATTTAAGCCGAAAAAGCAGGCCAGGATTGTACTGTCCGGGGGTGTAAATACGCAGCCCCCAGAGATATCCTTAAGTCCAATCTGGCTGCTGTTTTCCATTGGAAGTAAACTGAATAGTAATATCTGATTCTCCCTCTATTGTTTGCCAGAAGTGGGTAACATCAGTTTGCCAGACATCATTGGTGTGTAAGCCTCTAGGATTAACACTTAGACTAGGGGAATGAATGAATGGAGCACACACTGGGCATAAGAAAACAATTTGTAGAGTCTGATCACGTGAGCACCCCGTACAGAAGCGTAAGGATTGTGCATTTAGATGGAATTTAGCATGGAGCTAAGGAGTTGATCCGTTTGTAATTGTTCCATGATAGTAAATTGTCTGCCAATATAAGGGGTTGCCTCAATAACTGAGGCTAAATTAGCAACATAGAGACTATCAGTATACACATCAAGTGGGATGGAATTGTATAATTTAAGGGCCATAATTAGAGCCTCAACTTCTGATATTTGGGCAGACAGTCTAGGAACAGGGTGTCGAATTACTTGAGATCCATCAAAAACAACAGCAAACCCCCCTCTTGCTCCGTCTGTATAAACAGTCTGAGCTCCCGGGATAGATTCCCCTTTAATAATTTTAGGAGAAATAATAGGACATTTTTTGAGGTCTTCTAGAAGTTTATGTCGGGGAGAGTGATTATCAATTTGACCTTTGAAATTACAAGGGAAGAGACACCAAAGATCATGTTCTTGTTGGAAATTTAAAATCATATCCTGGGTATAAGGTTGAATGAGAATGTCAAAAGTCTTTCCAAACAGTGCATCACCCAAATATTTGGCTTTCCAGATCAAATTTGTCACTAGTTCATAAAAGGGAGTTATCACCCGAGAGTTAGAAGCAGGTAAATGGACCCAATAGATGGGACCTATTTGTCAAAACACTGTAGTAGGAGTTAATTTTGATGGCAGGATTATAAATGATAGGGGTATAGAATAGTTTATCTGGGTAACCTGCATATCTTGTAGGGCCTTCTCTATCAGTCTTAATGATTGTAGAGCCTCAGGTGTGGGATTCTCTTGTAGGGCCTTCTCTATCAGTCTTAATGATTGTAGAGCCTCAGGTGTGGGATTCCTGACTGAGCTGGGGGAAGGGTCTCCTTGGAGGAGATCATACAGAGGCTTAAATTCCTGGAAAGAGAGGAGTTGGCACTGTTGTCAAAGTTATAAACATACCTCTTAAGAGAGGGGGAAAGGGAGAAACCTTTAGCAACTTGACGTTTCTCCCAAGAATGATCCTGACAAGGCGTAAATGTTGGGGGGAAACCAAGATTAGGGGTACAGTAAGGAGAGGCCTTAAAATGAGTGGCATTATAAAGACTATTAGAAGAAAGAGGCACTGGGATTAGTACTTCGGAGATAATAGCCAAGGTAGTTATGTTTAAAGCAGAGCTATTTACGGGGGTTCCTGAGCCTGATTGTTCCCCTGAGGCTACTTAGCTCAATACAGCACTGAGAATGCTCCCTGAGACCTGACTGGACCGCAATGGGTCCTTCCAGTTAATCAAATTCTTGGTCTTAAGGCTAATACAATGAGCGTTCCCGAAGCCAAAACAAGAAACTCCTGTGAGATTAACTTGAGATTGATTAAAAATGCTTTCCACCTGAGTTAGTGTGAAGGCGGCATCCACTCCATAAGTGTGCACAGACTCCGCCAGGGTCTTCAATTTATCATCTTATGAGTTTAACATAGAAACCTGTGGAATCAAATTTTGTCTGAAAAAGATATCTTCCGTTAGCATTTACAGGTAGGCATTTTTTAAAAATACAGTTTCTGAGTAGCTCCGGTAGAAATCTGAAACGCAGCAGTACAGGTTAGTGGCTGGAAGGCGGGACTAGAAGTCCTGTCTGAGTGACTGTGGAAGAACCAATCGGTAGCCCCCAAGAGTGTGGGAGGTGGGACCAGGAAGTCGCTCTTCCGCCAGGCAGCCCATGGTTACCATGGTGATGCAAGCAACACGGAGTCCGCCGCTCACCCTCGGGGCAAAAGTTCCCCAAGATTTCCTAGCCGACCGCACCTTGCCTGATTTTGTTTGCATTTTTCCCCGCCTGGCCAAGCTCTTACTGCGGCAGCAGCCTGCTCTGTTTCTGGACCATCCCCGCACACTCCGGCTTCCGGGCCGGGGCGGGCTCCTGTTCCCTTTTCCCGGCTGCAGTGGGCGTCCCTGGGCATAGATCCCAGGGTCATAATTAATCTGCTGCTGCGGCACCCATGGCACAGCAACAGAAGGAACACAGAAAACGAAAGACACAGACGACAAAAAAAGAACACAGAAAACAAAAGTGAAAGTACACATAGCAGCTGCAATAAAATATGAGGCCTACGGGGTCCCGCTCTCGGGGACGAGAGGTCCACTCAGGGACGAGGGGTCCACTCACGGGACGAGGGGTCCACTCACGGGACGAGGGGTCCACTCACGGGACGAGGGGTCCACTCACGGGACGAGGGGTCCACTCACGGGACGATTGGTGCACCACTCCTGACGACTGAAAGTTCTGATTCTCCCGGGTTTCGGCACCATTTGTCGCGACCCCCTTGCCCGCAAGGAAGACGCAACACCGGGAATCTTCTTCCAGTCGTTTATTCAGGTTCTCGAGATCTCTTCCACTCTACTCTCTTCTTCATCTTTCTCCTCTAATGCTCCTACCAGCCTTAATAAAGCATCTCAAGCCCCAATGCGAAGCCGCCACGTGGAGCTTTCTCATAGGGTGTTAGAAAACCACGCACCAACTCTCCCAATTAAGGAGTTGTTTGTCACAAACCACAGTCGAGCCAGCGCCATCTTGTAATGGCGACCGCAGTCCGCAGAAACGGCTCACTACATGTATTTGTTGATTGATTGTATATCCTCCTCTGCGAAGTGTCTGTTCATGTCCTTGGCCCATTGGTTGACTGGGTTATTTATTTATTTTTGTGGTTTAGCTTTTTGAGTTCTTTGTGTACTCTAGAGGTTAGAGCTCTATCTGAATTGTTAGGGTTCGGGTTAGGGTTAGGGTTGCATTTTGTAACAGAAGCCCTTCAATATATCTATGTGATTTTCTTCATTCTAAGACTTCATTTGGGAATGCCAAATCTTATTCAAACAATGATAGGTTATATTTTTAAGAGCTGACAAAAATAATGATTAATTATGTTGAAACCATTTGAAGATACTTCTATAATATGTAATCATTTTTAAATCAGCACAAATATTCCAACAATGAAATATCTGTTTGAAAATGACAAAAATAAAAGATAGCCTCTTGCTTTCATTGGGTGTTATTATTGTTAAAATACCCATTTTATGGCATGTTGGTTTAGGGTTTACCTTGTGGTTTTTTTTTTGTACTATGGATTGAATTAAAGGACATTTGACCTCTAAGCCACATTCCCAGACCTATTTTGTATTTTATAGAGAGGCAGGGTCTCACTGAGATACTTATGGCCTCACAGTTGCTAAGGCTGGCTTGAACTCGAGATCCTCCTGTATCAGCCTTTTGAGCCACTGGGATTACAGGTGTGCACCAGCATGCCCTGCTTCCATGGAGTTTTAATGAACTTCTTAAATCACAGTAAAACCTTGCATGCCTATTTTAAATATTGCCTCAACCTTATTCTTTTATTTAGCATTTTGACCTAAAGAAATCCAGGAGAACAAATCTAAACTTTAAAGACTATGCTGCAGTCAAATAGTTTTGACAGTAAGAAATTGGTTTTAATACACAAATTACAATGTAATTTAATAACTGATATATATATATATATATATATATATATATATATATATATATATATTTGAGTTTCTTAGCTTACATAAATATTTTTTCAGAAAAAAAAGAGAATCAGATTTGAAGTGCTTGACAGTCATAAAATTGGATGACCATATACAAAAAATAAATAAAAATTAGTTATTATGCATGCTACAAGTATAAGTTGTTCTTATTAGTCCTTACCAGAAAAATGAGATAATTGACCATTATACAATGATAAATAATGTGTAAATGTAGACATAATGTAAAAGGATATCAATTATTTTCCCATAATTTCTGGGAGAAAGTTATGTTTATTATTTTGCTATTCATAAGCTAGTTTACTTAAAACTTAATCTAATATTTTTTAGATTTTTTGGGGAACAATACTTGGCCATATCATGCTAGGCTTAATAAGAGAGCTTAAAAAGCACTCTTCTATCAAGAGACAAGAATATGTCTTCTTAATCACTGTGGAATGCCTTCAAAGGTAAAGGGAGGAGAGGAGAGAAAAAAGATACTATAGATAAAGAGTGATCAAATTATTTTTATGTGAATCTGTGAATATTTAATAATTAATTCCACTATTATTTATAATTAAATGCACCAGTAAGCATTTTGTTTGAAATAATTTCACTTAAAAAAGGAAATAAAAAGAAAAAGACAGGAATGGGAATTTTGTCAACCAAAATCATTTTTTATACATCTAATTCCTGTGTAAAGGAATTGGGTGTCACATTATTATTATCACTACAACATACTTTCTATGTTCAGTAATCTATTTCTGACCTTGTTTGGGGAATTAATAAGAGAACAACTTTTATACAAGAACACTCTTCATGGTGACACTTATACAAGAGTTGTAAGTATTTTCACACATTTCTCATCAAGTGCACACCTATAATGAACCAAATGCTTCAAAAATTTTGGTCATAACTTCTGAGAAGAAATCAATTACAATTAAAGACCTATGTATTTTTTCCAAGTCTGAAAATCAGCATATAAAAGATCTTAAGTTTGAAACTACCTCTTTTTTTTTTTTTGCTTCTGCCCCACTATGAAACTCTCAGCCTGTATGCTGGAAGTCTTTTGTGGAAAAAAGCAGCATCACCCATTTTCTGTGGTTTATGGCCAAAAGCCAAGACTGACCTAGTAACAGTAAAGCATTTAAATACCCTGTCATGACTCTGTCATTAGTTTACATTTTGCCCTCAATAAAAGTATAAATTTTTTGTAGGAAAAAATTAAAATCAACTGGATTCTTGTCAGGTTATTCACATTTATCTCTCCACACTTGCATTACTGTCACAGTGCTCAAGATTCTAGTGACATTGCACCACTGGAGATTCCACAAGTGTTCTTTCTTATCTCATTGTCTTCATGCCCCTCTTCTGTCTGTGTCACAATTTCTCCTTTTCTTTCAGGTGTTACCTCACATATCAGTTCCACTGAAGTACCTCAAACACTGAAACAAATTTGGGACAGAAGTCCCTTCTAAGGGTTCCAGTAGTATCCTGTTTTATCCCTGTCATAATGCCAATGACTCTGTATTGAAATCAACTGCTTGCCTGCTTTTCAAGCTATGGTATATGGCTGTTGAGTGGTGTCCATTATCATTTCCATGTTGTCATCCCACTGCTTGCCAGAATAGCCTAGAATATGGTTGTCAAATTCATGCATAAGTGGTGGAAAATCAAAAGCATGATAACTTTGTATGAAAATATGGGTATATTGCTTTTCATAGTAATTTTGTATTGTGGACATACATATCTATTTTGCATTCTTATGAGCAATGAAAAGTTCTCAACTTTTTTACTGATTCATGCTTAAAAAATCTTTGAGACAAATGATAATTCCTTTTCTCTCCACTTGCTACAGAATTTGAATCTTGACTACGGGAGCTTCTGCCTGAACAATTACTAATAAGCCAAGACAAGTTCCACTTTTGAATAAAACCATAAGAATATACAGAGATATTAAGGAAAAAGCATAAGAAGAATAATATTGTGTTTTTCAGACTGTTGATATAATATTTGTATTGTTTGATGAAATGTATGATGTAAAAACTTTATTGAAAAGGATGTGTGTATCATATATATAATGAATTTCTCAAAATATGAAGCTTTATATACATCTAAGAAAATTTGAAGTGCATGTGCAAACCAGTTTTTATTGAGATGTTTTCAAATTGTCTAAATGCTAACATTTAAACTTCATTCAAAAAGCAAATGGTCAACACTAATTTGGTAAATCTAAATATCACATTAATGATAGATTATATGTATTTAAAAATTTATCCCTGAATATGGATCCAGAGATTTAGGTAACATTAGTTTGGTATTCCATTTACTATATTGACTAATGGGCTAATGTATTAGAATTATTATACTGCCATCAAACATAGAGCCTTTCAATTTTTATAAATTTAATTTGAAGCATTGACTTAAGACTTGTTTCTAATAAAATCAATATTTGCTTAATAGTTTTTTTTTTAAATTTTCTCTTTGTTTATACAATCTTGGAAAATAATAGTGAAGTTTCAGATTCTAATATAAAGTACTTTTGTTCACTGAATAATTTTAAAGTTAATTGCTGACATATGCTGTCATTTATGATATTTTTAGTATTTTCTACAGATCAGAACATGCTAGATAACTACAATACAACCTTCATTCATTATCAATGATTTGTCAAATATTACCAAGTAACAGAATACTTGTTAATCATATAAGTTTTATAATAAGGTTGTATTGTAGTTATCTATCATGTTCTGATTGTAGTAACAACTAAATATATCATGGATGATGTCATATGTCAGCAATTCACTTTAAAATGCTTCAATAGACAAAAGTACTTTAAATTAAAATGTGCAACTTTACTAATATATTTCAAGATTGTATGAAGGGAAAAGGCCAAAAACATTAAGCAATTGCTTTTTCTCAAATCAGTAATAATACATTCTATCATAATGCCTTCAATGACTTAATCCTCAAATTATTTTCATTCATTGCTAGTAGCATGATATTGTCCTTTATAGCAAAGTATTTCATTCAGAGCCATGAAATGAAATTAACTGTTGTATTTTATAGATGCCTTCAGATTCAAATAGTTCTTAGTCTCTTCTTTACCTTTGAATCTTTTCAGTGAGAAAGCATGTAGAATGTGCTTAAGATGAATTTTCTGGTTTCTTTATGATTGGAACTAGATTACATTTTTTTTTTGCAAGAGTATCACAGAATCAATTATCTGATTTTCTCTTTGAGTCACATCATGTTACATATAATATCCTCACTACTGCTGATGTTAATATTGGTTATTAAGGTGGTATTTGCAGTATTTTACTTTGTAATTAAATTTTTGTAGGAAGAGAGTTTGAGACTATAAATATCTTTGTAATCATCCACCACTAATTTTTTTATTTAATTATACATATACAGATTCACGGTTTATTTTATTGAGTATGTTGTTACTTGTTAATATTTTAAAGAAACATTTTTCTTTCAGAAATATTCTTTTTTGACAGTTTCAGATTTATAAAAGATTTATAACAGCAGTGCAAAGAATCCCTAGGAAATATTTCTCAAATGTTACTATTTTATTAACTTGTTTTATCTCTTTTTCTCCATTTCCAAAAAGGCACATAATAAGAAAATTAAATTATGAATATCTACTCTACAAACCTTATTCTAAATTTGCCAGTTATTTCAACAATTGTCTTTGAACCAAAATAAATCCAATTTTGGGAAATTTTAATATCAATTATTCACTGTGTCCAGTGGTCTCATTTTTTTCTGTCCCTTTTAATCTGGGACAATTACTGAGTTTTTATGGGTTATGTATGATATCTATGATTTTGAATGCTGTATATCAGTAGTAGTTTTTTAAATTTTCTTTCAGTTTAGAATCATATGATATGTTCTCATGAGTGGATTCAGATTATGCCATTACAGGAAGACCATCATGATATAATGCCTAGTCCTTACACTAGAGCATATTCTGGCAGCACTGACAGACATGGTCACAAACTATGGTCAGCCTCTAGTAATGGTGGAAAACTTGTAGGATCTAGAGTTAGCCTCTACTTAAAGTAAGCAAATATCTGGGACCTCAATGACACAGGCACAAGAAACTGTGGAAGTATGTAGTGTCACTTTGTTCCTTCACTGGTTATTTTTCACTAATTATTTGGTTAAGAAGTATCTGCCAGGTTGGTCCATGATATACCTAGTATTTATATACCCTTTGTATTTCATAAATATTTTGGGTGGTGGCACTTTGTGACTTTATAAATATCTGTTTGGTCTTTAAATTTTCATCCACTAGAATTAATATTTTATAGATGATTCCTCCTTGTGTCAAATGATTACTATGTGGTAGCCAAATTATAATATTTTAAATTTGATTCTACAAAAACAAATATAGCAAAACCAACCATAAGTGGACAAGAAGATAAAGCTTATAATTTTGGTACTCACATGCCTATATATAAACAGCTGCTGCTATTTAAAGATGATTACACATCTTTTTGATGTGTTCCCATTTATCCTGGATTACTTTCAGTTTCTCACAAAACAAGGTGTTTCAAGCACATCATTTATTTTTTTGTTCCAGACCTGTAATTAGCCATTTATCCTATAAGGTCTGTTTTCTGTTAGAGGAGGAATGTCTGACCAGTATTTGTGATGGTTGTCATTATTGCATTTGGAGTTTTCATGTTAAGGACAGTTATTTTTATATATATTCGTTTTAATGGTTTTTTTAGTTGATAATGATCCTTTATTGAGGTATGGTACTGGGAATCAAACCCAGTGCCTCACATATGCTAGGCAAGTGGTCTGCCACTAAACCATAACCCCAGCCCCAAATGTGCATATTTCATATAGAAAACATGCAAGAATCTTTTGTATATATCCTGATTTGCATGTATATATTCATATAATAAAGATTTATACTGATATACTGCATATGCATATGTAAAAAAATATTCAATTTAGAATTTTCTTATGAATTAGAAATAGTCCAAATATTCTTTAAGTATTCTGTTTTTATATCTGTAAAATAATGTAGTATGCAATCATTTTTTAAGTGAAGAGAGATTTATAGAGTATATAATATTTCAAATATAAAGCATATTTAAAACACTTAGTGGCTTTGGGCGGGGCTGCCAGTCCATGCCGCCAGGGGCCGCCACGTGCCCAGCCCCGCTTGCCCTTGCCCGCCACTCTCCCGCCATGCGCAGCTTCCACTACAAATTTTTGGAGAAGCCCAAGGACCAGCTGCTGTGCCCTATGTGCAGGATACCCATGCCTGAGCCCCTGCAGGTTTCTACCTATGGCCACCGCTTCTGCGACACCTGCCTGCAGGAGTTCTTCAGTGAAGGAGTCTTCAAATGGCCTGAGGACCAACTTCCACTGGACTATGCCAAGATCTACCCAGACCCAGACCTGGAGGTCCAGATGCTAGGCCTGCCCATCTGTTGCATCCACAGTGAGGAGGGCTGCTGCTGGAGTGGGCCACTTCATCATTTACAGAGACACCTGAATACCTGCAGCTTCAATGTAGTTCCCTGCCCCAATCACTGTCCTGGCAAGCTGAGTCACCTTGATCTGCCTGCAAACTTGCAACACGACTGCCCCAAGCGGCGCCTCAAGTGCGAGTTCTGTGTCTTTGACTTCAGTGGGGAAGCCTTTGAGAGCCATGAGGGTATGTGCCCCCAAGAGAGTGCGTACTGTGAGAACAAGCATGATGAGGTGACTACTGGCCCAGCATGCAACTTCTGAGTGTCCAAAGTGCACCCAGCCTTGTACCTATTGCACAAAGAAAGTCAATAGGTACAGTCACCAGTACCAGTGCCCAAGGCTGCCTGTGCCCTACCCTAACCAGTGTGGCATGGGCACCATGGCTCAGGAGGATCTGCCAAATCATCTGATGGACAGCAGCAGGACTGCCTTGGTGCTATACCCGTTCAAAGACTCCGGTTGCATGCACAGGGTCAGATGCCCCTTCTTCCTGTCAACCCCTCTTTAGCCCATGAAGTCCTAAATGAAGGCTAGGGTTCCTGGCAGTTTAGTTCTTTGAGGTCCTTCCCCCTGCTGTCCAGCTGCAGGTGCTTCCTAGCACCCTGTCTTCCTCATGCAGAGTTGGGCGCCTGCTACCCCTGTGTCTTCCTCTTTTGATAACAGTCCTCCCTTCCCTAATTGCCTGGGGCTTTTCCAACAGTGCCCTAAGCTGCCAATGGTGCGGCATGTGGAGGAGAGTGTGAAGCCACCTCTGGCTATGATGTGTGCCCTGGTGAGCCAGCAGTGGCAGGAGCTGCAGGAGCTGCAGGAGTGCATGGAGAGCTGGAGGAACTATCAGTAGGCAGTGATGGATTTCTCATCTGGAAGTTTGGCAGCTATGGGCAGAGGCTACAAGAGGCCAAGCCCAACCTTGAGTGCTTCAGCCCAGCCTTCAAAACACATAAGTATGGTTACAAACTACAGGTATCTGCACTCCTCATTGGCAACGGCAGTGGTGAGGGCGCATATCTCTCTCTGTACATTCGTGTGCTACTAGGCACATTTGACAGTCTCCTTGAGTGGCATTTTGCCCGTCGTGTCACGTTCTCCCTGCTAGATCAGAGCAACCCAGGGCTTGCTAAGCCATAGCCTTTCATTGAGAGTTTCCACTCTGACTCAAACTGGAAAAATTTCCAAAATACAGGCAGGTGGTGAAGCTCCTAGGATGAGAGTTCTCTGGGCTTTGGATATCCCAAGTTCATCTCCCCCCAGGATATCCGAAAGGGAAACTATGTGCAATGTGATGCAGTTTTCATCTGTGCCTCTGTTGAACTGCCCAGGAAGATCCTCAGCTGAGTGCAGAGGTTGCAGGCTCAAGGGGAGAAGGGGGTATGGATGGGACATGACTTATCAGGCTACTGGTTGAAACTGGAGAGGGGGCTGGAACCCCTTTCAGCTGCTTATGCTGCCTAGGTTGTTACCCTGTTCTCCCCCTACCACCACCACCCACAGGTGCCTCCAATTGATGCTTCAGCCCTGGCCCATGCTGGAAGCAGGTCTATGGGATTCAAGGGCTGGAAACAAATGATCCTAGGACCTGTCTCCCATCCTGGGCAGGGCAGGTATGCCTTGGTGCCGGCCACATTCTACCTGGACTGAGGTACCTGCTTATGTGCTATGTCCCAAGAGCCATAGGGGGAAGGGTGGGGAAGGGAGGTGTAGTTTAAAAAAACTGTCTTGAGATTGATTTTCTTTCCCCAGCTGTGTCCCTTCTGGTTATTTATTTCCTTAGCACCAGGAAGGCACAAATGGGAGCTCTGATTTTTAATAAATTCTGAATTGTATTTATTAACTTGGTTCTGGCCTGTCTCCTCCGAGTTAGTTAAGGGCCTGGGAGGTTGGGGCTAACTATGCAAATGACCACTGAGAGAAGAAGTGCTGCCACTATGACCCCAAGATCAGCTGCCCTGCTGTGTCGCCGTCTGGTGGGCACCAGGGGGAACCACAGCAGGCATTGGAAGAGACCTGTTGCTCTCTCTTGGTGGTTAAATGGGAAAGGTTAAGCTTTAGGATAAGGCTGGAATCCCCAGTTCTTTACTCACCAAAAATTGAATACCATGTCATAAGTAAGCCCCAGCCCCAGGTCTCTGGTTTTTGGGATTGAACCCAGGGACACTTCATTAATAAGCTACATCCGCAACCCTTTTTTATTCACAGGGGTCTCAGTTGCTGAGGCTGGCCTTGAACTGCGATCCTCTGCCTCCTGAGTTGTATCATAAAGCCAGGCTCCTGCTGACAACTGCCATTTATTTAGTACTTTCTGGTTACAGACACTGCCATGAACTTAATGCAAAATATTTCTTTCCATATAGCAGTCAAGTTAAATTAACTTTTACATCATAGTTAAAGGACATGTCTTAAGTGGGCCTTATTGAAGTTAATGAGACAATACATGTTTCTGACAGTTATTCTAAGTGCTTAACAAATGTTAACCTAACTGAAGCAAGCCTACACATGGGGACTGAATGGAGGGGTCTTCAATGTACAAGGTGAGCTAGTGTTGTGGCTCAGTCATAGAGTGCTTGTGTAAGACAGTGGGTGTAGAGCACTTGTGTGAGACACTGGACTCGATCCTCAGCAACATAAAGAAAACAAAGGTCTACAACTAAAAGAAAAAAAAACAGACACAAGACACTTCAACTTTTTTGTCTATCCTTCATATAGGCCTCAGTGGCCACCTGCAGTGACCCATACTTTACCAGCAAGGAACATTAGTGAATTATCAGTACTCTTTCAGCTGGTCTAGGACAGGGCTGAATTTCTCTTTTTCCCCTGGTGCTGGGTATCTTTGTGCATACTACCTATATGATCTACTGAGCTACAATTCCAGGCCCAAGATTTTTTTAAAACTAGAAATATCTGGAAATGTAGCTCCAATTCTGGCAGTACTATTGGGCTTGCATTTGGCAAGTTTCTTAGCTACATGGGAATGAATTCTGCTCAATTCTAGATTTTGTTGAAATGATTAAATTAACTAATAAAATAAAATAAAACACTGAGTGTGATAACACATCTTAAGTTTATTTTATTCTAATATTTCTAAAAACTTGCCAAGATGCAGAAAGAATCTTCCTGCCATACTCACACTCTACCTGTTTACCTCAACTTTACTCATAATTAGATTTAGATTTTTATTACCAGCAGATAAATGCTGAAATATTTGACTCCCAAATTAACTAGAATGCTGTTGTGGATTGCACATAGGGATCCATGTTCCAAAAACCTGTCAATATATTTGGTGGTAATTAAAATTATATCAATGGATTTTCCAAAATATTTCTTCAGAGGACCATATCATGAAGATTTTAGGCTGTGTGGACCAGAAGTTCGCTGCAATCATAGCCTAAAACTGCACTATATAGTAACTTAATTCATGATGGCATTCCAATAAAACTATATATTTCAGGAGAAGGGGGTGTAACATATTTGCCCAGTATGTATAAAGCCTGAGGTCAAATATCTACACTTCATAACAAAACAACAACAGAAGCACTTGATTTGCTAAAACATACTACATGCTGGATTTTATCTTGATCTGATGGTCCATCATGGTGCTAGTGCATTGAAACTTCAGTGGTACCCTGCATGCATGTCATTTTCTTTTCTATACACAACACACTTCATATGGACCACACCATTTTTCTACACAGAGTTTCTGTACAATTCAGTTTATAAAATAATAATATTTTCTGAATATGCCCTCATATGTTTTGTTATTGAATTCACCATTTCAATATGAATAAGTACTTTGAACATCTTTTTATGTACAGAATGCATTTATTTTATTTATTTATTTTTATGTGGTGCTGAGGATCAAACCCAGTGCCACACAGGTGCTAGTCAAGCACACTGCCACTGAAATACAACCTCAGCCCTGAACATCTCAAGTTCTAGATAATTATATAAGTCTAGATATACTGGCCATTTGAAATTCTATTACTTGTGAGTCTTTATGATGAAACAATTCTGTAAGATAATTTAATTATGTAAGATAATATTTTCATGTTATACATTATACTAATAACAAAAGTAATCCTATAAAACATGGAATAAGTTTTAATTCAAATAAATTTTGTGGCATGTTGGGAATAAATACCTGTGTCTTGGATAAGACATAGTAATAGATTTGAAAATGCCTTCCTCTAGCACTTACCCAGGAACCTTCTCTGTTTCCTCTCTATCCAGATTTGGAGCAGAGGCTTTCAGGATGGGGTTATATAGTACCAATAGCTTTAGCTCATCACAGTAGACTGGAAATCTTGGTTTGAGAATAGCTGTGTTACTGTAGACAGAGAGGGAGTCCCCAGTGGAAAACAGAAAACTTTTTTTTTCATTCTCAGTTATAAACAAGCACCATCTGGATTAAAATTTTGATTGCACTTCTCATTTTCTAAAGAAAGTGACCCAAGGATTTTTATGTGGGTACTAATCATAAAAAAACTAATTGATGACATCACATGTGTCTCCTAAAAATATTAAGACACCCATTATCAATTTATATACCTCACAGTGAGATTTAAATTCTAAATGATTTGGTTGTTAGAAGAAAGCATGGAGACTGAATTGGGACAACTACTTCTAGAATGAAAGGAAAGGAGTTAATAGGTATGAGAAAAAACAGATAGAGGAAAGAGAATTAAGAAGAAAGGAAGGAATTCATGACCAATGGGATTTTGATAATTGCACAGGAAGACAGGTTAAAGAGGCCTCCTGCCTGTGAGGGAGCCAGGTTTCTCTGCACTGAGGTGATGGTAACTTCCCTCAATAACTGTGGGTCCTCAGTTATTCTACCATTTTAGTCCATTTCTTCACTTCTCTCATTCAAGTTAAGCTTGAATTTTCAGATTTGTTCTCTTTGTTGAACTAAAATCCATCACAAAACCTACACAGGCCATGGCTTCTCTTGGAGGTAATTTCTGTAGCTTCTATAGATTGTAGCTTAGCCAAGAGCACGTGATGTGAGAATCTTGGATTTCAGTCCAAGAGTACTCTCTCCTTCTCACTTTAGTCTCTGTAAAAGGAAATGTCATTGCTGTTAACTTTGGCTAACTAATATAGGGGAAGCTCATAACTAGCCATGGGTGTATCCACCTATTGGGACAGAAATGATTCACAGGCTTTGATCCATGCTTCTGGTTGATAGTGTCAGTTACTACTAAAGTCCAGAAATTGATCACCCACAGGTGGAAGTGTTATGCTATTTAAAAAATGGAGAAAAATGTGGGGCTGCCCCAATGTCAAATATCAATTACTCTTTCCATCAACAGCTCTGTTTATAACATCAGAAAAAAAAAAAACTGTATTTAATATGTTCCAGCACTGTTACTTACACACATTATCCTGCTGAATACCCATCAAATCTTATCAGGTAGCTAGAAGAAAATTATTTTTAAAATATTTTTATTTGTAAACGGATGCACTACCTATATTTTATTTGTTTATATGGTGCTAAGGATTGAACCCAGTGCCCCACACATTTGAAACAAGCATTCTACTCTGAAGAAATTCTCTGAATGACCACACCTTCCATTACTGAAACACAAGGCTCTGACCAGTCAATACATTTCTTGTTGACTTGGGCCTTCTCCCAGATCTGATAGCAAGGCTAGTCTTCAGGTGTAGTCATAACCAAGGGCATTGAGCTACACTCACCTATTCCTTTTTAACCCTACCTGTTCCCTCATTTGAATGGCTTCTTCCAAATAAAAAGATTAAGCACATTCTCCTCTCTCTCTATCCATGGACCCCCATAGGTCAGAGAAGCCATCACAGGATGCAAAGAAAAATGTATTTCTCTGTCTCTGTGTGGTTATTGCATGCAGCCCAGTTCACCTAGAGTGACCTTGAGTGTTTAGTCCTTAGAACTGACAATTGGTGGCCCATGCTGTTTCTCCAGGGTACATTCTATAAATTTAATGAGTTTGAAATCTCTTCATAAGTTAAGTGCACTTAAGGTTTCAAAATATTTTGTACACAATTGTAGAAAGTAAGTGAATTATAAGAAAAATCTGTGATGTTAAACTTTTTTTTTTAATATCTGGGAATATTTATCTTTAGAAATATAAAAAATTGCAATGTTAGAGACCTTAAAAATTTTAAAGATTTAAAGATTATTAAGATTATTAATAGAATATATTGTTAAGTTCAGTCCTCTCCCATGAGAAAATCGCTTTTATGGACTTTTTTGGATTGTGTTTGTGAATCTTTACATCTTATAAAAATAGGTAAAGATTTGGGGGTTTTATATGCTAGAAATCCATGCTTGGAGAGTGTAAGAGAAAAAAAAAGAATTATGATTATGATTATGATTATTTATGATCAGATTTTATAAGAAAGATTTTCTATTTCTTGAGAGGGAATTTATTTTTTATTTTTTAGTTATTTTGCTGTTGTATAAAGGTGCTCTAACAATTTATATTAAACCTTTTTACCAATTTCTTGTCCTACCCTATCAGAATGGCTGAAACCCAGCCTCTATGGACAAAAGAGTTTAGCTGCTTTTCCTATGTGGTCTGTAACTAGACCCACCATCAGCAGAGCTTTTAACCATTAAACAACCTGGCCTGGATGCCAAAGGCAAACTGCCCTAAGATCTGATAGTAACACTGGCATCTGCCTTTAAAACTCACTTTTAATGTACCCATATGCTGCAAGGAAAAATACAAAGAACAAACAACACATACTGCAAGAACAGGTGGTAAAGACAAAGCAAGCCACTGCACACTAGTCAGATAAATACAAATAAATCAAATGGAATTAAACCTGCTCTTGAAGCCTTTTTCCAAGACAATGAGCCACCAGCTCCAAGCTGTTTCCATCACCACAGTAACAGCAGGAAACGAGGCTAGCCAATTAGTCTTCCTGGTTCCTCCTTTCACATTTTTGGGTGCTTCCCATTAATCTTTCCCCTGTCATTCAACCAGGACATCTGATCTTGCCTCCAGACACTAAACTGTACTTTCAGTTTCACACAGACGTCCTACTGAAACTACATAGAGCCTACATTTTTATGAATTCCCACCTGTAAGTGCTAACAAAATGTATCTTTTTTAGGCAAAATCTAATTCCACAGGTTTCTACATTGCAGCCCTAAGTCTGACTTGCTCTCAAGACTAAACAACTTGATTGTTTTTTATCCCTCAACAGCTTCTTTTAGGGTTTTTCATTTTCCTCTATATGGTTGTTACTAAATAATTTTTTTATTGATGAGAGGTATCAAGCATATGTTTGTTTGTATTTTACTTTCAATTTTGGAGGTTAAAAGAAAACATTTGTTCACCACAAGAAATAAAGCCAGCCATGCCCTGTGATGAGCAAAACATTGCTATTCTCATCACTGACTATATAATTAGAAGAAATAAGTATATGAATGCACAAAGATCTTATTATGTGACCTCACAAATATAAAAAAAGTGCACTACTAATCCAAGGAAAATTGAAATGGACTCAAATGTCTTAAGAAACAATCTGTATTTGGGGTAAAACTGGGAGTTCATAACCCACTTGAATCTAATGTATGAAATATGATATGTCAAGAGCTTTGTAATGTTTTGAACAACCAATAAAAAAACCACGTTGTTAAAAAAAAGTTAATACAATTGTAAATTATGCCCTTATTGTCAATATGTATTTTTTAGGTATTTGGATAACCAATATTTTCTAATCCAGAAAATAATTTGCATTCATGTCTAATTATTCAGTTAATATATGTTTATCTAATCATTTTTCTTCAACATGAAACATATAAATATATGTATATGTGTATATATATATATATATATCTGATGTGATATATATATATATATATATATATATATATATGATGTTATCTATCTATAATTAGAAATATTTAAGATAAATGTATTTTACTATAAACTTACTTTCAAGAGATAGTCAAGTGATTTTTAATTCTCAAATAATTGAAGAAACTTTATAAGTTGAAAAACAAATGTAATTATTCCTACAAAAATATCTAAGGGCTTTAACTATATTTTAATTAAGATTTAACTGTATTTTATTTCTCTTTATCAATGTACAATAATTTGTTTATATTCTAAGATTTTCAAAAATTATTCCAGAATATAACCAGTAAGAATTCTAAAGGGAAAAGAAGGTACTTCCACACAGAAAAAAGAAATCATCTTTGATTAAAACAAAATCTTTATATTCTAAATTTTAATAATAAAATTATTTTCCTAATTAGAAAAATCTATATCATTATCAATGCAGATTACATAGAAAGTTAAAACAATTGAGAAACAGATAACTTGGCTGATTATAAAAATATAAACTGATTAATTCAAAGATATTTCAGGTTATTTCCCTGATTTAATTATGCTGATATAAGCTAAGATTTTTTCCATATTTTGGCATAATAAAGACCTATTAAAATGTTAAGTTTATTTTCTTTAAGGAATGACTTTATTGCCTAATGATTCTTACTTTTTAATATGGGTTAATTTTAATAAATAAATTTATGTTTTTTATTAAACCCTAAATATATTAAATGACTGACTTAGATTACAATTTTAACAATTCTCCTTGAATACTAATTTGATTAATTCAAAGTCACTGCTGATTCTTGTGTATTACCTCTGTTTGTTGGATATTTTACCATATGGGAGAACATTTTATTAGGACTGATGCTTTCCAAATTAAAGTCCTATGTTAGTTTTAATCAATAAAAATTACAAAATTTGTTGGAAATTCATTAGCATTATGCAAGTTCTCTGACAGAACCTATTATCCATAAAAATATGGTAATATGTATATACTACTTCCTACACTGGGAAGTTATTTTAATCATATTTTCTAGAAGACAATCAAGAGGCACCTATTCAATGGATAACATTCTAAGAGATAAAGATATTTTGAAATCTTCTCTCAAAAAGAGATTGAGGGTTCCTTTTAAATTGTCAAATTATACATAATATCAAAATAAATCATCTATTCTATATACAAAAAAATACAGTGATTAATAAAAGATGTCTCATCTTCATAACTAGCATCAATTACTATTAACAGAGATGGCTGTTAAAAATTGCCTACTGGAAACTAAAATTGAAGAAAACCTCTCAAAATTAATATAGACCAAAAGAAATTAAAAGAGACTTTCAAAAAATGCAAACTCATATATTGTATCTTTCAAAAATTATGTCAGATGTATATTACTTAAACTTTAAAATATATGGTCATCTCAAAAACAGTTTTATAAAAGATTTATCTTAACCATGTTTCACAAACACACAATAGGGACAAGTCTGGCAGTCTGGAGAACAGAGAATTCCCTGGGACATATTGGTATTAAATAGAGAAAATGCCTAAAAATGGTTTGTTTACCTTAAGAAAATTACTGCTTTCATAGAGAAACTTAAAGAGACAATGCAGCACTTATAACTTAGAAGGGGTCACCCATTTTCAAAATATGAGTTTACCACCCAGTTATCCCTAGAAAATCCAAGACATTTACACAGGTTAACATAAGTCTAGTCTATTTTCAATATTACACCATAATTAAATGAAGCCTAAACAACAAAAAAAAAATGCAAACTTACAGACAAAAGAATTAAAATGCTAATCTTATGGCAAGAAAAATAGGCTTTCTAGTTAAACATTTTACTCTTCTTCTAAGGTAGAAAATTTTTTTAGAGATCTCTAAACATTGAAACAGAGCCTTATTCCAAAACCCTATCAATAGTTTTTAACTGAAAAAAAAAGCCTAAAAACAATTACCCCTAAATATAGAACAGACAGCCAATAATAAATCTGCTCAACAGCTGATAGCTAATTCAATAAGAAATCTAACATGGTGAATATTTTCTTAACCTTAACAATATGATATAATACACTGAATACATAATATTTTTAAAATTGGTAAGGCCAAAAACTATACATAATTATTGAAGCTAATTTTGTTACATTAAGTATACTTATTTAACATACTTATATAACTGTTTATTTAAAAACAAAATTGCTTTAACAAGAATCCCTCAAGGTAATTGCTATTTCAATGCCTTAAAATTCTAATTAAATTACTATCTAAAACAATACTATTGCCTTATTTAAACCCATTGATATCTGAGATACTAACACCCCCTATTTACTAAGTTTTATAATAATAATGACAGTTTTTCATGGATTGATAGGCAAAAGATTATTAATTTTTCTAAATCAGTTTTATTAATTGTATTAATTTATTTTAATAATATGTATTATTTGTGTATTAATATATAAATAATATATATTAGTTACATATAAATAGTAAATATATATCTCATATATTTGTATATATCTTTTATAAATATATATATATATATATATATATATATATATATATATATTTAACATATGTATTTCTTATTTTGGATAGATGTTTAAATAATTTCTCATGCCCCTAATAAAGACCACTGCTTCTAAGTTAAAAACTCTGTCACAAACAACATTTCAAATTAAGATAATTATTTGAGTTAATCTAAACCTAATTTCAAAATACAATTTTTTATATACAACTTATTGTATTATTTACTTTTGATAATTCTGTTAAAGTCAAAATAAAATTATACATTTAGTAAAACCTAAGTATATATTTGTCATGGTCCATTTAAATAACTTTTGTCAAAATCCAGGACCAACTACAGATAGTATATCGTTTCTTATTATTTAAATACATGTACTATTATCTATAACCTAAACTAATGATACTATAGCTGACACCAGGCTTTCTTTCAATTTTATTAAGTGAGGGAAACGGGAAAAAATAACCCCATAGGACACACTATTTCTTACAATTATTACAAATTTTTTTCTTATTTGTGAAACTGAGAGTCTTACTGTGCTAAACATGAATCAGTAAATTAATCATATTTCAAAAGGTAGAATTTGACCCATTAATTGTAAAAATGACTGAAAAATCTGACATAAAAAATTGAATATCCCAAATGCAGAGTTTATACACATTTAGCTTCATGGTTTGGTCAGGAAACTAAAAATTATGAACAAGTTCTATGGACTTATTTCTTAAGTTCACCTTTAAGGTGCATTGCAGACTGGACTTGAAAGCCCTCCCACCTAACTAGATTAATTGTACTGACTCCAATGGCCAGTTTTTTGTATATATTGATCCTATTAACAAAAGGGTATCCAGGAATATCTTTCGAGAAAAAGACAACATATAAGAAATCTAGGGCTGGGGATGTGGTTCAAGAGGTAGCGCACTTGCCTGGCATGTGTGCGGCCCGGGTTTGATCCTCAGCACCACATACAAACAAAGATGTTGTGTCCACCAAAAACTAAAAAAAAAAAAAAATTAAAATAAAACCTCTCTCTCTCTCTCTCTCTCTCTCTCTTTCTCTCTCTCCTCTCTCCTTTTTAAAAAAGAAATCTGTCAGACAATTATGCTGTTTCTTAGAAATTAAGACTAAGTATCTGAAAAAATATCAAAATAGAAAGATTATTGAAATAGAACTTTCTTATACAAGCCAATTATTTTCATAAAATATCCACCAATGTTTTGTTGCACTAATCATTCTATAATAGAAATTGACACCATTCCTAAGTGAATAGATTTTGCAAATATCTTGCCAGTATGACATAAGGTGTGTAGAAATACTGGGTATATTTTAGACTGGTCTCTCAGAATTGAAAAAGATGACTATACAGGGATGCCATGATGCTGGAGGTTTATTGGTAATACCCTAACCCTCAGCAAGATGGCACCAAAAAAGGTGTTTTATTGTTTGACTTCTACCTTCAGAACATTTACATTACTGACAGATCAAGTAAATTTCTTAAATGTGAGAATTAACAGAAAGGATGTTGGATATCCTGTAGCCTGTAAGAATACAACTTACCTTATTTTACCACTAGTTATTGTCAGCTACTATTTCAGAGCTTCAATATGCTGAAGTTAATGTTCAGACTTTGAAAGAGGTGCATGCCAATAAACAAGACCTAGGCAAATTCTGAATCTGATCTCATAATCCTTGAAATGACTATTTATAAGTACTATTTCTTGCCATAACATTACAGCTTTTGTGCTATGTTTTAATACTTACAAAAATGAATTTTCTTAATATTTGACTCAAATTACTTCCAACATTCTTCATAGTCAGATAGTTCTGATGGAAGGATTAAAATTAAATTAAAATGCTCTAGAAGTAATTAAGGTAAATAATGTGAATGAGCTCTCTGCTCTATGGCTTGTGGAAAGTATTAAATGGCATGCTAAATAAAAATGTCCATTTTACTATGGCCAAATGCAATGTTTCACAATAAAATTGGGAAAAAAATAAAATAAAATCTTCTGATGTGTGTTTGGTAGAGTAATAATAATAACCCAGATCTTCCAAGTTGATTATGTTCTTGAAATGTTATGTTTGCTACTAATTCCTTTCATGTAGGTCATCATGATCTTGGATCAAAAATCCAGTGAAAGGTATAATTTCCCAGTTGACTTTTTAATTTATATTAAGAAAGGTGGGATAAGTGGAAAGCCACTCTGAGTGACCACACATTGCATCCCTGAAGCACAAGGCTCTGACCAGTCACTACATCTCTTGGTGACTTGGGAGTTCTCCCTTCTCAGATAGCAAGGTAGGTCTACATGTGTAGTCATAACCCATGGGGTTGAGTTACACTCACCTCTTCCTTTGTAATCCTACTCCTTCCCTCATTTCAATGGCTTCTTTGCAATAAAAGTGTTCAGTACATGCTCCTTTCTTTATTTTCACAGACCCCCGTAGGTCAGGAGAGTCAGCACAGAATACCCCCAAAAGGTATTACTCTGCCTCTGAGTGTTTATTTCATGCAGTACAGTTTACTTGGAGTGATCTTGAGTGTTTATTCATAAGACATGACACACTACCACTGAGCCACAACCCTAGCCCTGCATAATCATTTCATAAGCTACATGGTGGAATTTTTTTTTTTTTGGTACCAGCAATTGAACCCAGAGTTATTAATTGCTGAGTAACATCCTCAGTCAGTTTTAATATAGACAGAATATATGACTAATTCTCTATTTTGTGGAAGCTGGCTTTAATATGATTCTCCTCACTCACCCTCTCAAGACACCAGAATTACAGGCATGCATCACTGTGCCTCACTTTGCTTTTTCTCTAAAAAGCCATTTCAGATCATTTTCTCTTCAGTATGAATGTAGTAAAATGACATTGGAACAAACGTTCTCAGTATTTAAGGAAGTACTGTCTATTGCACAGGAAGATAACTTGTCACTCATGTTTGAGTTAAAGTTAAATCAATTTTCTTGAGTAGGTAAGATACTAGTTTTCCCTATAAGGTCTTTTATATACCATTCTCTATAAAGAGATTGAAAATTTTGACAATGATTTTGGTAGGAGAGTGTGAGAAACAAGCTCAAGTACTCATAAGAGACAAAATGTATAGCATTAAATGAGGCTTTTACTGATAATATTGTAAGATCCAGTGTTAGGTGAACAGTCAGAAACAATGAAAATTTCCTTCTCTAGTTCACAAGGTCTTTCCCCTTGTTCATCATTGGTGAGTATGTGAGATTGTACAGTATTCCTTAACATTGCTTAATTTTATGTCTCTCTACTGGGTTTTTTAAATAAATATCTCTTTAGTTGTCTTCCCTCCCTTATTGTGTTGTGGAGGGAAGGTCATCATTGGTGATCAGTGTTAATCAGGCAAGACCATTTCCACTCACTTCCTGTCTGCCACACTCAGGTGTTACCTGTTGGTGACCCTTTGTTCTGTTTTCTATTTTTTTTTTATATTTGTATATCCTCAAAACTAAAATACTGTATTTTGAAAATGGACTACTGGACTTTCTATATCTTACAAAAGGTTCAAAAAAACCTCATAGGAAAATAAAGACAGAGTTGTGGTGTGTCATTAATTTTTAGAATGAAGGCATCTGTGTCACTGAGTGAGGGCTATCCAGGCATAGCTCATAGCTGAGGTATAAGAACCCCTAGTGTGTTCTGTTTGTTTTTGTAGAAAGGCATTATTTTTCTCAAATAAAGTTACATTTACAGGGCAATTTATCATATAGAGAAGAGTTCCCATCTGCCTCCTCTACAAACAGATTTTTCTATTATTTACATTCTGCATATTCATTTTAGATTCATTATCATTAGAGAACCAATAAAATGGCAAACAAGACTAATTGGACTACTTGTTATTTATTTCTGAAGAAAATGATAAAATATCCTGTTGAGTGTCCACCATTTTGTTACATTATTAACAGTGTCAGAATGTAAAAGTTCTCTGTTCTTTATTTCTTCAATGTCTTCTATTGCCCCTGAATCTATAGAACCATTAATATTTCGTTGTCTATTCTTTAGCATTTTTCAGAGTGTCACATAGTTGAAGTCACACAGCTATGAAATTTTAAACCAGCTTTTCTTTTTTTTTTTTTTAAAGAGAGAGAGAGAGAGAGGGGGGGGACAGAGAGAGAGAGAGAATTTTAATATTTATTTATTTTTTTCTTAGTTCTCGGCGGACACAACATCTTCGTTGGTATGTGGTGCTGAGGATCGAACCCGGGCCGCACGCATGCCAGGCGAGCGCGCTACCGCCTGAGCCACATCCCCAGCCCCTAAACCAGCTTTTCTTTAAGCAGTATGCATTAAATGTGCCTCTGTGTCCTCTCATATTTTTTAGCCTATCGATTTTTGTATTCTGAACAACACATCATTTGATGGAAATGACACTTTTTAATTAAAAATATGTTCTTTCTGTTCTGGGCAATTATGAATAAAGAAAATATGAATACTTTTATTTTTGTATAATCATGGAATGGAACTCAGGAACTTATGCACACTAGGCAAGTGCAGTACCACCTAGCTGTATCCGCAACTTAAGACCTTATAAATTTGTGCATGCAGATTTTCATGTAGGCATTAGATCTCAACTCCATTAGATAAATATCATAAAAGTGGTTGTGACAATTGTGGTTAAGACTGTGTTTAGCTTTGCAATAAAATGCCCAACTTTTCCAAAGTGGCTGTACAATTTTGTTATCATGCTAGCAATGAGTGAGAGTTCCTGTTGAACCTTCAATTACACAAAGCAGTTGGTATTGTAAGATTTTTGTATTTACCCATGCATGAAGATGTGCTAATTTCCAATTATAGTAATTCAGCTTCTCAAGAAACTGAGGCAAGAGGATGGCAACTGAAAAGCCAGGCTCAGCAAAAGTGAGGTTCTAAGCAACTGAGTGAGCCCCTGTCTCTAAACAAAATACAAAACACAGATGGAGATATGGCTCAGTGATTGTGGGCTCCTGAGTTCAATGTCCTGTACAAAAAAAAAAGCGTTATCTGAGTCCTAGGTTCCTCATGATGAAGCAGTATCTTCAATGTGGTCTTGATCCTCATGGTGTGATCCATGCAGCTTAACATCCTATGACATAGAATGTTAAGCATCTTTTCCTGCATTTATTTGTTGTCTCTATATACCGCTGAATTTTTTTTTTTTTTGGATTGCTTGTTGTGATGTTTATCATAGCAACTAACACTTATTGACTATTTATAAATCAGACATTGTTTTTGGTGAATAACTAATTTAATTCTCATTTTTCTTTCATTATCCTTATTAAGTGGTAGAATTATTATCATCATTTTATGAACAAAACATTTGAGGTCCAGGCTAGTAAAATAATTCACTCAAGGTTTTACAGCTACTAAATGACAGAGATAGAATCAGATCCCTGGTAATTCATGTCTAGTACATATATCCTAATTATTTTACTCTGCTCCACTTTGGAAATAAAAAAGCGACAGTAATCAATGCGTTGATACTAAGCACAACACTAGCCTTTGTCATATGCCAGCTAATCACCTCATATCACTGCAGACAATAGTATGACTCAGAGATGTGTATGTCCCTGCTTAATAGGAGAAAGAAATGGGAGTACTAAAATCACATGTCACATAAGCTGCATGGTTCACAACATGAGGACCAAGCCCACATTGAAGATACTGCTTCATCAGAGGGAACCTAGGACTCAGATAATCTTATTTTTTTTTTTAGTAGAGGAGATTGAACTCAGGAGCACTCGACCACTGAGCCACATACCCATCCCTGTTTTGTATTTTGTTTAGAGAGAGGGTCTCATTGAGTTGCTTAGCACTTCACTTTTGCTGAGAGATGGCTTTGAACTTGCCATTCTCCTGTCTAAACCTCTCAAGCAGCTGGATTACAGGCACGAACCACTGTGCCTGGCTCATATAATGTTACATTAATCTCTCTGTCATAATCCAGTTTCTACAAATTTATTTTGAACCTGTTAATAGGTACCCAGAGTGCCCAAGAATCCACTTCCCCCTCTCTTGTCCTTGGTTTCCTCTCCTATAAAACTGATCAAACCAGACAATAACTCTCTTATTGAAATAGGGTCCTTTTTTATTTTTATTTTTTGTTCTTGTTTGGTGCATATAGTTGTATATAATTGTGGAATGTGTTGTTATATATTCTTATGTGCACACAGTATAACAATATAATTTGGCAAATATTATTCCCCAGCACTTCCCTTCTCCCTCCATCTCCCCATGTCTTTAATTTACTGTTATTTGACAAGGGTGAGTCTATGACTATAGGTTGTATTATCTAAAACTCTAAAGTCACAATACAGAAAGTATATATTGGTAAAGGATACCCCTGTCTCACTATATCTTGCATTAACCATTATCTTGTCCTATATCATAGGATCAAAAACATCAGCAGCATTGATGCATGGGTTAGTGTTTATTATTAAATCCCAGAACTTTTGGACTTCTCTCTTCTTCAGGGATTAACTTTTTGTATCTCTGAGAGTACTCAGCACTTGTAGCTGCTGGTCTTTGGTGGAACTCTGTAGGTTCCCCATTTCCCCTTTATCACTGCTCTGTGAGGGCACATACCCTGTCTTATAGGCTTACCTCAGGTCCCTGCTCATGTGCCAGCTGTGAGGCCTCTCTTGTCAAGTTAGGAGGTTCATGGAACAGGATAGAGAAGAGTGTGGCTGCAGAGTCACTAACCAAGTACTCCAGAGACTAAGCTGGAAGCAGGTCTGATTTTAGTGCACAGATACCATGTATATATGCTCAGTCATAAGCTAAGCAAATTATAGGCAGTGACCAATACAATTTTTGACTAACTGTCCTTGCAGGGACCAATTGAGAAGCAGGCCATGAAGGAAGTGTGGGGTTTGCAACACATGGCCTTACGCCAAGGGCTGTGCCTATGGGATAAGCCATCTGCCACTCACACACCTTGCATGAGGGGAATGGCCTGCCACTCAGACACCCTTAATATATTCCATGTATGCAGTACTCCATGCACTTGTTTCCACATATCTGTAGTAATTTTATTTGAAAATTATTGTGTGGTGGATACACTTGATAATTTGATTCATTGTGGTATATTCACATATAAAATTTGGGCAGATTAATTCAAGTGTTATACCCTTTTCCCATCTCTTCTTCCTCCCCTTCACTACACTTCATCTACTCTTCTGATATTTTTCTCAATTTTGATTAAATTTCCTCTCCTTTTTTACTGATAATCTCAAAAGGCACTGAGATTGTTCAAATTTAATATAATATCTATATTGTAGTGAAAAACATAATTAGTTATTACATGTAATAAAACTATAAACATTTCAATGAACAAAATGTTATCAGTTTTTTCTAAACACAAACTACATATTTTATTTGAATGACTACTACTGCTAATGTTATGTTAGCTAAGATTTTTAGTATGTGGGTCCCTGAGTTTATGAATTGTTATAAGAAGAGTTGAAATATGTTAAGTACTACAAAATAGTTTAAAGCTAGAACTATCAGTCTTTTAAATTCTTATTTCTTGTGCATAATTCTTATGCTTTGTGCATATTTATACTGAAAAATTTTTTCATGTACAACATAATTTTAATATTATAAATTATACTAACACTATAAGATAAAAGTAATTTTATAAAATTTCCAGTACAAAATGATATTGTTGCTAAGTGGCAGTGCTTGCCTAGCATGTGTGAAAAGCTGAGTTTAATCCTCAGCACCACATAAAAATAAATAAACTAAAGGTATTTTGTCCAACTACAAATAAAAAAAATATTTTAAAAATTCAGGTAAATAACAATTTAAAGCATACTTATTTGTGGGTTTTGATGGAGAAAGGTCAGACTTCAAAGTGCCTTCTTAGGACCTACCTAAGAGAATCCTCTGTCTCCACTTTTATTCAGATTTGGAGCTGGGGCTTTCAAAATTATGTTATATGAGACAGAAGCTTTGGCTTATCTCTCAGTAGACTGGTAATTTTGCTGTTGCATCTCAAGTCTGACAATACCTGTATTGCCATAGTTTGAGAGGATGTCCTCAAAGAAAAATAAAACTATTTATTCCATTTTCAGATAATAATAAACAAGCCCCCTCTGAAGGAAAACTTTTTGATGTGTAGCTATTGTTTTCCAAAGCAGAAGACTTGCATTTTGGAGGCTACCAATTATAGCAAACTGAACTTAGCCCACTAACATGGATACAAAATGGGTAAATCATGGCATAAAATAATAAAGTATAAAAACTTCAAGGGTTATATATGAATAAAACAAAATAAAAAGATACCTTTTCAGGTCTGTCTGCTGAAAATATCTCACAGTAATTACATTCAAATATCAGTGTATTTAGCTTTCAGTGAAATTTGATTTCTGAATACCTAAGTGGAGCCAATATCACAGTGACTTGTGAGGACTTAGCAGAAGGATTACAAGTAGAAAGCCAGCTTCAAGAACATAATGGGGCCTTAGCATCTCAGTGAGGTCTTCTCTCTAAAGAAAATACAAAAAGGTCTCATGGGTAAAAAGTCCTTGTATTCAATCCCAGGTATAAAACAACAGCAACAACAACAAAAAAAAACTAATTGGAAAAAAAGAAAATTTATAGACTGAACTCAGATATCACATGCTGCAAAGAAATGAAGAAAGTGAAGCCAGAAGTTAGTGAGGGTTGTCAGAAAGAAAAATAAAGGGAAGAGAGGAAGAAATCCATAGACTAATGGAATAAATTTTCCTGGACTTCAAAGTAGGTTAAAGATGACATTCCTGAGTGAGCCACTCTTTTCTTCATTGTGGGAAATATTTCTTTAATAAATAACTGTGCTTACCCTAATTGTCCTCCATTTTATTCCACATCTCATTCTCTCAAGTCAAACTTGAATTTTGTGGGGATCTATACTCATTATTCAATACAATGGTGCATGTAATGACACATTCAATCCTATAGCTGGAAGCGAAGTTCTATATTTAGTGGAGATTCTAGCTTATCCAAGGGCACATAATGTGAAAACTTTGGATTTCTTTTAATCAGGATTCATATTATATATGGTTAAAACATTCATTTTTTTAAAATGTCCTAAGTAGTTATACAGGACAGTAAGATGCATTTTGACACATTGTACAAAAATTTCTTCTTCCTCTGTCAATAGTGTAGGATCACACAAGTAGTGTAATCATTCATATGTATAGAGGAATAATGTCAATCTCATTCCACTATCTTTCCCATTCCCATATCTGCCTCTCTTCCCTTTATATCCCTCTGCACAACTCAAAGTTAACATTTAAGTTTGATTGCAGTATTATGTGACTCCAATAACCTTTTTCAACATTATTGATGTATCTTTTTTTAAATTTAATTTTTTTTATTTTTTATTGGTTGTTCACAACATTACAAAGCTCTTGACATATCATATTTCATACATTAGATTAAAGTGGGTTATGAACCCCCAATTTTACCCCAAATGCAGATTGCAGAATCACGTCAGTTACACATCCACAATTTTACATAATGCCCTATTAGTAATTGTTGTATTCTGCTACCTTTCCTATCCCCTACTATCCCCCTTCCCCTCCCCTCCCATCTTCTCTCTCTACCCCATCTACTGTAATTCATTTCTCTCCTTGTTTATTTTCCCATTCCCCTCACAACCTCTTATATGTAATTTTGTATAGCAATGAGGGTCTACCTTCATTTCCATGCAATTTCCCTTTTCTCTCCCTTTCCCTCCCATCTCATGTCTCTGTTTAATGTTAATCTTTTCTTCCTGCTCTTCCTCCCTGCTCTGTTCATAGTTGCTCTCATTATATCAAAGAAGACATTTGGTATTTGTTTTTTAGGGATTGGCTAGCTTCATTAAGCATAATCTGCTCTAGTGCCATCCATTTCCCTGCAAATTCTACGATTTTGTCATTTTTTATTGCTGCATAGTACTCCATTGTGTATAGATGCCACATTTTTTTTATCCATTCATCTATTGAAGGGCATCTGGGTTGGTTCCACAGTCTAGCTATTGTGAATTGTGCTGCTATGAACATCGATGTGGCAGTATCCCTGTAGCATGCTCTTTTAAGGTCTTCAGGGAATAGTCCCAGAAGGGCAATAGCAGGGTCAAATGGTGGTTCCATTCCCATCTTTCCCAGGAATCTCCAAACTGCTTTCCAAATTGGCCGCACCAATTTGCAGTCCTACCAGCAATGTACAAGAGTACCCTTTTCTCCACATCCTCGCCAGCACTTGTTGTTGTTTGACTTCATAGTGGCTGCCAATCTTACTGGTGTGAGATGGTATCTTAGGGTAGTTTTGATTTGCATTTCTCTGACTGCTAGAGATGGTGAGCATTTTTTCATGTACTTGTTGATTGATTGTATATCCTTCTCTGAGAAGTGTCTGTTCAGGTCCTTGGCCCATTTGTTGATTGGGTTATTTGTTATCTTATTGTTTAATTTTTTGAGTTCTTTGTACACTCTGGATATTAGGGCTCTATCTGAAGTGTGAGGAGTAAAAATTTGTTCCCATGATGTAGGCTCCCTATTTACCTCTCTTATTGTTTCTCTTGCTGAGAAAAAACTTTTAAGTTTAATTAAGTCCCATTTGTTGATTCTTGTTATTAACTCTTGGGCTATGGGTGTCCTATTAAGGAATTTGGAGCCCGACCCCACAATATGTAGATCGGAGCCAACTTTTTCTTCTATCAGACGTAGAGTCTCTGATTTGATATCAAGCTCCTTGATCCATTTTGAGTTATCTATTGTGCATGGCGAGAGAAAGGGATTCAGTTTCATTTTGTTGCATATGGATTTCCAGTTTTCCCAACACCATTTGTTGAAGATGCTATCCTTCCTCCATTGCATGCTTTTAGCCCCTTTATCAAATATAAGATAGTTGTAACTTTGTGGATTAGTCTCTGTGTCCTCTGTTCTATACCATTGGTCCACCCGCCTGCTTTGGTACCAGTACCATGCTGTTTTTATCACTATTACTCTGTAATATAGTTTGAGATCTGGTATCGCTATACTGCCTGATTCACACTTCCTGCTTAGAATTGCTTTTGCTATTCTGGGTCTTTTATTTTTCCATATGAATTTCATGATTGTTTTCTCTATTTCCACAAGAAATGACGTTGGGATTTTGATTGGCATTGCATTAAACCTATAGAGAACTTTTGGTAATATCGCCATTTTGATAATGTTAGTTCTGCCTATCCATGGACAGGGTATATTTTTTCATCGTCTAAGATCTTCTTCTACTTCACTCTTTAGGGTTCTGTAGTTTTCATTGTATAAATCTTTCACCTCTTTTGTTAGGTTGATTCCCAAGTATTTTTTTTTTTTTTGAGGATATTGTGAATGGAGTGTTTTTCCTCATTTCCGTTTCAGAAGTTTTGTCACTGATATACAGAAATGCTTTTGATTTATGCGTGTTGATTTTATATCCTGCCACTTTGCTGAATTCATTTATTAGTTCTAGTAGTTTCTTTGTAGACCCTTTCGGGTCTTCTAGGTATAGAATCATGTCATCTGCAAATAGTGATAATTTAAGTTCTTCTTTTCCTATTTTTATGCCTTTAATTTCTTTCGTCTGTCTAATTGCTCTGGCCAGTGTTTCGAGAACTATATTGAATAGAAGTGGTGATAGAGGGCATCCCTGTCTTGTTCCAGATTTTAGAGGGAATGCCTTTAACTTTTGTCCATTCAGAATGATGCTAGCCTGAGGCTTAGCATAGATAGCTTTTACAATGTCAAGGTAAGTTCCTGTTATCCCTAGTTTTTCTAATGTTTTGAACATAAAGGTTTGCTGTACATTGTCGAATGCTTTCTCTGCATCTATCGAGATGATCATATGGTTCTTATCTTTAAGTCTATTGATGTGGTGAATAACATTTATTGATTTCCATATATTGAACCATCCTTGCATCCCAGGGATGAATCCTACTTGATCATGGTGCACAATTTTTTTATGTGTTTTGGTATTCGATTCGCCAGAATTTTATTGAGGATTTTTGCATCTAGGTTCATTAGAGATATTGGTCTGTAGTTTTCATTCTTTGAGGTGTCTTTGTCTGGTTTCGGAATCAGGGTGATGTTGGCCTCATAGAATGAATTTGGAAGAGCTCCCTCTTTTTCTATTTCCTGAAATAACTTGAAAAGTATTGGTATTAATTCTTCTTTAAAGATTTTGTAAAACTCCGCTGTATACCCATCCGGTCCTGGGCTTTTCTTGGTTGGTAGTCTTTTGATGGCTTCTTCAATTTCATCCATTGATATTGGTCTGTTCAAATTGTGTGTATCCTCCTGACTCAGTCTGGGCAAATCATATGACTTAAGAAATTTATCGATGTCTTCACTATCTTCTATTTTATTGGAATATAGGTTTTCAAAATAATTTCTAATTGTCTTCTGTATTTCTGTAGCATCTGTTGTGATATTGCCTTTTTCATCCCATATGTTAGTAATTTGAGTTCTCTCTCTTCTTCTCTTCGTTAGCATGGCTAAAGGTCTGTTGATCTTATTTATTTTTTCGAAGAACCAGCTTTTAGTTTTGTTAATTTTTTCAATAATTTCTTTTGTTTCAATTTTATTGATTTCCGCTCTGATTTTAATTATTTCTTGCCTTCTGCTACATTTACTGTTGTTTTGCTCTTCCTTTTTTAGGGCTTTGAGATGAAGTGTGAGCTCATTTATTTGTTGTTTTTTTTTTTTTCTTTTTTTGAGGAATGACCACCAGGCGATGAATTTTCCTCTTAAAACTGCTTTCATTGTGTCCCATAGATTCCGATATGTTGTGTCTGTATTTTCATTTATCTCTAAGAATTTTTTGATTTCCTCCTTTATGTCTTCTGTAACCCATTGATCATTCAGTAACATATTGTTCATTTTCCATGTGATGTAGGATTTTTCCTTCCTTATTTTATCATTGATTTCCAGTTTCATTCCTTTATGATCAGATAAAATGCAAGGTATTATCTCCACCCCTTTATATTTACTGAGGGTTGCCCTATGGCATAATATATGGTCTATTTTTGAGAAGGATCCATGTGCTCCTGAGAAAAAAGTATATCCATTTGATGATGGTTGATATGTTCTATATATGTCAGTTAAGTGTAGGTTATTGATTGTGATATTGAGTTCCATAGTTTCTTTATTCAACTTTTGTTTGGAGGATCTGTCCAATGGTGAGAGAGGTGTGTTGAAGTCACCCATAATTATTGTGTTGTGGTCTATTTGATTCTTGAACTTGAGGAGAATTTGTTTTATGAATGTCGCAGCACCATTATTTGGTGCATAAATATTGATAATTGTTTTGTCTTGTTGGTGAATGGTTCCTTTTAACACTATATAATGTCCTTCTTTATCCCTTTTGATTAACTTAGTCTTGAAGTTGATTTTATTCGATATGAGGATGGCCACTCCTGCTTGCTTATGGGGACCGTGTGCCTGGTATATTTTTTCCCATCCTTTCACCTTCAGCCTCTGTATGTCTTTTCCAATCAGATGTGTCTCCTGGAGGCAGCATATTGTTGGATTTGTTTTTTTAATCCATGATACCAGCCTATGTCTCTTTATTGGAGAGTTTAAGCCATTAACATTCAGAGTTACTATTGATATATGGTTTGTACTTCCATCCATGTTTGATTATTTATCCTTTTTTAAAAAAAAATTAGTTTGTTTCTCTATGATTATGTTTCCCCTCACCCTCTGTCTTTACTGAGGCACTTCCTACTGATGGTTTTGGTTATTGTTTTTCATTTCTTCCTCGTGTAGTGTTTTGCTCAAAATGCTCTGCAATGCTGGTTTTCTGGCTGCAAATTCTTTTAACTTTTGTTGATCATGAAAGATTCTTATTTCGTTGTCATACCTGAAGCTTAATTTTGCTGGATACAGAATTCTTGGTTGGCATCCATTGTCTTTCAGTGTTTGAAATACATTGTTCCATGACCTTCTTGCTTTCAGTGTCTGTGATGAAAAATCCGTTGTTGACCTTATTGGCTTACCCCTGAATGTAATATTTCTCCTTTCTCTTGTAGCTTTTAATATTTTCTCTTTTTTCTGTATATTGGATATCTTCATAACAATGTGTCTTGGCATTGGTCTACTGTGATTTTGTGTGCTCGGTGTCCTGTATGCATCTTCAATTTGTATATCTGTTTCCTTTTTTATTTCTGGAAAGTTTTCTGTAATTATTTCATTCAGCAGGTTACTCATTCCCTTGGTTTGAATCTCTGTACCTTCTTCTATCCCGATGACTCGTAAGTTTGGTTTTTTTTATGTTATCCCATAACACTTGGATGTTTTTCTCGTGATTTTTTACCAGCCTTTCTGAGTTGGCTAGACTGTTTTCAAGATGATATATTTTGTCTTCATTATCTGACGTTCTGGCTTCTACTTGCTCCACTCTGTTAGTGATACTCTCAATTGAGTTTTTAATTTGGTTTATCATTTCCTTCAATTCTAGAATTATTGTTTGATTATTTTTTATAATCTCTATCTCCAGATAAAGATGCTTAACTTCTTCTTTTATCTGTTTATGTAATTCATTCTCAATGTGTTCTTTTGCTGCTTGAATTTGCTGTCTTGTATCCTCTTTAAGGTTCCATTCCATCTGTCTAAGGTGTTCCTTGAGTTCTTTATATGACCATTTTTCTGATGACTCTAGTTCCTCCTGAATATTTAGGCTGTCCTGCATTGTTTGTATTCCTTTTCTTCCTTGCTTTTTGAAGCTGCTCATGTTACTTCTTGTTCTGTTTGACTGATGAGTTACTGTTTACTACTATAAATTTATTAGATGCTTGGGAGGAAAGGTATTAGAAGGGAAGGGAAGAAGTCACTAAAGAGAATGAGAGTAAGCAGGTAGAATTCAAGGAAGGGGGGATAAGATAATTGAAAAAAAATGAAAAGACAAAAGAAGAAAAAAATAGGAAATAGAAAAAGAAAAAAATTTAAAAAATAATTAAAAAAATTAAAATTAAAATTAGAAGAAAAAAAATTTAAAAATAATTGTAAAAAAATTTAAAAAAACAACAAGAAAGAAAAATGAAAATGAACGAAAAACCCAAATCAAAAAAAAGACAGAAAAGAAAAAAAGAAAAAAAAACTAATAAATGCAGTCTTAGAGTTTGATTAACTTCTCTTCCAGTAGGTGGCGCTGTGCCCACCAGGCCAAGTTTCTCCTGTCAATACGCGGGAACCAATCACTGTGCAGCAGCTCCTCCCAGACTGAGCGAGTCTCCAATCCTGAGTGCCTAGGGCCTCCTCTTGTGTCTAGTCACTTCCCACCTTTCCTCTAGCCAGGCCCCTCTCACGGGTGCCGCTCACCACAATACTGGCTACACGCCAGGTCTGCTGCTCCCGGGAGCCCTGTTTTCATGAATGACTGGGCACACTCTTCCAGTTTGCCATTCCCTCAGACCCTAAGTTTGTAGAGCTTGGGGCTGAGAATCCTCAGTGAATTTTACTTGCCCTCCGGTAGCCACGCCCCCGGTAGCTGATGCAAGAGACCTCAGCTGTCAGTACTGGTGGGAGTGGTAGTTCCGAGCCGCAAGTCCTGCGCCACCTCTGATTCCCTCGGTCTGGCTATCATGCTCTCGGGAGAGCTGGGAGGGGCCCTTAAGGTTTCCCCGATGTGTGGAGAGGGAAGGCTAGGGGATAACACACCTGTAGCCACAGGTTTCAATGAAGTTGTCTCCTCCGCCGCAGTCTGGTGACGTCAGTTCTCTGCCATGGTGGTATCTCTTGCAAATGGTGACAGTTCGTTTCCCTTTGCCGGGCGACCAATGCAACCGGTGGGTCTTTACTGTCTCTCCCAAGCCCCGTTTCAAACCTGTGGCCACTACCTATGAAGGCTCGGTAGGCATTTACCTCCGTAGGATGAGAAGGGCTGACCAGTTGTTTCAGCCGGATGGATTAGTGCTGAGTCACAGCTGTTTGTCTGTGGGAAGCAGGTGAACAGGAGCTTGAATTCAGCTGATCCGGGCTCAGTGTGTGTTCTGAGAGGCCCAGACTGTTCGCCCCAGATCCACGTCAGCTCAGCATTGCCTAGTGATCCTGAGCAAACAGTTTTAGGTTGTTTACAACTCCCTATGCCTGCACAGCTGTAGAGGTCAGAGACTTGATCTCTCTGCGCCCGCCACCATGTTGGAATCTGATATATCTTTATTCATTTATTTATATGTGGTGTTGAGAATTGAACCCAGTGCCTCACACATGCAAGGAAAGTGCACTACCACTAAGCCACATTCACAGCCCTCCAACGAAATTATTTTTGCATCTGCATATCCATTTGTCCAAGCACCATCAGTGATATGACTGACCTCTAACCATTGTGTATTCTTATAAAATATTCATAGGCAACAGACAGGTGGGTTTAATTCTGGGTCATCTATCTATTTTCCATTAATTAACGTGTTTGTGTCCTGATGCCAGTACCACACTGTTGTGATTTTTATAAATTTAATTTACAAACTCTGAGTTATATTTCTTTTAAAAGTATTTTATTTTTGCTATTTGTGTCACTTTTCTTTTTAGTCTGAATTTTATGACCAGCTCTCCTATTTCTGCAAAATAAAAAAAAAATATATAGTTGGGATTTTGACAGAGATCATTTTAGAGCTGTTGATTATTTTGTTCAGCATTTCCCTCTTGTCAAACTAACTACATCATCTATGAACATGGAATATCTTCTTATATATTTTGAACTATTTTATTTGAGGAATGTTTTATATTTTTTATGTACAAGCTTTTTTGGTTTTGGTTAATTTTTCTATGCATTTTATTTTTTATGCAAATATAAATAATTTTTTAAGATTTTTAAATTAAAATGTTCATTACTGTTATATAAATCAGATGATCTTTTCAGTATTTATTTTGTAACCTGTTATTTTGCTGAATTCATTATATTGGCTGTGGTAGTATATTTTTAACCTACATTATTTGGCGTCTTTTATATATGTGATTATTTACCTGCAAACAGAGATAGTTTTACTTCTCTCTATCTAATTTGGTTGCTTTTCCCCCAACTAAATATTTCACAATTTATTTTTACTGAGCCAACTGATGTTCCTTTACTGATCTGCTATAAAGAATTGAATGATTTTAACACACTTCTCTCACCACTTAATAGATATTCCATAAAAAGTAGAATAAAACAACTATAGAACTCAACATAATACAATCAACAACTTAGACTTAACTGACATATATAGAATATTTCAACCTGCTTTAAGATAATATACTTTCTTCTCAGCAGCACATGGATCCTTCTCTAAAATAAACCATATAGTATGCCACAAATGAACTCTTACTAAATACAAAAAAAGTAGAGATACTATCATGCACTTTATCAGATCATAATGGAATGAAATTGGAAATCAATGACTAAATACAAAATAAAAATTAATCCAACACATGGAGACTAAACAATATGCTACTTAATGAACAATTGGTTGCATACAATATCAATGGGAGATTTAAAAAAATTCTTAGAGGTAAATGAGAAAATAGACACAACATATCAAAATATCTGGGATACTATGAAAGCAGTACTATGAAGAAAGTCCATTGCATGGAGTTCATTCTTTAAAAGAAGAAAAATACAGTGAATAAATTTTCCCACATTTCATCTCCAAGCTCTAGAAAAAAGAAGAACAAATCAACAGCAATATCAGTAGAAGGCAAGAAATAATTAAAAATATAGCTGAAATCAATGAAATAAAAACAAAATAAACAATTGAAAAAAACAACAAACCAAAAAGTTGGTTCTTTGGAAAAATAAATAAAATTTGACAGACCCTTAGCTACACTAAAGAAGAGAAGAACAGAAAAAACTCAAATTACCTGCATATGTGATAAAAAAGGTATTTTTTCTCAGCAAGAGAAACAATAAAAGAGGTAAATAGAGAGCCTACATGCTGGGAACAAATTTTTACCCCTCACATCTCAGATACAGCCCTAATATCCAGAATATACAAAGAACTCAAAAAATTAAACAATAAGATAACAAATAACCCAATCAACAGATGGGCCAAGGACCTGAACAGACACTTCTCAGAGGAGGACATACAATCAATCAACAAGTACATGAAAAAATGCTCACCATCTCTAGCAATCAGAGAAATGCAAATCAAAACTACCCTAAGATACCATCTCACTCCTGTAAGATTGGCAGCCATTATGAAGTCAAACAACAATAAGTGTTGTCGAGGATGTGGGGAAAAGGGTACACTTGTACACTGCTGGTGGGACTGCAAATTGGTGAGGCCAATTTGGAAAGCAGTATGGAGATTACTGAGAAAGCTGGGAATGGATCCACCATTTGACCCTGCTATCGCCCTTCTCGGACTATTCCCTGAGGACCTTAAAAGAGCGTACTATAGGGATACTGCCACATCAATGATTATAGCGGCACAATTCACAATAGCTAGACTGTGGAACCAACCCAGATGCCCTTCAATAGATGAATGGATTAAAAAAATGTGGGGGCTGGGGATGTGGCTCAAGCGGTAGTGCGCTCGCCTCGCATGCGTGCGGCCCGGGTTCGATCCTCAGCACCACATACCAACAAAGATGTTGTGTCCGCCGAGAACTAAAAAAAATAATAAATATTTAAAAATTCTCTCTCTCTCTCTCTCTCTCTCTCTCTCTCTCTCCTCTTTCACTCTCTCTTTAAAAAAAAATGTGGCATCTATACACAATGGAGTACTATGCAGCACTAAGAAATGAAAAAATCATAGAATTTGCAGGGAAATGGATGGCATTAGAGCAGATTATGCTAAGTGAAGCTAGCCAATCCCTAAAAAACAAATGCCAAATGTCTTCTTTGATATAAAGAGAGCAACTGAGAACAGAACAGGAAGGAAGAGCATGAGGGAAAGACTAACAGTAAACAAAGACGAATGGGGGAAAGAAAGGGAGAGAGAAGGGAAAGCATATGGAAATGGTAGGAGACCTTCAATGATACACAAGATTATAAGAGGTTGTGAGGGGCAAGGGGGAGGGAAAAATAAGGGGAGAGGATCAAACAACAGCAGAGGAGGTAGAGAGGAAAGATGGGAGGGGAGGGCAGGGGAGGGGGGATAGTAGGGATAGGAATGGTAGCAGAATACAACAGTCACTAATATGCCATTATGCAAAAATGTGAGTGTGTAACTGATGTGATTCTGCAATTTGTATTTGGGGTAAAAATGGGAGCTCAAAACCCAATTGAGTCAAATGTATGAAAGATGATATATCATGAGCTCTGTAATGTTTTGAACAATCAATAAAAAAAAAAACATCCTGAGCTTGCCCCAGGCAGTTATCACCTAGTGACAAATTGAGGATCAAAAGACAGAGGAGACACTGTTGACAGGCATCAGAATTCTCTTCTCTGCTGGCCAAGATTTATGCCTCACTGTAAGAAACTCTATAAAAACAAGGAGTCCTGCTGCTCTGCAGTCACCCACAAGGATACATAGAGTCCATGAAGAAAAAGAATTGATCACAGGCCTTTCCTGCGGGAGCAGAGAGCAAGCCTCTAGAAGTATATACAGAGTCATTTCCTTTTTTTTTCTGGAAATAGAAAGTACTACCAAGGTCTTTGACAGTTGGGACTGTCTTTCTTTGACAATGGGGCTTTGCTGACCATGAAGGGGATAAATTCTTAGACTGTGTGTGTATTGGGGGGTGTATGTTGTATGGGGTGTATGGGGGTAGAGGATCGTACTGAGGATTTAACTCAAGAGCATTCTACAGCTGTTCTACAATACCTGAAAAAGATCCCTAGATGTTTTTTTTTAGCTGTGAGCCAGTGTCTCACTAAATTGTTCAGGCTGACCTTGAACTTACAATCCACCAGCTTCAGTCTCCTGAATAACTTGATTTATAGGCATGGATCACCTCACCCAGGCATGAACCACTTTACCCAGTCATGACCTTCTGGAGAGAGCTAATTCTTAGAGATAGTCAGCCATCATCCCAAATTGTTCATGTGCAAATTAAGTAATATAATTTCCATACCACAAATATCCTTCCCTATTTTGCTCTCAGCATCGAAGGTCAGTCTTTGTCTGATCTAATCACAACATTTCCAGGTTCCAGAATACAAGAGTTGGCTCATGCCCCCTAAAACTCACTGAAATTATAATAACATACTAACCCTAAATCCACTATGCTGTCTCATCTTTTCTTCCTACTCAAATACAAGAAAGTCTCTTTGCCATCTTCTCCATCACCTCCCAAACCCTCATCTCTTGACCAACCCTGGAGCTTCGCAAATGGCTCTGCACTACTGCTTATAGAAAACTGTATTTGTCTGTGACAGTGCATGTATTTATGTGTGTCTCCCATACAGGATTAAAACAAACCCATGGCACTCTTACAACCATGCCAAATCTATAAAGCTCCTCAAAAGGGCCAGGGCAACTGCATTTGTAACCTGTACCACTGGGTCTTGGTCATGGGGAGGCTTCCAAGACCCTGCTTTCTGTTAGCCCCTGCCCCCGTCTTAGTGCTGGGAAAAACTAATGGCTGCCAGAGGTGGGAGGAATGGAGGGGTACTGCACCTGGGATGTGGGAATTGTGTAGTCACTGTTCCTGTTGCATACTGTCTCTTCTTCCATTGCTGAAAATATGGGTTGCAGAAGAGGTACATTAGCAGATAAAGCCCACAATAGTCTAGAGTAGAGCTAGGCTTGGACCCAAGATTCAAATTTGAGATATCTTCCCACCTTCTCAGTTACCTTCCTTATAAATACTTTAAAGCCTCAAAAAAGGCAAGACATATATTCTCGGTGTTCATAAAACCAGAATATACTTTTCAGGAGAAGAAAATATTGTCTCCACTTTTCTCTTCCAGATTGGTATTATTAGGGCCTATGACTATATATCTACCACCACTAGGACTTCAGGCTGTGGGGACATTTTCAGACTGTCCTGTATGGGGAAGATGACCTGTAATATTCTAAATAAATTTCCTGCTACAGTACAATAATAGTACTCTTGTCAAAGACCCTGGCTTCATATCACTTCCTGGAATGTGCAGTAAAACCTGCCTCAGCACAGGGACACTTCAGGGACCCTGATTGGAGTAAACAAGTGAAGCCTGAATCCACCTACAGAGCACCCTCCACTGGAAAATAAACAAACAAACAAACAAAAACACTCTCATCATCTAGTGTTCTTATTGCACAGCAGTGTGGATCTGCACATCATGATCCAGAATCTTTATTTAAGAAAACCATGGTCCATCCAATAATGGTTACAGTGCAGTAACATGGCATTTAGAGATTCTCTTTTAATTTTTTAAATATTTTGTTTTTAGTTTGAGGTGGACACAATTTTTTTAAAAAATGTATTTCTATGTGTCGCTGAGGATCAAACCCAATGCCTCATGCATGCTATAAGAACACTCTTCCACTAAGTTACAAATCCAGCCCCCTTTAGATATTTAAACAATAGATTGGGTATTGCTTTCATCTCTGGAAGAGAAGTAAAGGTTAAAATGTTTACAGGGATTTGACTCTTAGCTGTGGATGTTGTGGTTGAAGGTCTTAATGGGGACATTGCAACAGAATTCCCTGAACATCTCAGCCATAGAGATTCATGCACCCAGCCCCTTGGATCTCAGGGTATGTCCACCAGGACTGAAACTAGCCAATATTGGATGCAGGTTATTAAGATGTAAGTTATTTAGGAAATAATAACTTTTTTTTGTAAAGTGATGAAAAAAAATTGTTCTTGTAGGAGAGACCAAATCAGGGCACAGATTGTAAACTCCAACCATGCAACTGAATGGATCATAAAAATTAGGATTTGTGAGCCACTATGAGCCTCATATAATAATGCTGTGCTGCAACCTGAAAATCCACATTTCTATCCAGTTCTCTGGTAAAACTGATGTTTGTCTGAGGCCCAGTCTTTGGGACCCAGGATCAACTATAGTATGACTTAGGCTAAATTACTTCTTGCTAAATGATGTGATGGTGAGACATGAGGTTCAGGGAATAATTCTATAAAGTGGGGGTCACTGTGCTGACCACCACATGCTTTCCATTTCATGAAGAAATTAACCTGCAACCCTGCCTGCCTCAAGTGGACAGGGTATATCATACTCCACAGTAAACTGTATGTTATCAGCAGGAGAAAATCAGGTATAAACTAATGTCCTTAAGAGGACTCCATGTTACCCTTAAGAAGGGAAATTTGTGACTCTTTTCACATACCAGATTCTAAAATCCAGAGAGATAAAAATATTTTTCTTAGCTCTAAAATCTGCAAGAATTTATTGTTAAGAATCCAATGAGAATTATTTGCATTGGCCAAGGTGACCTAAAGTTATCATAGCAGTGGGGAGTTGACAGTCGGATGTCATCCAGCTGTCAGTTCAAAGTCAAGTGGTTGGCCTGGGTAAGAATCTTTGGAAATTTCTCTGGGATACCCAATAAAAGTGGATTGCATGAAAGGTACACTGTCTCCCCTCTTAGAAGACCCATTATCTACTATGAGAGTGTCCCCTTTCCCTGTTTATCCCTTCAATAAACTCATGCCTGTTTTTCTGAGTGAAATGCCTGAAATCTTTCTGACTTAATTACAAGAATTTGAGTTTGAAGGGGGGCCTTTTTACTGCCTCAGTTTACGTGAAGTCACCAACCTTGTATCACTAAACACTTAAATAGTTCTCATTATCTAAATTAAGCTTGCTCCAGCTACACTTTAAAGATTTGCAGATTGTTTTCTGCAGCACTTTTAGGAAAAGCCAAAAGATAGAGCTAAGATCAGCTAATATAAAACTGTTCCTTTCCTGGACCTCTAGTGGTTAGGACCACCAGGAGATAAGGTTGAGCTTAGTTCCTGTGCACAAAAGAAATTTGGTTCCCACTGCTACCTCCAAATAATCAATGAAGTTAGGATGGTCATCATCAACAGTATGTGAGGCCAGGTATGTGATGTCTCCACAGGATACATGCACATTTTCATCACTTTCACATAAAGATTTGCATGTGAGGTATTTTATGCTAGAAACTCACAAAAAACAAATTGTAAGATGGTGAAGTGGACAACGAGTAGAATGTCATCAGAGGATCAGTTCCATCCTGCATCTCCAGCATAAGGGGCTCTGGTAACTGCTTGGTTCAATAAACACTCTTAGTTTAGAAATAAGCAGTGATCTGATCTCCCCTCACAAATTCTGTTCAGCCTATTCAAACCACTAGTACATGTAGCCAATCAGAAATTATCCCTTGTCAAGGGACTCTCAATAAACTGGAATTCATAACCTGGCTCTACCTGTTCTACTCACTCAAGAAATGTATCTCATTTGATGTGGTTTTAATATGCATTGCAGACCTAGTAAAATAATAATTTGCCTGAAACTAGAAGCAAATTATTGGTTATACATGTATGCCCACTGACAAACATGTATATATAATACAGTAAAACAAAAAAGCAAACAGAAAGCAAACACTTTCAGAGCTAATATATCCATTGAGCAACATCCCCAGCCCTATTTTGTATTTTACTTAGAGACACAGTTGATTAATACTTTGTTATTTCTGAGGGTGGCTTTGAACTCAGGATGCTCCTTTCTCAGCCTCCAGAGCCACTAAGATTACAGACATGTGCTACTGCAGCTGACCCCAAATTTGTTTTCTTTTACAAGTAAAATTTCTGTGGGTAGTTCTGACTGAGGCACAACTGATTTCAGGAATCAGTGTCTTCTTATCTATCACTTCCCATTTCATTTTCTGGCCTCCAATGTAGCCATAGTTGGCAATAAGCATTCCATGCTTACTTTCTACAGTTACTTTTGGCCCTCTGGAACAGTATGTCCAGACCAGCTCAAAACAACTTGGCAGGTTAAGAGCCTCTTGTTCAGGGGTTCATGCTATGACTTCCTGGTCTGGGTAACCTGTCTGACTCACCCCACTTAGAGTGGAATGCAGAAGGGGATTCCCAGGAAAAAACACAAGCAACTTCTGGAAGAAGAGAAAATGGACACTGGAGACAAATAGCACATCAGACTATCTTCTGAACTTCAGGGAAGCCATTGTCTATACTGTGGAGCTGAGAAGTCTATGTTAGTTCATAACTCTGTCCAAGCGCTCAGGGCTCAGGACATCCCCACTTCATAGATGAGGAGACCAGAGCTCAGAGGGAATTAAACTTACTGTCAAGGTCTTCAGAATCAATTTGGAAAATTAGAGCTACCAGGTAATACCAGAACATAAAGAACTTCTATGCTCCTACTCTGCATGAAGTTTTCCATTTCTGCAATTTCCTCTGCATTCTAAGAGCAAGGCTAAGGAAGTAGCAGCTCCTCTAAACCAGGATGCCAGGTTATCCTACTCCAAATGTGGCCAAGTCTCCACACCTCAACCTCTGGCTCTAGGTTCTGGCCACTGCAACCTTATTTCTGAACACATACATTTATAGGTGTATAAATTTATTCAGGGGCCTTGGTTTCTTCAAGGACTATTTTTACTGAACATTTTATCATGTTATAACTCCCATTTACCTTTAGTGTGATTTTTGCTTTAAGTTCCCTGGGAAGAAGTCACAGGTTTGCACGGTGTATCCAGGAAGCCAGGCAGTGCTAGGTCATGCACCACTTTTCCCACTTTTCTTCTGCCTACCTGCTGAACAAATGTTTGTCTTAGACCAATTTTCAGGGGAAGACACACAGGCCACCAACCCCAAAATCAAGAAGGGATTTTGAGGGTAAGAACAAATGCCAGTCACTGTGAAGAGAAAAACGTCAGTCCTCGGGGACCTGGTCTAACTATCTTGCACAAACAATTCTGACTGAGCTGTATTTGATCAATATCCCCTGATTCCTTGCACAAGGTTTTCTTTTATTCAACTGAGATTATTTCTATGTCAAATGACATTGATCTTTTTTCTCTAAAGACAGGATGTGCAAACTTCTCATTCTAAAATTGTTTAGTCTCTGTGGAAGAGCCATGTACTCTTCATGACTTTTTCTCACCTAGGAGATGAATCACGTGAACTCCTAGAAGCTAATGATCCTATAGAAATAGAAATTTAAAAAAAAAAACTTGGAAAAACAAAAGGATCTAGAGATCCCTACCACACCTTGCCCTCATCCTGAAGACTCTAAGACTTTTCATCCTGTGGATGGCGAAGGCTTTATGTGACTGCATAAACCAGAAGGCTGCAAACGGTACATTTTCTCTGTCTCAGAAAGCAATATGAAGTCATTGCGTCTTCAAGAAGGCAGGTTGTGGCTTGAACTCTTTCTCTCACAGTTGGCCACTCAGCTCCCTTCTGCTCAGCCCTGTTTCACAACTGGGTTTCAGTCTGGCTCCTCTCTCAGTGATGGTAAGGGTCATCCTTAGGGGGTCAATGCATCCCACCTGTTCAAACTCCGTACAGCTACACATAAATACAGCTGAGTACGGGTGAGAGACACAAAGATTCTAAGGAGCAGAGGTCCAAAGAATTTAAGGACAGTTATTCTCCCAAAAACCTAGAATTCCAAGAAGTGTGGTCTTGTTGAAAAAGGATGGGAGAGAAGAGAAATCATTCCCCAACCAAGAATACTTCCTCTACTCTCACTTCTTGTTTTATTATTTGGGGTAAGATGTTTATATTTTACAGATTAGTTTTAGAATAGCTAAAAACTATAAGGAACCCAATCATCCAAGATATCAATATGTCTGGGTATCTATGGTGCAACTATTCTACAAGCTTTTATGCAGACCTAAGAATGATGGTTTTAAAATATGAATGGTTTCATTTAGATAATGTTCATATGTAAAAAAAATAGTTAATTGCATGTGTGATGAGGTTACTACTATACTAATTGATGCTGCATTTCTTGAGCAAAATGTTTCAACCATAGTGGTCCTAGTGAACTTCTGGGCTACTGCATACAAATATAGAAATATATGACCAAAGTATAATCCCTGTTTCCAGTCAGTGCCTCAGAGTAGCCTGGGACACCAAACTCTGGCCTGCATGCCCTACATAGCTGTCCCTAAGAATTTATGCTAGGAAGCTTATCCAGATGCCAAACCTGTCCTGTTTCACTGTATTTTGCAGAGTGCACGTGGTCTTGAGGATTTTTTTTTTTAAATTAAGGCTTGGAATGGACATTCTTATGAGAATGAATGTGTCAGTGTTGATTGGGTGTTGAGCCCTGACCCTGACCTCAGGAGGTTTACAATTCAGGATGACAATTCACAGATTAACCCTTTACATCTTGCTCCTTCTCTAGTATTGTAAGAGAACTCAAGGTCACTAGTACCTGCAAAGTGCCACAGCCACAGTTCTTTGTGTCTGTTTCTCTGCCTCTCTACTTGCTGCCCACCTTTCTCAGCAGGATCCCACAGAGAGTTCCTTCATCAGCACTGTGTAAGGCTATATTTTGGCATGCTGCTTGTTAACACTGGGATGAAAATAGAGCTGTGATCCCCTTCCTTGTTGGGGCTGCTACCTGTACTGACCAAAAAATACTAGAGGAGTGTGGGTCTTGTCTGACATGACCCAAGATTCTGTACCACCATTAAGCTCAGCTCCTAGACCAATGTGCCCCAAAGGGGTGGCTGCATTAATTTAACCTTGAAAATCCATGAGGATATTTACATCATTTTGTAACTTCCAGAGATACATGGAACACCATAGCTGGGAGCATCTTGGGTACATTTGTACCAGTCTCAGCTTGACTTAGCTAAGGAACTCGTCTTTGGAGAAATGGCCCGTTCCTCTCCTCAAGATCTGAGGACCAGGTCTGGTTTCGATTCATCTACACTTCATTGATAAAGGTGTAATTTTTGGCCCCAATACGTTTCATTTCCTTCTTACTCCCTCCTCTTTTCCCTCTTCCTACTCTATATTCATTTTTTCATAATCATGGTTATGACAACAGTGTACAAGTCATTCTTGGATTCATAGTCATGTGTCTTAATCTTCCCAGTCAATCCTTCAAGTGAAATCTTGTCCCCACTTCATAAATAAAGCAAAATTAGTCCCCAAAATGCCATAGATGCTCTTACTGAGAAGCAAAAGTCAAAAACACTGAGAAGGCAACATCTCTAGCAATTAGAGAAATGCAAATTAAACTACACTGAGATACCATCTCATTCCAATTATAATGCCAATTATCAGGAATATAAGTAATATAAGTAAAAGCAAATTTTGATGAGGATGTGGGAAAATAGGAAACACTCAAACATTGTGGTGAGACTACACATTTGTGTAACCTCTCTGAAACGCAGTGTGGAGATTTTAACCCCCCTTTTGAACAAATTATCACATTCTTCATTATATATATATATATATATATATATATATATATATATATATATATATATATATGACTTGATATCAGCATAATACAGTGAAACAGTCACATCAATGTTTATAGCAACACAATTCACAAGAGTTGATTTATGGAACCAAGCTAGATTCCCATCAACTGATAAATGGATAGAGAAATTGTTGTATATATAAACAATAATATATTCTTCAGACATAAAGAAGAATGACTCTATGATATTTCCCAGTAATTAAATGAATATGGAGACTCTCATTCTAAGTGAAAAAAGCAAATCCCCAAAAAACCATAGGTGGAATGTTTTTGCTGATATATGGAGGCTAAACCACAATAAATGAGAGAGGAAAAGGGGAGAAGTTCAGTAGATTATCCAAAGAAACCTTCAAGAAAGGTAGAATAGATTGGAATATTAAGGACAGTAGAGTGAATCTAAAATAAGTTAGGTTGTATGCATATGAAAATATATAAATGAATTCCACCATCATGTCCACCCACAATAATAAAATTCATAATTAGGGTAATTATGAATTATTGTTTTAATGGGACAAAATATCACTATTTATTTTTCTGGTGCTGAGGATCAAACCAAGAGCTTTACATGTGAGGCAAGCACTTTACCAATGTGCTATATCCCCAGCTGCAAATAATTATGAATTATAAATAATAATTTCTATGCTTGTATAATTTTATCAAAATGGATTCTATGTCATGTATACTTAAGGATACCAACTAAAATCTGCTAAATTGAAAAATAGTGAATAGGAACATGAAACAAAATTGATACCATCATAGCCTGATGATTAAATGTCTTTAGGTTCATTTCAGAATTTTCTGAATCTCTCCTTATGTGGAGTCTGCCAAAAATATTCAGGCCTGAAAGAAAAGTAAAGTTCAGGATGCTGCAAAGAGGAGAAGAAGGGACTTCACCCCTGCTGCATTGATATACAGGTGAAGGGATCAAAATGAGAAGATAATCTCAAAGCATCTCACGTTTAACTAGGAAAGAGAGGAGCAGGGTGCTTGATTATATATTCATTTAATGGCACATACATGGAGATATGTATATAATTAGGAAAATCTGGAATTAGTTTTCCTGGATTTACAATGAAAGCCAAATATTTTTTTTCCTTGAAGAGAGAGACCCTTGACCCTATTATAATAATAAGTCTTGTCTGTATTATGTGACTTTTTGCACTCCTGATATTTGGGGAGCAAGATACAGAGCTCTCTTTTGAATCAGATCCAAACAAGCAGGCAAATGGGAGAAGTGTGTAATACTGTTTTTTGTTTGTTTGTTTGTTTGTAAAGTACAAAGTATCCAGCTGAAATTAAGGATGCACCCCTGGGCAGGGCCTTTTTGACTTTTGTAGGAAAGCATGTGAGAAGCCAGGTCCCAGGATTCAAGTGAGTTGCGGGACCCAGAAAGAATGCCCAGGTTTGCCTTGATCTGTGGAAAGCTGCCATCATGTGGCCACCACAGGTATTTCTCTCAAAAAATGTCTCACCAGTGAGCAAGGGAGCCCAGGGACAGCTGGATTTTACACATGTCTGTGCTCTCTGATGTCTCTTCTGTGCTGATCTTCTTATTCTGCCTCCAGATTAAACCAGTTAGAGAAAAATCAGGCTCTAATCCTGACATCCACGTCTAAGTCTACTGCAGGGCATCTGTCAAGCCTGCTGAAAGCCTTCACCAATGTGAGAAAAAGACAATGTGTTTATTTGGCACTGAATATTTCTTTTCTGTTTTTACTCTTTTTATTTTAGCTATCTGCCCCAGGTAGCCCATGTATCAATCAACTCCACTGGCCTTCCATTTCTTTTACAAGAGGTATTGAGAACTTTCCAAGAGACTGAAAAGCCATATTTATTTGTGTATTTTTAAACATATAAAAGGTAAAAAAGACAGCACTCCAAAGAATGCTTTGTGATAGTCTTTTTATAGGAAGTGGCCCAGGTAATGAAGCTTTGAAATCAACCTCAATTTTTTAGCATTAGAACTAAACAGAACTTAGAACCTTGGTAACCACGCACACACATTCCAGAATGGGTGCATTATTCAGCTCATTTAAAGGGGGATGCAGTAGATAAAAAGATGCTTTCATAATGTATTCAAAACTTCCAGGGTTCTAGGCACAAAAATATACAGAGCAAATTTGCATGTTGACTCAGCCTTCACACCAGGACTTGTAAGTATTTATCAGAAAGAATTTATGGGCAAAAGGGAGCAGTTCAGAGAAGACCAATCCAGGCAAGTCCTCATGGGATCACAGATGGAAAGTTTTTTGACCTTCCTCTTCTCTGTTTGTCTGTGGGGAAGGGCAGTAATTGAGAAGCACCTTCAAATGGAAGAATTAGGTTATATCAGGACATGAGTGGTACTGTGGATATTTAAATATTGGATTATAGTGTTTTTTTACTGAAATAACTATCCAAAGATCTTATTCTTTAATCCAATGTGTGGAGGTCTTATGCCTATATTCATTTATTTCTAATCTGTGTATACAATTTTTCAGTAGGAGTGTCATCTTTGGAAACAGCCAGTGTTAATTATAGTCCTACATATAAAACAAACTTATTGCCAAGCTCATTGTAGACCATAAGAAAGCTACTTGGTAATTCTGTCTTCTGGGGAAAGAGCAAGTGCACCAGGAAACTCACAATGGTATCTGTGGTTTGAGGTTAGCTAAGCCTTCTGAAGAATTGTCTCCTCAGGAGAAAAAAAAAAAAAACCTGGAGATGGCCAGAATATGCAGAACAAATACCCAAGATGGGGAATCTTGGAGGTAAATGGAGGTAAATGTAAAAAGGAGGTAAATGTAGTCCATATTGTTTTATGACTGTGCCATACCATAAAACAATTCTCTATAGCCCCATTCAGTAAGAAGCTATGTCTTTTAATGCCTTCAGAATAATCTAGTAAGAATTTTTTTCAGCAGGTATACCTTTCAATGCTGTTGGAATGTGATTTGATCCAATTTTACATTCATTCAGCCAGATATGCTATGCATAGCAGATATGCTATACATACCTGCCTGCTGATATGTATAGCAAATATAAAGTACTGGTGCACTGAATGAATAAAAAGATGTGAAGGAAAGTCAGGTACTATCTGTAAACTTCATCAGAAATAGAAAAACTAAAAGAGTAACCAACCTCAAGACAAAAAGCGTTTAGATCAGAAAAATATCCTGAAGGAGAAAATGATATTTAGAAAAAATGAGAATAAGTTGTATTCCAAATTTTGAATAGGTAATCATGGATTTCCTTTTTCTGAGAATATAAAGAATACATGTATATTTTCTTGATTTACTGAAATCAAATAGTTAATTTTCTATCTTTGCATATGAAAAATGAAAAGATAGCTTTATACAAAGATGTATAAAACTTAGTTTTAAACAAAGATGCTTAAAACTTTGTTTTACACATATAGTCTTATTTTTAAATATAATTCTTCTGTACGTGCTTTGGTTTATATTTTCCACATTTTCTTCTCTTACTCTATTAAATGCAAACTTTGATGTCAAGTAATGCTTATCTTACCTATGTGAGAAAATTTATGCAACCAATTATCAGATTATTACACCAAACTTGGGTCTGAGCACTGGCAATCTTCTGCCTAATTTCAGGTTTTTGTGCTTAAATAAAATCCTGTAGCCTACATGACAGGAATCTGAAAGCATAAGTGTTCTTGCATGAGTTTTACTGGAATTGTGAATTATATAGGCTAAATATATCAAACCTTCAGTCAGCATTGTGATAGAGGTCTTGCCAGTAATGATCTGGACTGTGAAGTATGGGCATCCCAAGTGAATGGGAAACATTCTGACTCATAATTTTCCATGCTTAAGTACTTGAAAATCTATTAGCTTTTTAATATTTTATTTCAGTTGCCCCAAGAAAGATATGTTTAATTTATCACAAGTCAAAACTTAACGCTTAATGAAGATCTGATTATAATACTAGAGTATATCTATATGTGTAAACTAAGTCATGTTGAGTTTGAAAAATAATAATAAAAATTCTAGAAGTTATGGATTCCAGGCCATAGTCCCCTTGAGAAATTTATTATTTTTTTTCATTGTCTCCATTTACTCCTGTCAAAAATGAAGATGGTGTATTGAATACTTCTAAGATTCTTTCCAGTGTTAACATGCAACAATGCTGTTATGGATGTTGGATGCTGGGAGCTTATGACAAGTTTAGGCTCTCTTTCTTTTTCCCTTCCTCTATGCAATTTTTGAATAGTTACTGAACACTTACTTAGTGCCAGGTGCTGTTCTGGTTGCTAAACAGAGAAAGGTGATAGAAGTCTAAAATGAATCGTTAGTGGTGAAAAAAATAAGTTAATAAGCAGGGTCCATTAAGGTGAGGATTAAGACTCAGAGGACATCAGCAGGATGTAATAAAAAAGAGCACTGAGCTGGGGTGAGGACCCTTTAAATTAAGTGTAAATGATAGCCTCTTTGTAGAAGTGACATTTTAAAAATTATTTTATGAATTTATAATTAATGTGTAACAAAATGTACAAATTTCAAACACACAGGTTGATGGATTTTAACAACAATGTGCATAGAAATACTCACTATGCTAGTGGTAAGAGTTTTCTCTACATTTCTTCCTGCACTGCCCTGCCAATAATCTATTTTTTTTTAACCTAGGTTAGTGATTGTTACCTATCCTAAAAGTTAGTACTATTAGAATAATTGAATATGAAATCCTTTGTGTCTAACTTCACTCAGTCAACATGATTTATGTGATTTTTCTAACATCATAATTAATAATAACAATAATTAACAATTTTTGAGTGCCAGGCACTGTTTTAAGTATTTTGTAGATAATGATTTGTTTAATCATTACCACAGCCTGGTTGATCAGTGCTGATTCTCACATTATGGATGAGAAGAAAGGCAAACAGGAGGACACCAAGTCTGCCATATTTCGAGAAGGACAGAGATAAAATGCCAAAAGAGTGCAGATGGGGAGGAGGCATCGGAAAGCTTGGTGGCATGCAGCCACGAGAAAGCAGCCTTTTTAGCTGATTCCACCCTTGCTTAGGAGGCTTAACTCAATAAGAAGTAAAATTTGTAAAAATGAGTAAATAAGAGATGAGCAAAGCAGAAGCAGAGAATGGGAGGCATTAGGGAGAAAAGTGAGAAGCAGAGAGCAAGGGGTGAGGGAGCCTGTCTTTATTGTTTCCCTCATCTTTGGATAAAAGTCTGCTTATAACAGACTCACCTCAACAGCCTGTTTGGGAAAAAGTTCAGCTCCAATCTCACCACAATCATTAATTTGAAAGCCCCCCGCGGTAAAATGTGCTGTGAAATCATTAGAAACTTTAGAATCAGACAACCCTAGCAACACTAGTTTATTCTTTACCCAGTATAATTATTCTTCATGATTTAGTGCTTAGTTTAAGTGCCTGCTCACAAAACTACACTGTTTTCCCTTGGAAGATTATAAATTAGTTTCAATTCTTAGAACTTATTTATCTTTGAGGTCATGAATCTTTCCTTTAGTCTAGACTTACCCATTCATTATTAGAAGGAATAAATATTTTATTTGAGAGATAAATTATGTCCTCTGCTGATATGTACAATGTGTATATTTTTATAATTGGAGTCTATAACTTAATACATGAAGCTGTTTTGAGATTGAATTATGCTGAGTAATTTTTGGTATTTAGAATCTCAACTTTATGAAGTCTGTGTTCATGATCTTTTTAACAACTACCTTTGATTCTATAAAAATCATTGAGATAACATTATTGCCTAATTTAGTACTCTAAATTATCATTTACCAGTGCTTTTTTGAATTTGGCCTTCTATTTTGAAATCTACATCATGCCAAAACTTTGGAAAATTAATTCACTCCTGATACTTTTATTAACATTTTTTCTTAATTTTAATCTGGATAGAAGCTGCCATATTTGGACTGAAGTTACTTAGTCAAATTATAGCTAAATTTAAGAATTTTTTCTGTAGAAATGAATGCGAAAAGTACTTGTGTCAATTCAATTTGAAGAGAAAGGAGATATTGGCAACCTGCCTTTGGCTGATCTCTGATCCTTGGTTGTGAGTGGACTATCAAGTTATTTAGTGCTTGGCCTTCAGCTACCAGACTGTTTATGAATTTGAAAAATCGTAAATGCCCTAGATACAAATTAATAATTTCTTTGATTTTGTGATGAAATAAAGAATACTGGCAGTCATGTAATTTTTGAAAAGCATTTAGTAATTAAAATTTTTTTAAAAAAACTATTTCTGAATTCTTCATAGAAAACATCCTTCATTTGGTACAATTTTGTGTTCTTACTCCTAACATCTTTAGGAATATATAATAGTTAAACATTGAAAAGAGGCAATACAAAATGGTAGGTAAGAATGTAAACTTAGAAATCTGACTGATTGCCTGGGCTCAAATCCTGGCTCTGACATGACACAGCCATGTAGCCTTGGGCACACTACTCAACATCTCAGGATTTTTCTTTTCTTTCTGTAAAGATGGCATAATAATAATGCCTGCATCAGGATTGCTGTAGGATAAACCTGTTGAAAAATGTGTGGAAACGTGTAAATCTTTAGACCTTAAATAATACCGGGTCATAGAAAGACCATCATAACTTTTCTTTCTTTCTTTCTTTCTTTCTTTCTTTCTTTCTTTCTTTCTTTCTTTCTTTCTTTCTTTCTTATTATTACAGGAGGTCCCTCTTATTCGGTTTTCTTTCCATAATTTTAGTTAATAGGTCAGCTGCAGTTCTAAGCTGTTGCATGGGAAATTCCAGAAATAAAGAAATCATGAGTTTTAAATATGTGCTATTCTGAGTATAGTGATGAAATAATGATCCTTCCCATTGAGGAAGAATATGCTGGTTGCTCTGAAGATGCTCACGATGCCCTGCTCCACTGGGAAGAACTCCAGCACAATGTCGCTGGTGTGCGTATGCATGCCGCCAATACGACCATCTGGAAGCACCTGCAGATTGAAGCCAATCCTCACATTGTAGTACAGCAGCTGTAGCCACTTTATGCCGACCAGGTATTCGCTGGCAAAGCTCTGGATGGCAGCCTCCATGTGCTGAGGGCTACCGGGCAAATGCGCCAGCAGGCTCTCCCAGTGGTGTTCCAGCTGGGCCTCCAGCGTGCTACTCAGCGAGGTGGATACCATCAGGGCCAGCAGGACTGAGCAATCGGTGCGCCCAGGAAGCAGGGAGCGAGCTGTTCCAGAGGTGCCAGAAGGAGCACATGGTCTGGACCCAGAGGAGCGGCAGAGAGAGGAGCAGGCGGTGAGTGATGGGTAGCCTGGCGTGAACGCTAAGCTACACAGGCTGTAGAGGGACGTGTGGCTGCAGCTGAGACTCTACCAGGAGTTGCACGTCTCTCTGCGCACTAGTTATGCAGGTTTTAAAATTACTATCCAAATTTCTCACAGTGCTTTTCAAACGACATTATTCTTGGTTACAGAAAATTCTTGGCTTGATTCTTGGTATGAAACTGGAAGTGAAAAGCACATCTTCTCTTTGCTTCCTTTTCTAACCTTACACATTAACCCTGAAAGTAAAACCCATTGTGTGGACAACCCTTCAAAGATGCTGTTTGTCACTCAAGACCCTGTTTTAGCAAACAAAGAAGGACTGGAGATACAGATCTTATTTCTTGTTATTCTGAGGGGAAAAAATGGTGCTGAAAATGCCTGTTGAAGGGAGGGTCCTGCCCTCACAGTCTAGGTCAGAGAAGGAGGTGCACAGTAACAATGACAGATATTTTGCCCTCTGCATCCTCCAAATGCATCTCATTTTACATGGTAAAGCTACATGATGTATCTGCAAGTATGTGTGTCTGCACCAGATGTGCATGTGTGTATCAGTCAGCCAGTATACCCATTTTATTTCATTTTGAACTTTGATAATTAGAGTTGATAATTTCAATTTGATGATTAATAATTAGATTATTTTATTTCCATATATTATAACCTATTACAGGGTAAAAGGCTTTGGTTCTTGTCCATGTTTCAAGTAAAATCATGATATTAATTTTTAGACTAAGATTTTTGTGTGTGTGTGCTGGGGATTGAACAGAAGGTCTTGTGAATGCAAGGAAAGCACTATACCAACTGAGCCCCATCCCCAGCTAGAGAAATATTTGTAATGAAAATAAAATACCTCACATCAGAGAAGTGTACATACATGTTTTTTCTCCAAAAGGGGTAGTTTCAGTTGGAGAATAAAAGCTGAATCTTGTTTCATACATACCTATCTTCCTCTTAACATTTTTAACTAAAAACTTTTATGGAAGTAGGATTTAGGTTAAGAATATATCTATGGTCTCATGGTTTGTTGTTTACTTTCATGGAAGCTGTCCTCTTAGAAGTTTCTGCTGATACTGAGCATTCTTATACTATCACAAAGGATATGTTGAAGAGCGAGAGACCATTTAAATCATAGGTCTAGAGGTTGCACATGTGAGTTTAGGGTAACCAGATCATTTTAGTTTTCCCTAGATTGTCCCTGTTTCAGGGGTTAATAATCTTTTTTAGTCCCTGGGAAAATCAAGGTGGTTGGCCACCCTTCTTGTTTACTGCTCCTGGGGTTATATAACTTGCCTATTGTATTTGTCTTTCATCACTGCTGTCCAAGGACTTATGGAAAGTTCAATGCTAAGTTAGGCTGAAACATTAAGTGAACAGAACTGAATTTATTTCCAAAGTATTTTTCTCAGTAATGTACCATTTTCCCTACAGCAGAACTTACTATAGATTCCACTTATTTAACATTATTAAAATTAGAAGATGACAGGTTGTTGGGGATTAGTGAGGTAGGGGAGGGCCAAAGGTGAGTGGATTAGAGAAGGGCATCACAATGGAGCCTTGTAGCCATGAAAAAACTCTGCCTTGACTGATTCACAGCAACATTCTGGTGAGGTGTCCAGTTGTAATTTTTCAGGATGTTATCATTTCAGGAAATTTAGTAAATGGGATGCATCATATGTGAATTATTATTTCTTTAAAAAAACCTGTGAATCTGTAGATATCTCAAAGGCTTAGATGTAGGGAATTGGATGAGAAATGTGAAACCTGCTAATAGTATTAGAAAAGGTTTTATTTCCAGGTTGAGTAGGTGGCTTAGTGGCAAAATAGCTTGCCTAATTTGTGTGGGGCACTGGGTTTGATCCTTAGCACCACATACATAATTATACAAATAAAATAAAGGCATTCTGTCCATCTACAACAACAAAAACATTAAAAAAATGATTCATTCCCAAAGTCTGAATAGCTTGCAGAAGGAAACTACTCTAGAAATTTTTTGTAGCTGTTCCTGAACTGGCAGTGTATTAAGAGCTTTGAGACCATAGATACTCATTGTGGTGACAGCAGAGCTACTGCTTAATTTTTGTTTGATGCTGTACACACCATGTTCAGCATGTTTGTACTATTTCAAAATGTAGAGGCTTCTGCATATTTCTTAGAGATGTGATGTGCTTTCTCAGTGCCTCAAAGAGCAAGGAAGTGAAAAGGAAGTTGTGGTCAGAACAGTCTGGTGGTGCAGAGCCTGGGCTAAGACACCACATCAGGGTTCATGCCTTAGCTCTGCCTCATCTTGGTTGTATAATCTTTGGCAAATCAGTTATTGTTTTTGGCATCAGTTCTTAAATGTAGCATGAGATCAGAGAAGTCAGGTGTGTCTCTATCATAAGGGTTATATGAAGAATAATTGACACAATGAATACATTTTATGAGTTCTCTGAAGATGCCAAATTTTGTTCAGTTATTGTTGGAAGCAGGTATAGTAGTGGTGCAGGAAAACCAAGAGATATATTTCTTCTTTCCTTTTAACAACTGTGATTTGTAGCAAGTCTCTTAGCCTTCCATAACTTTGTTTTCTTCTGTGTAATCTCATCATGTCTTAGTACATGATAGGTCAACAAGTTTCTTGGTTGGAAATGCCTGGATTTTGAGGTGAACTTTCTAGAGGCAATAAAGCCATGACTGAAAGCACAGGCTAGAGTCTCACAGGCTTCAATTTGTATCTTGCCTCTGCCTGAGTTCCAAGACACATGTATCTAACTACTGATCTGTATCTTGATCCCTATGCTTATCTATAAGACTGCAATATTTTTCCAGAACAGCACTGTAATCAACCCACCTCAAGTGCAAATAAAATTACTACTATAGTTCTAAAACCTCTAATATTACTACTCATTCTCTACTTAAACTACTGTCCAATAGGCAAATTTACCAGTGCCACCACCCTCTTTCTGTCTTGTTTTCTCCAGTTAAAGTTTTTTTTTTTTTTTTTGGACTGCATTTACTGATTCTTTACATCTTGGCTTTGCTTCTTTTTCAGCTCTATGGTTATAGTTGGGTAAGTGGAAGATACCATAGAACCTGCAAATCCTAGCTGTTTGCTGTTTGGCTCTTTGTGGAATATGTTTGCTGATCCTCATCTAAGAAAATTATGACAGAAACATCCTTCAGTTTCCTGGCTTTCCTTCCACCTGAGGATTGTGTGGCCTGTGTTTTCCTCTTCCATTTTCTGGCTGAGTTGTATTAAATTGTTACTAGGTGAGATGTTTCTAGGTGTGTTAATCCTTCTGAATTATACAGCAGTGAGCATGTAGACAGGCCAGGTTGAGTGGAGCAGAAGGAGGGCAAGGCATGATTCTCCACAGCCATGCCTCAGCTGCTTTCCTGGTCCTGGGCTACCTATTTTTAGTATTTTTATTATTTAAAAAATAAATGCATATTTTTATAACACTTTTAAAATAATTCATTGCTCTTGCCTGTGACTGGATGAAACACAACTATAAAATATAGTCTTAGTAGTAAAATTGTGAAAAAATAGTTTGACTTCTCTATGCTTCAGATTTTCTGTTTCTCATTTTAAAAATAATGATGATTGAAATAAATAATAAACATAAATTTTAGTCTCAGTTTCTTATGTAGACTAAGCAAGTGATTGGAAGTTATTATTTTTATCTCTTAATAAATCAATACATTTTTTTAAAGTTACTTTGAGTCTTTGCCTATGTGGGCATATATTCACAGAGTCAAGTACCTTTATTTAGAAACATTTTAACAACCAGAACATGTATTTCAGTTGAAAACAAAAATATTGTCTTTGTAGATGTAGTTAATTTGAACACCTGTGTAGATATATATGTTTTGTATTTGAGTTGAGCTACAAATATGTTTGCTGAATATTTTCAGAAAACATAAGAATCATTTTTTTTTAGAATATTGTATCAGAGAAGCAACCAATATCATTTATGCTATTAGGAAATGTTTACATTTTATAACAGAAAACAGAAAAAAAACATTATCAATTTTTCCTCTTTAAAAAGGAAAAAATAATAATAATAATAATAAATCATTGATGAATACTAATTTGGGCAGGATCTGAGATCTAAACAGAACATTGTTTCAGATATTCATTCCATGGTACATAATCCATAAAACTTGATAATGGCATGCTATGTAACTATGGCTGCTTCAAAGTACCAAATTCAACAGCTGTGTTCCTTTGCATTTCTTTGATAATTTCTTTCATGATTATTGCTTTTGAGTGGGAGGACTACAAAACAAAAGCAACTATGTTTTTCCTGAGTTTTCTTTCATCAGCGATTTGAAAATTTTTATAATTTTTTTTAGTACAAGTATATCTAAAGTGTTAGTTGTAAAGAAATTATTTCACAATATTAGAATGATATTTATAGCCAACCCTGACTATGAATACAGATATTCAAATAATATATTGCAAATAATACAGAAGTGAGCATGAGGACAGACCAGATGGAGTGGAGCAGAAGGAGGCAAGGCAGGACTCTCCATAGCCATACCTCAGCTGCTTTCCTGTTCATGGGCTACCTATATTTAGTATTTTAACTATATTAAAGAAATAAACTCATATTTTTGTAACACTTTTAAAATAATTCTGCATAATATATATGCAGGCATGAGGTGTCCACTAAAATGACTTAGTTTTCTAAACAAGTCACCTATCTGCAATTACAGATTAGCCATTGAACATTAATAATAATGTCATTTTTTTAAAGCAGGCTATCTTGAGCCTTATAAAAGTCAGGAAACAGAGATAGGTTCACGGGTTCATGGAAATATCAGTGTTATGATGTAGATATTAGTTTTTCCCCAGAAGTTCATGCATGAGACAATGCAAGAAGGTTCTATGTAAAATTATTAGTTCATGAGAGAATTACCTATTCAGTGAATTAATCCTCTGATATGGATTAGGTGGTAACTAGAGGCAAGTAGGGTATGGCAAAAGGAGGAGTGTCCATGGGGTCAGGCCTTTGAGGTTTATATTTTTTCTCTAATGAGCAGAAAATTCTCTGTTTCCTGGCAACATTCTCACAGCTCATTTTTTATACCATACTATCCTGCCATAATGCTTTTTTTTCTCATCAGAGAACCTGAGGAATGAAGGTAGCCATGTGTGCACTGAGACATCTGAATCTTTGAGCCCCCAAATAAACTCTTCCTCCTCTAAAATTTTTCTTGTACTTAATTTTGGTCACAGCCATTAAAAACCTAATAAAACAGTAAGATGCTTCCATATTTGGGTACCTAATTTTAGACTAATAGGTAAACTATGTGTGGCTTTACAAAGTTCAAATCAAAAGTTGATTCTGCACCTGAATTACAAAAGTTAAAACAGCCTCATGACAGGACCTGCCATAGGCTTGTCTGACTCATATAAAGTGTAAGGTTATATACAAGTGAGAAACAATGTATAGTCCTTGAAGATCTCATAAAACATTAAAGACATACTGTGATCAGTAACCTATGTGTCAGAAGACCTTGATCATACAGTTAAAAAGGGTCTTCCTTCATTTGGGGTATGATTGTCACTTTTTTAATACCACAAAATGTTGAGAAATCCAATCTCAATTACTTTTTTGGGGGGGAATACATCTCAACAGAGTACATCAGAAATGATAAATTTCAAATTAAAAAAATACATAGCAGGAAACATTCAAATGAAACATAAATTTATAAACATCAGTACAAAGCAATACTATTTGAGGATCTAATTGATTTAAGACAACAGAGACTATGGTACACTTATCAGAAAAAAAAGAATTAAACACATACAAAAGACTAATGGTAACAGACATGTTAAATGATTGGAATTGTCCAGCCTGCTCTGGCAAGGTAAAAGATACTGGCACTTTGGAAAATGGGGTGATACTATCTACTAAGGCACAAACAATGAACCATTAATTATAATCCCACACAGAACTGAAGTGGAAAAAGTATTCTATGGAAATGCTCTAACAGGCCTCCACCACTGTTGCCTTTACCATTGGGAACTATTCCTCCAAAATCCACCACGCTCTTCTGTCCAGAATTCTTCAACCTGGACACTGAGAACCAGTTTTCAAACAAGTCTAAACACCACTTTATGAAAATGTCAGAGAAAATTACGAGGTACTGCTCTTTGAATGCCAAGGACCTGAAGGATAAGAAGAAAATGAAGAACAACACAAGCTGGAAAGACCAAAATAAAGAATGAAAAGGGAAATAAAGAGAAAAAATTTACCTGGTGAGGATGTAGATGGAAATAAATAGGATATAGAAGATGAGGAAGAAGGTACAGTGAAGCCCAGTTGGCAGAAATCAGAAACCTTTCATTGGCAGTAGAACCTTTTATTGGGTTGTGATGGGCTTCCCCTTGGGAAGTGACAGTGGAAAAAAAATAGTGTGTGAACATTTTACCTGCTTGTAGCTTGGAGATCTGCCCCAGAGATGCCACTTGTTAAAATTCAGGCTATTTATTTCCACCTATCTAGATGCTGACCTGCTTACTCTACCATTGTTACACCAGTTGACCTATTCCATTTGAACTTTACCCTGGTTTCCAATATCCATTCTCCTCTTCCTTGCTTTTTTTGTGCATCTTACCACCTATTCTCTGGTAACTTTTCTTAGCAGGCCCCAGCATTATGTCTTGCCTCAGCTCCCTCCTTCTACATAATAGGATTTACCTCAATCCTCTTCTATCAGAGAAAAGTAGGCTGAGGTGAGGTCAGGGTTTAAGAAACCAAACAGATTACCCCTTTTTGTACTGACTAAAGAAGGAGTAACCCTTCTTTTTATTATTTGCCTTTTTTTGAAAGAAATAAATAGCACTATATAGAAAACAAAAAGAGTTATTACCATTGGGGATTATGGAGGTATATTAAGAGGAAGAGAGCATGAAGTGATTTTCAGGACATCATTAATGTTCAATTTCTTGATGTAGGGAATAATACCTGGTTTGTTTACTTTGTGATAATTCAAGGATCTCTATCATTTTCATGTTTGCCTGTTCTTACTGTGCTGAAGAAGATCAGATTTATTATGTAAAATGTTGTAGGGGAGAGTAAAATGAGGGATTTAAAGTAACACTAGGAGACATATTATAGTAATGGATATGATAATTTTGTTGATTTTGGTGCTGGTTTCATGGGTTTGTACATATATTATAAGATAAAAATATACACCTAAGATATATACAGGTAAATATGTGCCTAAATATGTGCCAATTAAACCTCCATAAGGCTGCAAAAATTGGGATGCATATAAAGTCAAGTTTATATTAAAAAACATAAAGTAGTAAGCCATAAAATGACTAAGAATTTGTTAGCAAATTATTCATGTCAATAGTTAGAAAAGTATATTTTATAAAAATAAGAGGAAAGAAAATCTAAGCAAAAGAGAAAAATTAGAAGCTATTGAAAATAAACACACCACAGAAAAAATTATCAACGTCAATGTTGGTGCTTTTAAAAAGCAAATAAACAGAGCTGGGGCTGGGGCTCAGTAGAAGAATACTTGCTGGGCATGTGTGAGGTACTGGGTTTGATTCTCAGCACCACATAAAAATAAACACAATAAAGCTCTGTCAACAACTTAAAAAATACTTAAAAAAGCAAATAATCCACAACAGTGGTGAAAACTTTTAATTCCAGTGACTCCGAAGTCTGAGGCAGGAGGATCATGATTTCAAAGCCAGTCTCAGAAACTTAGTGAGGCACTTAGCAACTCAGCAAGATCCCTTATCTAAATAAAATACAAAAAAGTCCTGGGGATGTGATTCGATGTTTAAGTGTAGACCTCATAATGAAATAAATATGTAAAAAAACTCCAGAAAAAAACCCTTTCTTGCTGGTTAGGCAGTGGTAACTCATAGATGTTATGGTGTATGGAAGAAGAGAAATGGCATTCATTTGAAAGAAAAATGTTAGGGTATTGAGACATCTGTGTGATAATATAATGCTATTGTACCCTTCACTCATACCACATAACAGCTTAATTTCACACACTAAATACTGATATGAGTTAATAATAAATAATTCTTAAATAGAAAATAAAGCATAAACAATTCATAAGTTAACATAAGAGGGACACACAATGTATATTTTGTGTACAACTGAAATATCCTGTACTCTGAAAGCAATGGCAAGAGCACCACAATTCTAAAGTAAAACCACAGAACTGAGCAAAACCCCAGCTCAAAACAAAATTTTTAAAATAGCTGAAAATATAGGCCATTAATAGGACACCCTGGATTTAATCACCAATATCCCAAAAAAATAATAAAAAAATAAAATCACATTATATACACAAATATTATTGATCAACATATGGAATAAATGCATTCTCAAAAAAGAATATAGAGTTTAAACTGTTCATATCCATTTATAGAAAATTTTTTATTATTAAACATACATGATACACTTCTACCGTAAATATAAACTAAAACTATAAAACTTTCACATATGAGGTCACAGCTTTATTCCTTCAGATTTGAAACCCAGGGCATGGTTAAAGTGAATGTACATTTAGGAAGAAATAAATATTATATATTGGGAAATAATGACTATAGAATCCAGATACGTTCTTATTGTATTACATCTAGTTTAAAAATATATAAAACACCAGGTATACTTTTTGTAGATATCACATGAATGTTGCATTTTACATGTAAGCATATTTTATTTTATTATTATTATTTTTTAATATTTATTTTTTTTTTTAGTTTTCAGCAGACACAACATCTTTGTTTTTATGTGGTGTTGAGGATCAAACCCGGGCTGCATGCATGCCAGGCGAGCACGCTACCTCTTGAGCCACATCCCCAGCCCCTGTAAGCATATTTTAAAAGAAAATATGCAGAGTTTGAGAAAATAAAAATACAAAATAAACATAAAAGACTCAATTGCACACCCTATGTATAGATGATAAACTGTCATCATAAAGAAGACCATTTTCACCAGGTTAATCTATAATAATACCCCATCAAAATTTTACCACACTTTACTTTTCATTAAAGAAAGAATCAAAGCCAAAAATTTAAAAATTCTCTTAAAAGGTTAAAAGTATATAAAAATTTCCAAGGACTTTCTGATATAACAGCAAAAGTACCAGCTATCTTTATCTGATACTAATATATGTTACAAAATTAGAAACCACCATAGATAAACTCATGTGTATGTAAATCCCATTTTTATTTTTAAATGCAGCAAACTTTTAGTGCACTAGACAAGTGTAAGATATTCTGCAGCTGAAGCACAGCTGTTATATTGGCTACTATAAAGAAAGTTAAACAAGTATACGAATGTGGAAGAAAGTAACACTTTCACAATATACTAGAATATTAATTCAGTGGAGACATTTTTTTAAAGCAGTGGAATTTGACATTTTCTTTCAGCTACTTTAATGAGAAAATATACCTATTAAATTTAGACTGATATTTAACAAGAAAAGATCCAAATTTTGACATGAACAAGATTTTCAATAGACATAAAATATTCCAGCTGTGGGATCCTCATATCAGAAATTTCTGAAACACAGTACTAGGAAAATACCAGAGTGGGGAATGAGAACACTCTGACATAAATTCCACAAGAGGGACTCTTGGCAAAATGACACTTTGACAAAATGTCTGCTTTTGGAGAGACAAAGTAAAAACAAAGAGACACATATTTTCAAAGGCCAAGCGATTCTTCTCTATGTTTATTTCATGTAAAATTTTCATAAACAAACAAAAAATCAAACATGTGATATTGAGTTTTTCTATGATACTGGGAATTTGAAAGAGGAGCATGTTAAATCTGAGGTACATACCCAGTCCTTGTTTTAAAATTTTAAACTTTCCCATGTTGACCTTGAAAGTGTAATCTGTTTGATTACATGCATTTGTCATTGCACCCAGGGAGGAAACCAATCCTTTAAAATATTCTATGCAGTTTTTAGTAAAACAATTAATAGTACAGTGGTCTTTTGTATTTAATATGTATAAAATAATGATAATACCAGGAAAATGGGAAGTTGTCATTGGAAAGGGAGCTGAATTATATATATATATATATATATATATATATATATATATATATATATATATATATATAATTTTTAATAAAACTATATTAAAACTTATATATATATAATTTTTAATAAAACTATATTAAAAATTATATATATATATATAATTTGTTTTTTTTTTCTTTTTACAAAAGGATATATACACATACACACACACACACACACACACACACACTAGTTTTAGGCTGGAAGACAGTGTTCTAGATTTACAATTTTGCTTCTCATGAATTTAGAACATTCATGAGTATGTAGGCAGTGTGACACACACCTCTATTGCCAGCAACTCAGGAGACTGGGGCACAAATTCAATATCACACTCATCAACTGTCTCAAGATAAAAAAAAAAAATTAGAATGTACCAAGAGTGTAGCTAAGTGGTAAAGGTAATCTGGGTTCAATAAACAATACCATTATCTCCCAAAAAGAATAAAAAGGAAACTCAGGAAGAGAGAAAAAATGGGACTCCTACAGACCACAGACCCCCCCCATGCAGGAAAAATATTGTTTATATTTGCTATTTTGTATATTTTTTTAAAAAAATATACAAGATGCTTTTGAAAAAATAGAAATCTAAAGAAGTTGAAAGAAAATGTAATAAACTTCCCAAGGCACACATGGAGAACTAGAGTAGAATGATGCCAGAGCACTGTGTGAATGTGATTTTTAACAGAGAGCAAGAAGAAATTTAGAGGAGAAGCAAAAACGAGTACTTCTGGTTTTACAGGCTATCTTATTTATCTGTAATGTGGTGTAATTTATTTCAGTGTAAATTGTACTTTGGATATGCATTATATGTGTGTTCTCTATCTCTTGAGGATAGATGTTTTGAAGATTTCTAAGAGGAAGAAGACATTTTATGCCCCCTTCAAATACCTCAGTTTACATCATTCTTATAGCTAATTGATCTGAGTAACAATTTTCTTAATATAATCATGTGATATTTGGTAATAGTGGAACAAAATAAGATTATGAAAAGAAAAGAAAAAAAATTGATGCAGAAATATAACATACTTTTGAATTGTTAGGTTAAATTTTTCAACTTTTATATTTTGAATTGATTCTATTATTCTGTAAGTTGTCAGATGATCTGAATACTAACCTGAGAATGATTCATGAGTGAGAGCATATTTCAATGGTAGATACTTAGCCTAGCCTGTGTCAGGCCCTAGGTTCCATTCCCAATAGAAAGGAGGAGGAAGAGAGAAGATGGGGAGGAAGGATGGGGAGAAGGAGGAGGGCAGGGGATGAGGAGGGAAAGGAGGACAGGAGAACTCAATTATTATTAGTTAAGATTTTATGTAATTGATACTGATGACAGAAATTTAAAGTCTAGCATCTTTTTCCTTCACAGTTAAAATTGCTTCTTGAATTTTTGACTCAGAACTAAATGAAATAAATATATAATAATTATTTAGGTTCTAATTGTTTTTAAAATATATTCTTTTTTTAGACACAGCTGCAGCTTCAGTAATTTCAGAGCAGTTAAGAAAGACTAATTTTGCTTCAATAAGAAGTCAAATAAAACTCAGAATTAGCAATCTGGAATCTGAACTGAAAATTCTCATAAATACAAGTGAAAGAATATAGGCACTTTTATATAGAAGAATCCAAATTCTACAAGTATCTCAAAACCTAGAATAAAAGAAAGCAATCTAATCTCCTTAATTTGTCTCTAGTGAATAACTTTTAGACAGGTTCCTGAGATCAGTAGCATACAAAAGCTACCGAGTCTATAAGATTTGTGGAAGTAATGTTAGAAAATTAGTGTATTTTTGAAATATTTGTCTAGGAATTTTATCTTTCACCCCACTTTGCATTTTACATCCTTAAGCAAACTATACTTTCTTCCCTCATTTTCTCCTCTGTGTCATCTGGCCTATTAGACTTTTAGTTAGGTATTTTTGAAGTTTTGTAATTCAGATGGTTATATTTGACCAAACTTTTTCTATGCATTCTAATACATAGAAATATGAACAAGTTTAACATTTTTTGAAAGACTATAATTTAAACCCCAAGTTTTCAGTGTGGCTATAACTACACTCTGCACATTCTGACATCTGATAGATTAAGTGCTTTTTATTTTGAGTTTTAATCTTATCCTTGGGTGATACCTAGAGACAAAATATTCTATATAATTTTATCCTCTCTACATTGTCATAATGATGATAAAGGGAAAGATGATCACAGGATGGAGGAAAGCATAACATGCAAATTGGTTAAAAATATTCTCATGGTCAGTTTGGGGGCCTGTGAATTACACAATAAATAGGAGGAGTCTCTTAAAGTCTTGGTAACAAATTCATGAGCCAACTTTCTTGGCAACAGCTTTAATCTATCTTGATCATTAACCCAGCTATCTTGTTTTGCACCACTGGTTTTTGCTCTGAATTGGCTCAGTGCCAAATGCTTAATTTATCTAGGTAATGGGTAGAATGTACATATGGCAGTAGCAAATACTTAAAAACATCTTTAAGTCCTTTAACTGGTCCTCTAAATATGAATTTTTCTAGCTTTACCAAAATGTTCTAGTTGCATATGTTTAAGGAAACCATGATGATTTAATATACTTCAACATAGTAAAATGGTATTCAAATAAACTAAGATATAGATTATCTGCTATGTTTACCTTTAAGATACCAATATTTCTAATGGCATCCTCAAGAATCTTCCATGGAGAATCTTTCAAAAAGGCAGCATTGTTACATGAAAAATCCTACATCTATGATTGCTTTCTCTCTTCAATCTACATTTCTTTAATTACAAGTCTGAACTTTTTTAGTAATATATACACTTCTTTTGAGCAAGTACAAACCTATAATTGCATGCACTACCTCTGCACTGATTTTTTTCCTTGTGTGTAGTCTTACTGCAACATCAGTTAGTGCTCACTTGGAATTTTCACCTACTCTTTTTAATTTTTTCATTTAGTTATAGATAAACACAATACATTTATTTTTTTTATTTATTTTATGTGGTGCTAGGATTAAATTCAGTGCCTCACAGGTATAGGCAAGTACTCTACCACTGAACCACAATCCCTCCATTAAATCTTATGGCAACTTTTAAATTACTCTTTTATTTGATGAAAAAAATTTAATAGTGCATTTAGATATACATAATGTTGAGGTTAATTTTGACATAATAAAAAAGCATGAAATATAATCTGCTCTAATTCAGTTACCAGTACTTCCACTTTATCTCCCCTGCTTTCTCTCTGTGTTCTCTTTCTTCTTCTCTATCTCTTTCTTCTTCTGATCTTATATTTATTTGTACTTTTAGTGGATTATGGGTATACATGAAGATGAAATTCAGTGTTGTAGGTTCATATGCATACAGAGAAAAATTTGATCAGATTCATTTCACTATTCTACATTGAGTGCTTTCCCCAACTCCCTGGGTTGGTTTGGGTTAAGGGTTGCATTTTCTAAAAGAAACCTTTCAGTATATCTATGTGATTTTCTTTATTCTATGACTTCATTTGGGAATGTAAAATCTTATTCCAATAAAGAGTCAACATAAAGAAAGAGGTGAAAGACTTCTACAATGAAAACTACAGAACACTAAAGATAAATTAAAGAAGACCTTAGAAGTTGAAAATATCTCCATTGTTCCTAGCTAGGCAGAATTAATATTATCAAAATGACCATACTACCAAAAGCACTCTACAGATTTTATGCAATTCCAATCAAAATCCCAATGACATTCCTCATATAAATAGAAAAAATAAACCATGAAATTAATACTGAAAAAGTAAGGATACCCAGAATAGCCAAAGCAATCCTTAGCATGAAGAGTGAAACAGGTGGCTTCACTATACCAGACCTTAAACTATACTACAGAGCAACATTAACAATAACGGCATAGTACTGCCACCAGAATAGACATGTAGACCTATGGTATAGAATAGAGGACACAGAGACTAGCTCACATACTAGACAAAGGCACCCAAAACATACATTGGAGAAAAGATAGCATCATCAAAATTGGTGCTGGGAAAACTGGAAATCCACATGCAGCAAAATGAAGTTAAATCCCTCTCTCTCACCATGCACAAAACTCATTCAATTTGGATCAAGGGCCTAGGAATTAAGCCAGAGACCCTGCACCTAAGAGAAGAAAAAGCAAGTCTAATCATGTTGGATTAGGCCCCAACTTCCTTAGTAAGACTCCCAAAACACAAGAATTAAAGTCAAGAATCAATAAATGGATAGATTTCAACTGAAAAGCTTCTCAGCAAAAGAAACAACCAGTGAGGTGAAGAGACAGTCTACATTCTGGGAACAAGTTTTTACCACACACACATCAGAGAGAGCATTCATATCTAGGATATTTAAAGAACTCAAACTTAATACCAGAAAAACCCCAAAATAAACCAATCAATAAATGGGCCAAGGAACTCAACAAGCATTTCTCAGAATATAATTTACAATTGAGCAACAAATATATATGAAACAGTTCAACATAGCAATTACAGAAATGGAAATCAAAACTAAGATACCATCTCACTCCAGTCAGAATGACAGCTATTATGAAGACAAACAAAAACAAGTGCTGGTAAGAATATGGGGGAAAATATTCACCTGCAGTGTATGAGTGTGACTGCAAATTGGTGTAGCCAATATGAAAATCAGTATGGAGATTCCTTGGAAAACTGGGAATGGAACCACCATTTGACCCAGCTATTCCTGTTCTTGGACTATACCCAAAGGACCTAAAAACAGCATACTACAGGGACATGGCCACATCAATGTTTATAGCAGCACAATTCACAATAGCTAGACTATGGTGCCAACCTTCACATCCTTTACATCCATTGAAGATGTCTTTCAATGTATGAATGGATAAAAAAATGTGGCATTTATACACAACAGAATATTACTCATCACTAAAAAATAATAAGATCACAGCATTTGCAGGAAAATGGATGGCATTAGAGCAGATTATGCTAAGTAAAGTTAGCCAATCCCCCCAAAAAACAAATTCCGAATGTCTTCTCTGATAAAAGGGGAGTGACTCAAAATGAGGTATAGAGGAAGAGCATAGGAAATATATTACTTCTAGATAGGGAAGAGAGAGAGGAGGGAAAGGAAGGGAGAAGGGGAATTGCATGAATGGTGGAAGGAGACCCTTATCATTATAAAAAATACATGTATGAAGATGTGAATTTGGTGTCAACATATCTTGTATACAGAGATATGATAAATTGTGGTATAATGGTGTATTAAGAATTGTAATGCAAAAATAAATTAATAAATTTAAAAAAGAAAAGAAAAAAATCTAGAAAAAAAATCTAGAAAAACTAGAGATAATGGACATCTCAATATTTTAAACCAATCTATGCTAAGCCAAAGGCCAACATCATTCTAAAATAAGAAAAAAAAAACTTGAAATCATTCCCTCTGAAAACTAGAACAAGACATGGATGCCCTCTTTCACCACTTCTATTTAATATAATTTTTGGAATCTTAGCCAGATCAATTATAGAGACAAAATGAATTAAAAAAAAAACACATGGACAGGAAAGGAGAACTGTGAATGAATTTAATTGTACTGGTTATAGTGGACAACTACGTATATATTGGTCCCATGATAAGCATGCTGGCTAACTAGGGATATCTTTTGAAGAAAAGATAGCATATGGGGGGTCTAGACCAGCCAATCGTACTGGGACTGGGGACTCTAAGCAATATGTCCAAACAGTTATTAAAATGGGAATTTCTCATAACAAGCCAGTCATTGCCACAGAACGTCTGCCAATACCTTACTGTCCTAATCATTCTGCAATAGAATTTGGCACCTTTCCTAAATGGATAGATTGTGCAAATGTCTTGCCAGTACAACAAAAAGGTTCTAGAAATAGTGGATATATTTTAGACTGGTCTCCAAGAATTGACAAAAGACAATCACATGAGATGCCATGATCCCTGGAGGTTTTGCTGATAATATCCTAACCTTCAGTGAAGGCAGTATCCAAAAAGATGTTTGGAGCTTAATTGCAGCCTCAGATTTCATATATTACACTGACAGCCCTATGCCTGACTTTGTAGGCAGAGGGTGTAAATAGAGTTCCTGGTATGGCCTGCAGGCCTGTGTTCAATCTCCTTATGCTTTAATTACTCAAAATGTGAGAGTTAAGAGAAAGGATGATAAATATCTTGTAGCCTGTAAAAAGTGCAATTTACCTGATTGCATCACTAGATATAACAAAGGGAAAGGAACATTAATCCTTCACCAGTCTTCATTTGTCTTACTATCAGTCAAAATTTCAGAGCCATGTCATGCTGATGCTTGTGTTCAGGTTTTACAACAGATGCATGCTCAGGTAACCAGACTTAAGGGAACTCTTGGACTCATAATTCTTGATTAAAAATTTTAAAATTTCACTTAATTTAATTCATCACTTCTACAGCCTCAGTGGATATATCTCAGAATATTCAACATGTAATTTTTCTTAATAATTTGGCTCAAAATATTTCCAAGTCCTTCAATAATCACAAATATTGATGAAAGTATTGAAGCTAACTTGAATGCCTTAGAAACTTGTCATAAATATTGGTAATTAGCTTTCTGCTCTCAAGTTTAAGGAACGGTTTAAATGCCATCTGACTAGGAATATCTTGGTTACTGTAACCAAATATAAGTCTTCCAAATGGGATTTGGAGAAGTTTAAGTCATCTAATGGGTATTTGGCATAGCAATAAAAATAATAGCCTGGATCTTATGGAGTCACATCACAACATCCAGGATATTTAAAAAATCAAAATCAATCATATGGATCCTACCTCTCTAACTGGAAATACTTCAAGAATGAAATGGCTTTAACCCTGGAAACACGCTGAAACACTGTACGTGGTATATTATTCGAATGAGATGTTTGCTTCTAGTTCTTTTTTGTATTGTGATAATAGATTATCACTCACTCAGAACAAGAATCCGGGAACTTGAAATAATAGCTCATCATTTTCTATTGCAAAGTTAAAAGAGGGAGTATGCAGGGTGCCACCTGTGAATTACTTGAGGGTCTTCTCTGGGTATAGAGCCATGGAGACTTAGGTCTAACCTTTGGAACTATCTGCAGCTCCCCAGAGTGCACTAGATTGCCCAAGGCACATGACCCTATCTCTGCTCTACTAAGAAGAACCCTCTTGTAACTCCGAAGTTGGGCATTACCGATTGGGAACTGCAAAGCCCACCTTCTATCTTATTTGGCAAAGAACATTCCATAGAAAACCTTTTATATTCCCTGATATAAATAAAGCAAACATAGGCTCCATTTTGCTCTTTTGAGTTTGGAAGCTTCATCCCTAAGATCAGCTAGCCCATCCCACCCTCGCTTTTAAAATTACTTTCTGCATCCTGTGGAGTTTTCTTTTTTTCTTCTTTACCTTTTTTAGCTTTTATTTTGCAGTCAGACCATTCCAACAAAAATAACTCTATTTTTACCACCTGCAGTTTTGAACTCATTATCCTCTTGCTTCAGCCTTCCAAGTCACTGGGATTACAGTCCTGCACCACTGTGCTGGGCTCTTGATTGCTATTTTTATTTAATACTTTTTAATTCTCATCCCATCTGTGTTTTGGAATCTAAAGTGAATCTGATGTACACAGCAGGACATTTTTTTTGGTTCTAGGTCGTATACCCAAGAATGCCTTAACACTGGGTTACACCCCCAGCCACTTTTTTATATTATTATATTTTATTTTCAGAAAGCGTTACACTAAGTTGCTGATGCCAGCATCAAACTTGTGATACCCTAGACTCAGTCTCACAAGTAGATCAGTGACAGCATTATGCCACTGTGCCCAGATGATGATGACTTAGGCTCTCCATAAGTCACCGAGTTTGACCTCCAACGTGCAGTCCTCTTACCTCAGCCTCCTGAGTCTCTAGAGTCACAGATGTGTGCTGCATGCCCAACTTGACCAATAATTTTCTAAAATTGGAACAAATTGGATCTATATGCAGTAATGGTAATGAAAAAAAGTAATAGTAATGAACAAAATACTTCTATGTTGCCACTTGTTTTCTACCTATGTTTTTGGTTCATCAATTTTCCCATTATTTCCTATTAATGATTCATTTGTATACCATTTTATTTTATTTTATTTTTTGGCACATGATTCAGTTTTCCTTAGTGATTGTTCTGGGAGCTCTAACATCTTAAATTTATGATAATCAGTTTTTATTCATGCCAGATTAGTTTCAGTAGTTTAGAAAAGTTTTGCTAATCTTACAGATTTGCCCCTCAGTCCTGGTTTTTATCTTTGTCATAGACTATAACTTTATGCATTGTGTGTCTTCTGTGGGCTTGGATAGCATTTTTCCCCAAACCAGCTTATTTTTTGGATACTTGGTCCTCATGGCAGCACTGAGGCAGGGGAACCTTTCAAATGAGCTGTTTACTGGGTGTTAATTCAGTCACTGGGGAAACTACCCTCAGGAGGAATGGACACTAGTCTCTTGGAATGAGTTTTTGAGAAAATGAATTGTTATGAAAAATCAAGACTGCCCCTCTCTGCTCTGTGGCTCATTTTGGTCCATATGATTTTTCCTCTTCCACTTGTCTCCATTCTGATGACAACCATCATGCTGGAATAGAGGAAAGTGGGTACTACCCAGAAGCCAAATGGTTGGGATCCCTTTATCTTGGACTCTCAGACTCTAAAATTCTGATTTAAATGACATTTTAATCACAAACTCTTCAGCCTTATGTATTTCCTGATAGCAATGAAAAATGGAGTCTTGTCATTCCACATCAATGTTTGCTTGGTTCTAAGTGTTATTTTTGTGTTGTAAGTGTTTTAAGTGTTATTTTTGCACTCATATTTATTTATTTTTTAATTTTATTTCTTAAAATACACTACAGCAGAATGCATTGCAATTCTTATTACACTTATAGAGTACAATATTTACCCTTATATTTTTTTAAAAAATAGAAAAGAGTTAGAAACAAATTATTCCCTGGTACTGGCTATATTTCCTACCATATTGAGCTACTGAGCTACATATACTACTATTTTTCATTATTTTATGTGGGCTCAAGGTTCTGTTTATTATCATATTCTTTAACCTTGATTGCTCTATTGGCATTTCTGGAAGAGTTGTTTACTCACCACAAACCTTTCCTTGTACAAATTTTTTGAAGCACAGTTTTGTAAGGTATAAAATTATTGATTGATAAAAAAACAAGTTTCATCATGTCCTCCCACTGCCTTCCAGCTTCTTGGACTCTAGGGAAACCCACTAATGCTGTCTTGTACCTGACCAACTGCTTCTCTCTGGCCACTCTCAAGATTGCCTCTTGGTATTTGTTTTACAGAAATTCAACTATCATAGTTCCTCTTATCCATGGTTTCTCTTTCTGTAAGCAATAGAAAAATTCCAGAATGAGCAACTTATAAGTTTTAAATTGCAAAGTGTTATGAGTAGCATGATGCAATCCCACCCCACCCAACCCCAGCCCTCCAGGGCATGAGCATCTGCCTTCTCCTGAAGTTTCCAAGTTGATATACTGTTTTGGTAATACCTTCCTGTTAGTTGCTAGTTGCCATTTTTTGTTGAGAGACTGAATATTGTGGTAGTGTTCCACTTGTGTAGAAGAGAACATCTCTCCAATTACTTATGCTCCACATTCTGTTTGTGCCCATGTTGTATTGTTAGCACCTTGAAGCCTAAGAATAGAAGACACACCCTGACCCTCTACTAATAGAAAACATGATTTCCCTTGAGACTATGACCCAAGAAGTTGAAATGTGTTTAGGACAAACCTCTTTCACAAATAATCTCAAGAGAAAGTACCAGTGACTAGGAAGTCAATCCTACTCCATTGTAATGCTAAAATATCCACCAGGAAGGATGTGGAACCTTGTTGTCCATAGTATACGGTTGTATGCCAAAGTGTCCTTTAAAATGGCTCCTGTGTAACCAAGGCAGTCCGGTGCATGCCTAACTCCCAGGATTGAACCTGATTTCATCTGACAATGCAAGGTAAACCCCCCCACACACAATGCCATCATAATCTAAGGGATGAGGTATCAGTCCCTGGGCATAATAAGGAGCCAGTGGAGGCCCTTGTTCTGTCAAAAAGGAAAATGCTATAGTCATAATCCATGGAAGAATTTAAGCCTCATTCTCATAAAATGTAATGCATACGGAAGCACATATTTCTCGTGAACCTGGGCGAACATTTCCCAACCTCTACCGAATACTAGGCTGTGAACGTTTGAAAGCTTCTTAGAATGAATTTCAGTGGTCAATTCTGCTCATTATTTATTTATTTATTTATATTTGGTACCAGGGATTGAACCCAGGGGTGCTTAACCACTGAGCCACATTCCCAGCCCCACATTTTTAAAAAATATATATTTTATTTAGAAACAGAGTCTCACTGGGTTGCTTAGTCCTAAGTTTCTGAGGCTAACTTTGAACTCATGATCCTCCTATCTCAGCCTCCAAAGTTGCTGGGATCATGGGCAGGCACCACTCTGCCTGGCTCTGTTAATTTTCTTAATAATAAAAATAATGATTCTTTTCAATGATAAGAGTTGAAGTCAAGAAGTCAGAGAGAAGTTTTTGTTTTGATTTCCCCCACACACACACCAGTTTAAGCAAGAGCTGGTAAGGGTCTGTACCAGTGCTGGATGAGAAAAGAGTTACAGAAAAACTTCCATGTGAAGTTGATTGAAAGTAATAGAATGGATAGCTGGCCCCAGACAAGGAGTCAAAGGCCACTTTAAAGTTCTTGGTGACAAAATGTGAGAACCCAGATAAAAAACAAGTTTGTGGGAGGAGAAAACTGAAAAATGACTCCAGCAGTGGAGATGTCTTGCAGTTTTCATTCAGCATAGGTGGGTGACTTTTTCCAGGCCAGCAATCCCCAAAGGATTGCAAAGTGCATCAATTTATGAATACAGTTTGCAGTCAATCTACTCACCTCCTTCTATAATTCAAATAATCTCTGGGTACTAATGCAATTTGGTACAGGGCTGGGGCTGGGGCTCAGTGACAGAGTGCTCACCTAGCACTTGTGAGGCACTTGGTCTGATCCTCAGCCACACATAAAATAAATAAATAGAAAAAAGTTAGTGTGTCCATCTACAACTAAGAATATCTTTTAGAAAAACTGGTACAAAGTAACTGCTATGTAAGTAGTAGTTATACTATTGTCATTACTTCGGAGAAAGTCTGTAAATTACTTTGTACACATGCCAATCATTTTCAAATACTTCCCATTTACCAGGGTTTGAGTCCTTAGGTGCTGAATCCAGGCATGTGGCCACACTTATTTCCAATCCCTGGAGAACACCCAGGGCAGGTTGTCTGGAAAATGCTTAGAAATATGTTGTAGGAATTCCAATAATATCTGGACTCGAGAGAGAGGCAAATAGAGGGTCAGATATGACACCCGGGAAAGCAGGGGGTGACAGGTGGAGCCATGAGTGATGGGATGGCAAAAAGCACAGGAAGAACCTCTGGGGACCCAGGGGTGGTGGGCAGATGTTGAGATGGGGAAATACTGAATGCTTAGGGAAGCAGACAGAGAAAAAAAGACATCACCATTAATAAAATAAATAATGGGGACAGAATAGATTTAGAAGCTCAGGAAATAATGACCTTCAAAGTCCTCCTCCATACTGGAAGATTGCATTCCCTTTTCTGAGCAGAATGCACAGTATTTGTGTGTGTGTGTGTGTGTGTGTGTGTGTGTGTGTGTGAGTGTTTGTGTGTGTGTGTGTGTGTGTGTTTGTTTTAGAAAACTGGTAAAAAGTGTTCACTGGTTTTGAAAGATGAGATTATGGCCCATGAATAAGATTTTCTCAAGTTTCTGGTCTCACAGTATTAGTCTCTACTGTTTTTCATTTTCAATGAATATATAACAACTGGCCTACCAGTGGATACTAAATTTATTTATTTATTTATTTATTTTATTGGTTGTTCACAACATTACAAAGCTCTTGACATATCATATTTCATACATTAGATTGAAGTGAGTAATGAACCCCCAATTTTACCCCAAATGCAGATTGCAGAATCACGTCGGTAACACATCCACAATTTTACATAATGCCCTATTCGTAATTGTTGTATTCTGCTACCTTTCCTATCCCCTACTATCCTCCCTCCCCTCCCCTCCCATCTTCTCTCTCTACCCCATCTACTGTAATTCATTTCTCTCCTTGTTTGGATACTAAATTTATAAGCCAATGATTGCGTTTTTAAAATGCAAAATTATTAGGGAACTCTATGGGATGATACATAATTGGTTCTCAATGATGCAGCTCATCCTTGCCTTTAACTATCTATCTATCTATCTATCCATCTATCTGATTATCTACTAATTTTCAGTGCTGGTAGTGGCTCTACCACTCAGCTACATATTGATAGTGATGCAGAAGTAATTAATGAGATAATGCAGGTCTATGAACTTGGCCCACTGTGCAGACCCCCACATGTGTTTTCTTAGAAAAGTAATTTACCTAGAGCCCTGGCTGGGCTACGCCAATGTGCTATATTCCATTCCTCAGCCAACAACCTGTGATTTAAGTTGTTTCTCTTGATTTTTTAAAAACTAAATTATAGCAGAATGCACTACAATTCTTATTACACATATAAAGCAAAATTTTTCTTACCTCTGTTTGTATATAAAGTAGGTGGACACCAATTTGTGTCTTCATACATGTACTTTAGATAATGATGTCCATCACATTCCACCATCCTTGGTAACCCCCTGCCCCCTCCCTTCTCTCCAACCCCTCTGCCCTATCTAGAATTCATCTATTCCTCCCATGCTCCCCCTTACTATCCCACTATAAGTCAGCCTCCTTATATCATTCAGCATTTGTTTTTTTGGGATTGGTTAACTTGATTTAGCATTATCTTCTCCAACGCATTCCATTTACCTGCAAATACCATGATTTTATTCTCTTTTATTGCTGAATAAAATTGCATTTTGTATATATAACATATTTTTTTTATCTATGCATCCACTGAAGGGTATCTAGATTGGCTCCACAGTTTAGCTATTGTGAATTGTGCTGCTATAAACATTGATGTGGCTGTGTCCCTGTAGTGTGCTGATTTTAAGTCCTTTGAGTAAAGACTGAGGAGAGGGATAGCTGTGTCAAATGGTGGTTCCATACCCAGATTTCCAAGGAATCTCATACTGCTTTTCATATTGGCTGCAACAATTTGCAGTCCCACCAGTAGTGTATGAGTATTCCTTTTCCCGCACATCCTTGCCATCACTTATTGTGGTTTGTCTTCATAATAGCTGCCGTGATAAACATTTTATTATAGTAAAATTAACACACACACACACACACACACACACACACACATTTGGGTTTTGCTTTGGTGTCTCTGGAAAAGACCATGTGAAGTAGGAATCTACAAATACAATGTCATTCTACTGCCAGTTAAGAACTAGGGATTGGTCCATGGGCAGAATTCTGGAATCACCCACAGCATCTCCCATAAACTTGAGGAGAAAAGGGGGGTGTGAGGCCTAGAGATGTCAGAGAAGCCTCACTGATTTCCGCCCTCCCTCTTGATAGTGATTTCTGGGCCAATAAACTTTGCTCTACTTTGATTACATTTTATTTATTATCTAAAATCCTCTTTTGTAGGAACACAAGAGCCAAGAAACACAACACAACCTCCATATCTCTGGGATCACAACCAGCAACAGTGTCAGATCTTTTATTGCTTTACTTATTTACTAAATTCATTTCATCTATTTATTAATACATGTGAACACTAGCAACCACTCCATGTCCTGTAAGAAGGTAACAGTCACATACCTATGCACAGCATCCTAAGGGGAGACTGTTGAAACAGGAATTTTGGCCCTTCATTATTCATGAAGACTCACCCAGTATCAGAACTTTGAATATTTTATTTTGAGGCAGGGTCTTGCTAAGAGGCCAACTGTGACCTCAGACTTGAGATCCTCCTGAAGCAGCCTCCCAAATGCCTGGCCTTACAGGTATGTGCTACCAGACCTAGTCCATTGCTTATTTTAAAAAAGTGCATAGCTGCTGGTTATCTCCCTACAGTGATATATGTGGTATCAGACACCAAACAATAAAAAACCCACACAATTCTAAAGCTAACGTCTGACTCTGGCTGTGTGACATTGTGTATTTGGAAGGGATTCTAGGGAAAGAGAGGAATATCAGCTCAGATAAAGTAGGTTCCTTGGTTTTCATGGCAGAAAAGAACTTCATCATTTGTCAGGTGCATGGACAGACCTATTTAGAAAAGCAGGTACACATTCTGGAAAGAAGGTGAGGGTCCAGGGATTCAGTGAGGTGGGTAGAGTGCTTGCCTCACATGCACAAGGTCCCAGGTTCAATTCCCAGCACCAAAAGAATAGCAGAGGGACATTTAAGTGGGGATGGACTAGAGATGGGGTCAGAACAGACTTATGTAATTTCTCATCCATTTTTCTAAGCTTGCTCATATCATGCTAGAATTGGGGGGTGGAGGAAGCTGGTCTAGGAGAAATGCTGCACTGCAACGAGTTGCTTTTTTATTTTTAAATCTGATCTTTATTTTTTTAACAAATAGTTTTTAGTTGGACAGGATAACTTTATTTTATATATTTATTTTTAATGTGATGCTGAGGATTGAACCCTGTGCCTCACAGGTGCTCAGCAGGTGCTCTGTCACTGAGCCACAACCCCAGTCCCTTGTTTTTTTTTTTTTTTTTTTTTTTTTTTTTTTTTTATTTTTTTTTTTTTTAATTATTTTATTGTTGGTTGTTCAAAACATTACATAGTTCTTATTATACCATATTTCACAGATTGATTCAAGTGGGTTATGAACTCCCATTTTTACCCCGTATACAGATTGCTGTGTCACATCAGTTACATTTCCATTGATTTACAAATTGCTTTTCTAGTGACTGATGTATTCTGCTGTCTATCCCATTCTCCACTGTCCCCTCACCCCTCCCCTCCCCTCCCCTCCCCTACTTTCTCTCCATCCCCTCTACTATAAATCGTTTCTTCCACTTATATAATTTTTCTCCTACTCCTCCTTTCCTCTTATATGTAATTGTGTATAACCCTGAGGCTCACCTTCCAGTTCCATGCAATTTCCCTTAACTCTCACTTTCCCTCCCGCCTATCATCCCTGTTTAATGTTATTCTTCTTCTCCAGCTCTTCGTCTCTACCCTGTCCTTGGTTACTCCCCTTATATCAAAGAAGACATTTGACATTTGTTTTTTAAGGATTGGCTAGCTTCACTTAGCATAATCTGCTCTAATGCCATCCATTTCCCTCCAAATTCTATGATTTTGTCATTTCTTATTGCAGAGTAATACTCCATTGTGTATAAATGCCACATTTTTTTAATCCATTCATCTATTGAAGGGCTTCTAGGTTGGTTCCACAATCTTGCTATCGTGAATTGTGCTGCTATGAACATCGATGTAGCAGTGTCCCTGTAGCATGCTCTTGTTAGGTCTTTAGGGAATAGACCGAGGAGGGGAATAGCTGGGTCAAATGGTGGTTCCATTCCCAACTTTCCAAGAAATCTCCATACTGCTTTCCAAATTGGCTGCACCATTTTGCAGTCCCACCAACAATGAACAAGTGTACCCATTTCCCCGCATCCTCGCCAGCACTTGTTGTTGTTGGATTTCTTAATGGCTGCCAATCTTACTGGAGTGAGATGGTATCTTAGGGTGGTTTTGATTTGCATTTCTCTGACTGCTAGCGATGTTGAGCATTTTTTCATGTACTTGTTGATTGATTGTATGTCCTCCTCTGAGAAGTGTCTGTTCAGGTCCTTGGCCCATTTGTTGATTGGGTTATTTGTTATCTTGTTATCTAATTTTTTGAGTTCTTTGTATACTCTGGATATTAGGGCTCTATCTGAAGTGTGTGGGGTAAAGATTTGTTCCCAGGATGTAGGCTCCCTGTTTATCTCTCTTATTGTTTCTTTTGTTGAGAGAAAACTTCTTAGTTTGAGTAAGTCCCATTTGTTGATTCTGGTTGTTAACTCTTGCGCTATGGGTGTCCTATTGAGGAATTTAGGGCCTGACCCCACAGTATGTAGATCATAGCCGACTTTTTCTTCTATCAGACGCCGTGTCTCTGATTTAATATCGAGCTCCTTGATCCATTTTGAGTTAACTTTTGTGCATGGCGAGAGAAAGGGATTCAGTTTCATTTTGATGCAAATGGATTTCCAGTTTTCCCAGCACCATTTGTTGAAGATGCTATCCTTCCTCCATTGCATGCTTTTAGCCCCTTTATCAAATATAAGATAGTTGTAGTTTTGCGGATTGGTTACTGTGTCTTCTATTCTGTACCATTGGTCCACTCGCCTGTTTTGGTACCAGTACCATGCTGTTTTTGTTACTATTGCTCTGTAGTATAGTTTGAAGTCTGGTATCGCTATACCGCCTGATTCACACTTCCTGCTTAGCATTGTTTTTGCTATTCTGGGTCTTTTATTATTCCATATGAATTTCCTGATTGTTTTATCTATTTCTACAAGAAATGCTGTTGGGATTTTGATTGGGATAGCATTGAACTTATAGAGAACTTTTGGTAATATCGCCATTTTGATGATGTTAGTTCTGCCTATCCATGAGCAGGGTATATTTTTCCATCTTCTGAGGTCTTCTTCTATGTCTCTTTTTAGGGTTCTGTAGTTTTCATTGTATAGGTCTTTCACCTCTTTTGTTAGATTGATTCCCAGGTATTTTATTTTTTTGGGGGATATTGTGAATGGAGTAGTTGTCCTCATTTCTGTTTCAGAGGATTTGTCGCTGATATACAGGAATGCATTTGATTTATGCGTGTTGATTTTATATCCCGCCACTTTGCTGAATTCATTTATTAACTCTAATAGTTTCTTTGTAGACCCTTTTGGGTCTGTTAGGTATAGAATCATATCGTCTGCAAATAGTGATACTTTAAGTTCTTCTTTTCCTATTTTTATGCCTTTAATTTCTTTCGTCTGTCTAATTGCTCTGGCCAGTGTTTCGAGGACTATGTTGAACAGAAGTGGTGAGAGAGGGCATCCCTGTCTTGTACCAGATCTTAGCGGGAATGCCTTCAATTTTTCTCCATTCAGGATGATGCTGGCCTGTGGCTTATCATAGATTGCTTTAACAATGTTGAGGAATGATCCTGTTATCCCTAATTTTTCTAGAGTTTTGAACATAAAGGGATGCTGTACTTTGTCGAATGCCTTTTCTGCATCTATCGAGATGATCATATGGTTCTTATTTTTAAGTCTATTGATGTGATGAATAACATTTATTGATTTCCGTATATTGAACCAGCCTTGCATCCCAGGGATGAATCCTACTTGATCATGGTGTATAATTTTTTTGATATGTTTTTGAATCCGATTCGCCAGAATTTTATTGAGGATTTTTGCATCTAGGTTCATTAGAGATATTGGTCTGTAGTTTTCTTTCTTTGAAGTGTCTTTGTCTGGTTTAGGAATCAGGGTGATGTTGGCCTCGTAGAATGTATTTGGAAGTTCTCCCTCTTTTTCTATTTCCTGAAATAACTTGAAAAGTATTGGTGTTAGTTCCTCTTTAAAGGTTTTGTAAAATTCTGCTGTATACCCATCCAGTCCTGGGCTTTTCTTAGTTGGTAGTCTTTTGATGGTTTCTTCTATTTCCTCTATTGTTATTGGTCTGTTTAGGTTGTCTATATCTTCCTGACTCAATCTGGGCAGATCATATGACTTAAGAAATTTATCGATGCCTTCACTATCTTCTATTTTATTGGAGTATAAGGATTCAAAGTAATTTCTGATTATCTTCTGTATTTCTGAAGTGTCTGTTGTGATATTGCCTTTTTCATCCCGTATGCTAGTAATTTGGGTTCTCTCTCTTCTTCTCTTCGTTAGCATGGCTAAGGGTCTGTCAATTTTATTTATTTTTTCAAAGAACCAACTTTTGGTTTTGTCAATTTTTTCAATTGTTTCTTTTGTTTCAATTTCATTAATTTCAGCTCTGATTTTAATTATTTCTTGCCTTCTACTTCTTTTGCTGTTATTTTGCTCTTCTTTTTCTAGGATTTTGAGATGAAGTATGAGATCATTTATTTGTTGGTTTTTTCTTTTTTTAAGGAATGAACTCCAAGCAATGAATTTTCCTCTTAAAACTGCTTTCAATGTGTCCCATAGATTCCGATATGTTGTGTCAGTGTTTTCATTTATCTCTAAGAATTTTTTAATTTCCTCCTTGATGTCTTCTATGACCCATTGGTCATTCAGTAACCTATTGTTCATTCTCCACGTGGTGCATGATTTTTCCTTCCTTCTTTTATCGTTGATTTTCAGTTTCATTCCATTATGATCAGATAGGATGCATGGTATTATTTCTACTCCTTTATATTGTCTAAGAGTTGCCCTGTGACATAATATATGATCTATTTTTGTGAAGGATCCATGTGCTGCTGAGAAAAATGTGTAACTACTTGATGTTGGGTGGTATATTCTATATATGTCAATTAAGTCTAGGTTGTTAATTGTTTTGTTGAGATCTATAGTTTCCTTATTTAACTTTTGTTTGGAAGATCTGTCCAGTGGTGAGAGAGGTGTGTTGAAGTCTCCCATGATTATTGTATGGTGGTCTATTAGACTCTTGTACTTGAGAAGAGTTTGCTTGATGAACGTAGGTGCACCATTGTTTGGGGCATATATATTTATGATTGTTATGTCTTGTTGGTGTATGGTTCCCTTGAGCAGTATGCAGTGTCCCTCTTTATCCTTTTTGATTAATTTTGGCTTGAAATCTATTTTGTTTGATATGAGTATGGACACTCCTGCTTGTTTCCGCAGTCCATATGAGTGGAATGATTTTTCCCAGCCTTTCACCTTCAGTCTATGTATATCTTTTCCTATCAAATGCGTCTCCTGTAGGCAACATATTGTTGGATCTTGTTTTGTGATCCATTCGACTAGCCTGTGTCTCTTAATTGGTGAGTTTAAGCCATTAACATTTAGGGTTATTATTGAGATTAGGTTTGTTCCTCCAGTCATATTTGTTTATTTATGTTCCTAAACCTGATTAGTTTTCCTCTTTGGTTACTTTCCCCCCTTTACTGTCCTACCTCCCACTGATGGTTTTCAATGTTATTTTCAGTTTCCTCTTCCTGTAATGTTTTGCCAAGGATTTTTTGAAGAGATGGTTTTCTAGCTGCGAATTCTTTTAACTTTTGTTTATCGTGAAAGGTTTTAATTTCATCTTCCATCCTGAAGCTTAATTTCGCCGGATACACGATTCTTGGTTGGAGCCCATTTTCTTTCAGTGTTTGAAATATGTTATTCCAGGATCTTCTAGCTTTCAGAGTCTGTGTTGAGAGATCAGCTGTTATCCTGATTGGTTTGCCCCTAAATGTAATCTGCTTTCTTTCTCTTGTAGCTTTTAAAATTCTCTCCTTATTCTGTATGTTGGGCATCTTCATTATAATGTGTCTAGGTGTGGATCTCTTATGATTTTGCACTTTTGGCGTCCTGTAGGCTTCTAGGATATGGGATTCTGTTTCATTCTTCAAGTCTGGGAAGTTTTCTCGTATTATTTCATTGAATAGGTTGTTCATTCCTCTGGTTTGGAGCTCTGTGCCCTCCTGTATCCCAATGACTCTTAAGTTTGGCCTTTTAATGTTATCCCATATCTCTTGGATGTTCTGCTCATGGTTTCTTAGCAGTCTTGCTGAACTGTCTATGTTCTTCTCAAGTTGAAATACTTTGTCTTCATTGTCTGATGTTCTATCTTCTAAGTGATCTATTCTGCTGGTAGTATTGTCAATTGAGGTTTTAAGTTGGTTTATTGCTTCCTGCATTTCTAGGATTTCTATTTGTTTGTTCTTTATTACTTCTAACTCCCTGTGAAATTGATCTTTTACTTCCTGGATTTGTTTCTGTAGTTCCTTGTCAATGTGATCTTTCATTGTCTGATTTTGCTGTCTCATGTCTTCCTTGAGAGTCCAGATCATCTGGAGCATGTATATTCTGAACTCTTTATCTGACATTCCATCTGTTGCAGCTATTACCTCTTCTAGGGTTGAGTTGACCTGCATTGCTTGTGGTCCTTTCTTTCCTTGTCTTTTCATGTTGCTTGCGTTTCTTTCTGCTTCGTGAAACTGTTGTGTTTTTGAAATTTTTCCCCCTGTTTATTTTTGTTGCTCTTGTATATTTGGGATATCTCTCTTGTAGGGCGGGTAGTGGCTGTGAACCTCCTCTAATCAGGGTGATCTATATACTACGCTGGTTGGTCGTAGGTCTGCCCGCCCTGTGGGCACGGGTGGCTGCTCTACTCTGCCCCCACTCCAATTGCGGTGGCGTTCCTACCACGCCTTCGGATCGTTGGTCCTGATCCGGACGTGGGCAGCAGCTCTTCTCCACCCCTACTCCAATTGATGTGACGTGTCTACCACGCTGGTCGGCCTCCAAGCCTGATTCGCCGGTGGGTCTCAGATCTGCCCACCCTGCGGGCCTGGGCTGCAGTTCTGCTCAACCCCCACTCCCAGTGGGGGTACCTAACTGCCTCTCCAACGGGTCTCTGGCTCCTTCCGGATGCTGGCAGCGGCTCTGTTCAACCCCCACTCCAACCAGTGTGACGTGACTGCCTCGATGCTACTCGTCCACTACACTGGCCGGCTGCCGAGCCTGTCCTGCCAGTGGGACGCAGGACTGCCTACCTTGCAGGGTCAGACGGCAGCTCTTCACGGCCTCTACTCCAAGTGGGTTGACTTGGCTACCCTGCCGTCGGGTCGCTGGTCCTGTTCCAGACGTGGGCGGCTACTCTCCTTGGCCCCAGCTGCAGTTGGGGTGTTGTGATACCACACCGGCGGGACCCTTAGCCTGCTCTGGGCACAGGAGGCAGCTCCACTCTGCCCTCCAGGCCCCCGCAGCACCCAGCAGGACCCGGAACAAGAAGCAGTCCCTGTAGGATCCCCAACCGGGAGCCAGGAGCCGGTCTCTCAGATCCCCGCCACTTTCTGCTAGGAGCAGGCTCCTCAGGGCAACCGCCGCGGGTTCCCCAATCCCAGGCCAGTGCCGTCCCGGGAACCCAAGCCTGGCTGCACCAGACTCTCCCTGCTAGGTGCCCAAGCCTGGCTGCACCAGACTCTCCCTGCTAGGTGCCCAAGCCTGGCTGCACCAGACTCTCCCTGCTAGGTGCCCAAGCCTGGCTGCACCAGACTCTCCCTGCTAGGTGCCCAAGCCTGGCTGCACCAGACTCTCCCTGCTAGGTGCCCAAGCCTGGCTGCACCAGACTCTCCCTGCTCGGTGCACACTCCGCTGGGAGCAGAGTCTAAGACACACTTCCCGCGGGCTCTCCAGCTCCGGGTCAAAACTGTTCCAGGAGACAGAGTCCCGCTGCCCCTCGTCGCAAGTTTCACTTGTGGCTGGCCTCAGCTCGCGGTCCCCGCAGGCTCCGCGGCCCTGGGCTCAAGCAGCCACGAACCCAGCCTCTCCGATCCCTGCCACACTCTGCTCGGAGCAGGCTCCACAGAGGTACCCCAGCCTCAGGCCCAGGCGGCCCCCGCCCGGGCCTGGCAGCTCCAACCTCTCCCAGCTCAGTGTACGCTCAGACAGGGGCAGGGCCAAAGACACAGTCGCCGCGGGTTCCGTAGCCCCGGGCCAAGAAGGATCTCCCGCCCTGGGCCAAAGCAACCCGGGGAACTAGAATCTGGCCTCTCAAAGCCCGGCGCCCGCCTTGCCAGGGGTGAGGCCTGAAGAGTATTCTCCTCAGAGTTTCCAATCCCGAGCCTGAGCGATCTGTCTGCGCGACTCAGGCAAATACCAGCCTGGAATCACCTGTTCTGTAGTTGAATGAGCTGAGATCGTAGAAAACAGGGATGATTGCGTCAGCTCTCCATGATGGCGGCTGCAGTTCTCCTGCGTGTTCCGACCGGTGTCGGGAAACGAACTGGACCGATTCTCTCCTGTATTTCAAAGCTGGAATTCAGCACTCAGCGCGGCTAGTGTGCCACTGGCAGGAGCCTGCAGAATCCGCTTCGCTGTAATCCCTCTCTGCTACCTCGCGGCTAATTAACTCGGGCGCGTCCCAGACTCCATCCACGGGGCGGTCCGCCGACCAAGTACTGCTTCGCTCCGTGAGGAGAAATCGCCCGCTACCAAGCCCCTGCAGCCGAATCCCGCGCGCTGGAATTTTGACCTCTAGATTCTGGAGCACTTCAATTTCACTGGGGATTCCCACCAAGGTAGCCTTCAGCCATTTCACCTCGTGTTTCTCCCACACAGTGGCGCAGCGTACTGGTGTGCTGGACTCCCTTGGCCGCCATCTTCCTGCCTCCCTTGTTTTTAATTTCAATTTTTTTTTCCTGGGCATCCCTGCATTCTGGTGATTTATGAACCTTCTACTTTGAGGTTCAGTGTAACTTTCTTCTTGGTATACCAGCATTTCTGCCCCAACCAGACATGTTCCACAGTTCTTTATGGACCTCAAATGTTGCTAGAGGAATGATTAAATAATAATTAAGTTATCAAAACAAATAGGGCAGTGTTTTCAGGATGAAAGTCTTAAGAGAATGATCATTATTAGATTTATATTTTTACTAATGTATTTAGCCATGGACTCATATGGTTTTTTTTTAATTATTTTATTGTTGGTTGTTCAAAACATTACATAGTTCTTATTATACCATATTTCACAGATTGATTCAAGTGGGTTATGAACTCCCATTTTTACCCCGTATACAGATTGCTGTGTCACATCAGTTACATTTCCATTGATTTACAAATTGCCTTTCTAGTGACTGATGTATTCTGCTGTCTATCCCATTCTCCACTGTCCCCTCACCCCTCCCCTCCCCTCCCCTCCCCTACTCTCTCTCCATCCCCTCTACTATAAATCGTTTCTTCCACTTATATAATTTTTCTCCTACTCCTCCTTTCCTCTTATATGTAATTGTGTATAACCCTGAGGCTCACCTTCCAGTTCCATGCAATTTCCCTTAACTCTCACTTTCCCTCCCGCCTATCATCCCTGTTTAATGTTATTCTTCTTCTCCAGCTCTTCGTCTCTACCCTGTCCTTGGTTACTCCCCTTATATCAAAGAAGACATTTGACATTTGTTTTTTAAGGATTGGCTAGCTTCACTTAGCATAATCTGCTCTAATGCCATCCATTTCCCTCCAAATTCTATGATTTTGTCATTTCTTATTGCAGAGTAATACTCTCATATGGTTTTTGAAGTGATCCACAAATGTGGTCCACAAATCAGCAGATTTCAGAAACTTTTCATGTTGAAAGCTATTTTCAAATGGTTGCTTTCTGATTGAGGCAAATTCGACACAGGGTAAACACTAAGACGCTTTTAAAGTGCTCATGAATTTTCCTAGCTAGAATATTACAAAGAGTTTTTCCAGTTTTCTCACCACTTTGTTTATATTATTGGTGTTGAAAAACCTCTCAGATGTAATAAGTGCAGCCCAGAGGCAAGCTCCTGCAGCTGGCCACCCACAGACCCCCACACCCACCGACCCAATTCTCTATCCCCCATTAATCGGGTGTCAGGTGCTGTTGGATTGTTAATTATGGGTTAAAACCCAGTATTTTGCCCCCAAGGAGCCCAAGGTCCAGCTTGTTGGTTATTTCAACCTGTGGGTTGGTTATTCACTTTTCCTTGCCTCTCAAGACAAATCTGTGCTCCATCCAGGGACCTATATCTAATGGCACTGGTAGCTTAGTAAATTTTCTAATTTTGTTTAAGAAAACTAACAGCAAGGATAATTTCCCTCATGGGGGATGTAGGGGGTTCTTGTCCCAAGGTGTCCATGGCTCTTTCCTTCTTCTCACCACATAATCTTCTCATCATGGGCCAGAAAACCATGTACTGCTCATCCCTGGAATCCTGGGCATGTGGCTTTACCTTCTCAGTCTTCCTTCAAGAGAAGTGTTCCCATTTCAGAAATGCAGGAAAACTGGTCCCCCAAAATACCTGGGCTGCTGTTACTGAGAAGCAAAAGTAAAAAATACTGAAGATGGGAACTGGGGCTGGGGCTCAGCTGTAGAGTGCTCACCTAGCACTTGCGAGGCCCTGGGTTCCATCCTTAGCACCACAGAAAAATAAATGGATAGAATAAAGTTATTGGGTCCAACTCCAACTAGAAAAATATTTTAAAAATAAATACTGAAAAGGCAACGTATCTAGCACTTATGAAATGCAAATTAAAACTGCACTGAGATTTTCTTTTACTCCAGTTAGAATGGCAATTATCAAGAATACAGAAACAATAAATTGGTGAGGATGTGGGGGACAAGGAATGCTCACACCTTGTTGGAGGAACTGCATATTGGTGCAACCACTCTGTAAAGCAGGATGGAGATTCCTTAAGAAACTAGGACTGGAACCACCATCTGACTCATTTATCCCACTCCTCAGCATAAAGAGGATAAAATCAGCATACTACAGGGACACAGCCACATCAATGTTTATGATAGCACAACTCACAATAGCTAAGCTACAGAACCAGCCTAAATGCCCATCAACAGATTAATATATAAAGAATGGTGGAATATTACTCAGCTTTTAAAAAGGATGACTTCATGACTTTGTCCAGTAAATGAATGGATCTGGAGAATATCATGCTAACATAAAATAAGGAAATCCCCCCAAACCAAATCTATATCACAAGGAAGGTGGGGGGCAAGAAGAGTAGTTCTATAGATGAGACAAAGGGGAGCAACAGGAAGGGAGGGGAGATAATAACAGGAAAGACAGTAGCATGAAGTGACCATAATGTTTCCATTTAAATATATGAAAATACCCAAGTGAATCCACCCATCATGCCCACCCACAAAAATGGGGTCCTAAAGAGAATAAGATATATTTTATGTTTGAATAAGTTTACCACAATGGACTCTATGGTCATGTATAACTAACAAGAACCAATAAAATAGAAAAAAGATTTAAAAGTACTGAAAAGGACCATGGGACCAAATTGATAGCATCATAGCCAGATGAGGAAATGTCTTTAGGTACATTCCAGAATTTTCTAAACCGCTCCCCCATTGGATGCTGCCAAAGGAGTTGGAGTCTGTGGGAACATGGAAGTACAGGGCACTGCAGGCAGAAAAAAGGACTCCCCCGCATTCATCTACAGGTGCAGAGGACCTAGGGGACAGGCAATCTCGAGGCCTCCACAGTTAAGTAAGGCAGAAAAGAGCAGGGTGCATTCGAGGCTATGGAGTTATTTACCAAATTAGGAAAACCTGGAGTTGGCTCTCTTGGAGCCCAATCAAAGGCAAATTGTTTTTCCATAAAGAGAGAAACCCTTGAGCCCCTCTTAACAAGAAGTCTTCTCTGTATTTTGTGACTTTTTGCACCAGTGAATTGGGGGGACAAGACATGGAGCTCCCTTTTGAAACACATCAGCTTTGTTTGCATCAAGACAAGCAGGTAGGATCTGTTTTTTTTTTTTTTCCTTTTTTCTTGTCAAGTGCAGAGTATTCAGCTGATACTAAGGATGCACACTTGGGCAGGGTGTCTCTGGTTTTTGGAGGAGGCAGGATCCCATTGCTTGGGATACAGGGCACTGGTGGGCATCAGGGAGAGCACCCAGGGTGGCCTTGATCTGTGGAAGGCTGTTATCTTGTGGCCACCATAGGTATTTCTCTCAAAAAGAAAGAAAGAAAAAGAAACCTGTCACACCCTGTCATTGCAGCAGCTGGGGAGGCTGAGGCAGGAGGATGGCGAATTAAAAGCCAGCCTCAGCTAAAGCAAGGTGCTAAGCAACTCAGTGAGACCCTGTCTCTAAACTTCAAGCTAGGGCTGCGGAAGGGGCTCAGAGGTCAAGTCCTCTGATTCAACCCCCAGTGTGCCAGAGAGTGAGGGAGCCCAGGTGCAGCTGGGGCTTACCCAGGTCTGTGGTCTCTGGGTCTCTTCTGTGCTCATCTCCTTACTCTGCCTCCAGCTCAATGTGGGCTCCAGATAGAGATTCAACTCAGCTGGAGGAACATCAGCTCTCATGTTGCCAATCCATTGGGAGCCTCCTCCAGGGTGCCTGCAAGACCCCCCCCCCGTGAGCTGCCACCAGCCCTGGCCTTGTTGCACTGGGCAGTTCCCAAGGGAGGAAAGGCCAGTTCTACTTGGAGAATTTTGCACAGATAAACAGAGGACAAGTCAGCACCCGAAGATGCTCTGGGTGGTCTTATTATAGGAGGAGGCCCAGGTGGTGAAACTTTCAAGACATGACTTCAATTTCCTAATTTTAAAACCCAACAGAACTTAGAATTCTGGTCACCCTAACCCTAACCCAATGCCCAGACCTCAAAAGAAAAAGAAAAACGCTGAACCCAAACCCTGCCATTCTGGCCTCCTTCTTGCCTGGAGCGGATATCACCCGCTGTCATTCAAAAAGAAGGCTACGTGGGCTCGGGCTGGGGAGGGGGGAGCAGAGACTGACTGTTGCCCTGTTCAATCAGAAGCCCCCGTGCTGAGCTCTGTCCAATCCTGAGCGCAGCCAGCAAGCAGGGGGCAGGCCTCCACGCTGGGGATGGGATTTATTTCTCCATGGTCTGCGCTTCAAGGATTCCTGCAGTTGGACTCCAGGTTTCGCTCTGTGCCCGGGATCCCGCATGGCCCTGCCAGGCAGGTGCTGAAGCTCTCCAGGGCAGGCTTGGCTGATGGGCACCAGGAAATGGTGAGTGTGCAGTGGCACCTGGTGCCTGGACAGGGAGGCTCCAGAGGGAGATAGGGCTGGGAGGCGGTCCTGAGGGTCCTGCTGTGGCAGAACCCACCCTGACTTCGGGGGTCTTTGAACCATAGTCCTGAACCCATTGGGGACAGCGCCCCTCAGTCCCCCTTGCCAGCCGGGTGGACAGTGTGACAGTGGTGGAGACCCCTCGCAGCCTCCCCATCCCCTGGGGCAGCCTCAGCCCCTGCTCCAATCCTATCTATCTGGCAGGTGAGCTTGGCTGCTTGGCGTCTTCTCTGGCTGTGGTGATTGACAGGTAGGACCTTGAGAAGAATCCAACTCCAAGCCAGGGGATGGCGCACAGCTGTCATCCCAGTGCCTGGGAGTTGGGAGCTGATGCAGGTGGATTGGGAGGTCAAGGCCTGCCTAGGCAAGTGGATGAGGCACCTAGAGACACAAGGAGACCCTGCCTCTAAATAAAATGCAAAATAGGGCTGGGGATGAGGCTCAGTGGAGACCCCTGAGTTCAATGCTAGGTACCAAAAGAAAAAATAAATAAATCTCCAAACACTGTTTTCCTGCGGGAGGGGAGCTGTGGTGAACAGGGACCCCGCTTATTCCTGAGCTAGTTTTGTGGAGTTTATTTGTTTTTGTTTGTTTGTTTGTTTTGTTTTGTTCTTATTATGGAACACATGGATATCTCCTGTACAAATTGGCAGCTCAGGTCTCCTCCCTGAATTTCTTCTGTGGTGGGTTTCAGGGTGTCGTGGCTGTGAGAATCACTACTCCTTGGGACCTTTTCCTACCCAAGGGGGCTGGGATCTGCAGGGGCCTCAGATTTTCTTCCCCCTGAGCTTTTCTTTCTTTTGGGGGGGCATGGGGGGCATAGTGGATTGAACACAGAGCTCCTTTGCCACTGAGCTACATTCCTCATACTTTTTTATCATTTATCTTGAGAGAGGGGCTGAGTCTGGCCTTTACCTTGTGCCTCAGCCTCCCGACTGGCTGAGATTACAGGTGTGTGCCCTCCTGACTGGGTCCCCCTGAATATTCTAAATGTAAGGGAAGCAAAATGTCAGATCCAGAACCCCATCTCCCAGACAGACCCTGTACACATGTAGCAATGAATTCCTCAAATTCAAGTACCCTGTCCCCATTTCCAGTAAAAAATATGTGTGTGTGTGTGTGTGTGTGTGTGTGTGTGTGTGTGTGTGTGCATGTGTATTCTCCCTTCCTCTCCCAGGCCAGACACCTTGTCAGAATGTCTTTGGGCTCAGTATCCCCAATCTGGACTGCATGCCTTAGGGGTCTCATGCCCTCTGTGATATTTTCCTGGTCCTGTTTTGGATTTGCCTGACATGAGGATCCCACACCTGGCACATCTGAGTTCTCTTGAGTGTCTGGTAAGTATCAGCCACCTGTTGACCTATGAGCAGGTGCATTTAGAGGAAGTAGCTTCTCAGGGGAGTAGGTGATGGCCCTGAATCTGGGAGGAGTCTCGTTATCCAGAAGCCACTTCAGATGTTCCCTCATTCTGGCTCCTGTGGATACTGGAACAGTGATGGGCATGCAGCCATTTATTAACACACTGGTACAAGTTCCTTTGGAAATGTGTCCACAGTGGTTGTTACTCTGTTAACTTTTAATGAACTCCATACTATTTAATATAAACTGCACTAAGCTTATATTATTGCCTGTGTGAGTGAGTCTTTCTCCATATCCATGTAATTGGAGGACTGGTTCCTTCACCTGTTTGATAGGAGCCTTTCCCACAGCTGTGCTCAGGCTGCAGAAACTCTCCTACTTGGCTGGGGACTGAATTCTTAATGCAGTTGGTTAGAACCGAGGTTGCCTATGCTCACTGCAAGAAGGTGGTGTGAGCCTATTCTAGAAAGAAACGGGTAGCTGTGGTTTGAATCCTTTTACTTCACTCCTGTGGGGAGGGGGAATCGTAGTCTATGGAAGTGCTTGCAGCCAACGTGAAGCCCCTCCTTTGTGATCTAGGGGGATTTGCACATGCACAGTTGCCATTGCTCCCAAGCTTGGTGGGTTAGGATGGAGTCCATGGAATGGGAAAAAAAGTTGGGACTCTGAGTGCCTGGACATACTCCTTCTAGAAAGAACTGGTCAGGCCTGGAGTTATTACTGAGATAGGGGGGAGGGGGCTCAGGCAGGGCTTCCAGGGTGGACTGCATTTGTCCAATCTACACTTAGGGACTGGCTAGGGAGGAGCTCGACTGTTACCAGCCACAGTTTGCAGATTATGCTTCCAAATCCCTTCTAGGGATAAACTGGGACCCTTGATCTCACTCCCTTTCTGCCCTGGTCCCATGGGATAAAGCTCATGATGTACTACAGCCATAGAAAACCAACCCTTTTCTCTCCTCCTGATAATTGTGTATATCCATCTTGCTCTTCTATGAGCACCAGACAAATTGTGTTTCCAGCTACAAGTCATATAGTGTCCAATGTACTCCATTTGTGACCCAAATCAGTCTTCATCTACTCTGGGTGACACTGGATTGGGGTGTTCTGTCCCCATTGTGTAGCACATTGCTCAAGGCAGGACTAATGCCCAAGTGTCCCTCAACTTTGACTGCTCTTCGGATGGTAGATATTTTCTCAGTGGTCTAATGCATAGGTATCTCAATCCATGTGTAACTTTATTTAAGAGGAACTCAAAACAGAAGTAGGTGTTTTTTTTTTTTTTTTGGTGTATGCATGTGTGGAAAAAATCCAGGAGCCTCCTATTCTGGTATAATTATAAAACATAATCCTACTCAATATGTGCTTCTTTGGGGTGCTGGAGTATAATCCAGTACCATGCGTGCCCTGCACTCAAGCCCTACCAGTGTTTTGCGCCTCCAGTTCCCACACCTCCCTTCATGCTGGTTTGTCTTGTTCATTCACATGAAATCCTCTGCTGGAGAGGGTTGCATTTATCTAGGCCTTTTCATTGCACTTAATAATAAAAATGACATTTACATACATGCGGAGTCATCTATGAAATTTCTGAAGTGTGTAAATTTTTTTTGTCCTCAAATTTCTGCAATATGATAATTTTATAATATGCATTAGTGTCTGGTAATGATAGCTCCTGCTTTTGCTCTTATAGTTCAGAATTCTTGGCTAATTTCATATCAATATAAATAGGAGAATTTTCAAACTGTTTGCTTTGGTCCCTTCTTCAATTACAAGGAAATCATGGTGAAATTTTGATGGGGTGTTATCATAGATGAACCTGAGGGGAGTGGTCCTCTTTATAATGAAGAATTTTATCATTCAGTCTCTTATATGCTGAGCTGTATTTGTATTTTTTTCATATGTACTTTTAATGTATGATTATTTGTGAAATGTGACATTTATGTGACATTGATATGAAACTGACACGGTGTTTCATAGTATTGGTCAAACTGTATGCAGTATGGCAAACAAAATGTGGGTGATTCCAACCAGAAATAACAATTTCTGGCAATTTCCAGGGTGTCCTATTATTAAACTATATCCTCAGGCCTTTTTAAATTTTACTTAAAAAATTTAAATTTTTAATTTTTATCTTAATAATTTAAAATTACTATTGCCTACTTTTTTAAAGTTTTGGCAGGGTTTCACTCAGTTGCTGGGGTCAGCTTCACAATTGTGATCCCCTGCCTCAGCCTCTAGACCACTGGATATATCAGTTGTGTAGCACCACATGCATCCTATCTCACAATTTCTTTTTCTTTTTTAGGAAGTTTTTTAGGTCATGATTTAATTTTTATGTATATTGGTTTTTGTATTTTTTAAATACATGATAACAGTTGAATGCATTACAATCCTTATTACACACATAGAGCACAATTTTTCATATCTCTGTATATAAAGTATATTCACGTCAATTTATGCCATTATACATGTACTTAATTCTTTCTGCATTACAATTTTTACTACACATAAGAAGGTTTTGATTTGCATTTCTCTAATTGCTAGAGATGATGAGCATTTCTTCATATATTTGTTGATTGATTGATATGGATATCCTCTTCTGGGAAGTGTCTGTTCAGGTCCTTGGCCCATTTCTTGATTTTTTTTTTTGGTGTTAAGATTTTTGAGTTCTTTATATACCCTAGAGATTAGTGCTCTATCTGATATGTGAGGAGTAAAGATTTGTTCTCAGGCAGTAGGCTCTCTGTTCTATTGTTTTTTTTTTCCTTAATAAAAAGATTTTTAGTTTGAATCCATCCCATTTGTTGATTCTTGGTTTTAATTCTTGTGCTATAGGAGTCTTATTAAGGAAGCTGTGGCCTAATCCCACATGATGAAGATCAGGGCCTACTTTTGCTTCTGTTAGATGCAGAGTCTCTGGTTTGATTTCTAGGTCCTTGATCCACTTTGAGTTGAGTTTTGTACATGGTGTGAGAGAGCTGTTCAATTTCATTTTGTTGAATATGGATTTCCAGTTTTCCAGCACCATTTGTTGAAGATGCTATCCTTTCTCCAGTGCATGTTTTTGGCCCCTTTGTCTAATATAAGGTAGTTGTAATTTTGTGGGTTGGTCTCTGTGTCCTCTGTTCTGTACCATTGGTCTACCAGCCTGTTTTGGTGCCAATAACATGATATTTTTGTTGTTATTGCTCTGTAGTGTAGTTTAAGATCTGGTATAGTGATACCTCCTGCTTCACACTTTAGAATTGCTTTAGCCATTCTGTGTCCTTATTTTTCCAGATGAATTTCATAATTGCTTTTACTATTTCCGTGAGGAATGCCATTGGGATTTTGATCAGAATTGCATTAAATCTGTATAGTGCTTAGGTAATATGGTCATTTTGATAATATTAGTTCTGCCTATTCAAGATCAAGTTGAATCTTTCCATCTTCTATGGTCTTTGATTTCTCTTTAGTGTTCCATAGTTTTCATTGTATAGATCTTTCACCTCTTTTTTTATTCCCAAGTATCTTATTTTTTGAGGATATTGTGAATGGAGTAGTTTTCCTCATGTCCCTCTCAGAGGATTTGTCACTGATATACAGAAATGCCTTTGATTTATGGGTGTTGATTTTATATCCTGCTACTTTGCTGAATTCTAGTACTAGAAGTTTTCTAGTGGAGTTTTTTGGGTCTTCTAGGTACAGAATTGTATCATCACCAAACAGTGCTAGTTTATTTATTTATTTTTTTTAAAGAGAGAGTGAGAGAGGAGAGAGAGAGAGAGAGAGAGAGAATTTTTTTAATATTTATTTTTTTAGTTCTCGGTGGACACAACATCTTTGTTGGTATGTGGTGCTGAGGATCGAACCCGGGCCGCACGCATGCCAGGCGAGCGCGCTACCGCTTGAGCCACATGCCCAGCCCCTACAGTGCTAGTTTAAGTTCTTCTTTTCCTATACTTACTCCTTTAATTTCTTTCATCTAATATCTCTGGCCAGTATTTCAAAAAATATGTTGAATAGAATTGGTGAGAGAGGACATCCCTGTCTTTCTCCAGATTTTAGAGGGGAATGCCTTCAATTTTTCTCCCTTTAGAATGATGTTGGCCTTGGGCTTAACATAGAGAGCCTTTATGATGTTGAGATACATTCCTGTTATCTTTAGATTTTCTAGTGTTTTGAACATGAAGGGGTGCTGTATTTTGTCAAATACCTTTCAGTGGATTGTTTTCTTATGCCTGACTTATATTTGTATCAGAAAAGCATGTCTGAGTAGCCATGAATATTGGCTATCTGTAATTGTAATTAATTTTATATTTTGATAGAGCCACATTTTTGTTCCTCACATCCTAATTCACCATAGCCAAATTATGAAAGCAGTTCCCATGCCAGTTAATAGATGAATTGATTAATAAAATGTGATACACACAATATGTTTTTAGTCAGTGATAAAGAAGATATAAATTGTGACATTTGTCAGTAAATGAACAGAAAATAACAACATCATGCTAAGCAAAATTAATCAGACTGATCAAGGGTCAAATGTTTTCTTTCACATGTGAAAGCTACAGCAAAACAAAAAGGGAAAGGAGAATTAGATATCATAAAGATATAGAGAAGGTTAGCGGAGTATAAGGAGACTGGGTGGGAGTGACAGGAAAGGAGAATATCAAATGAATTAAAAAAAAACATGGGTATATAAAAATATACAACTGTGAATTCCACCTTCCTGTATATGTAGAAAGCATCAAACATATGTGAATAAAAAGATTAATAAAATAGATGAAGGAGAATAATGGGGGAAAATAATGAAGGGAAAAAATAAGGTAATGAGAATTGAAAGGGATTAATTTAACAAAAGAGGTAAAAGACTTGTACAATGGAAACTACAACATGCTAAATAAAAAGAATTAAAGAAGACCTAGAAGATGGAAATTTCTACCTTCTTCTTGAATAGGTAGAATTAATATTGTCAAAATTACCATGCTACCAAAAGCACTATACAGATTTAATACAACTCCAATCAATATCCCAATGGCATTCCTCATGGAAATAAAAAAGGAAATAAAAATTAATCCTGGAAAAACAAAGAGAACCAGAAGAGGCAAAGCAATCCTTAGAAGAGGAAGGCAGGTGGCATCACTATACCAGACCTTAAACTATTCTTCAAAGGAATAGTAACAAAAACAGCATGGTACTGGCACCAAAATAGACAAGTAGACCAACTGTATAGAAAAGAGAACACAGAGAATAACACAAATAAATAGAGTTATCTCATACTAGACAAAGGTACCAAAAACCTATTGGAGAAAAAATAGCCTTTTCAACAAATGGCTCTAGGAAAACTGCAAATCCATATGCAGCAAAATAAAATTAAGACCCTCTCTTTCATCAAGCACACAACTCAACTCAAAGTGGATCAAGGACCTAGGAATTACATCAGAGACCCTGCACCTAAGAGAGGAAAATGTAGGTCCAAATCTTCATCATGTTGGATTAGGCCCCGACATCTTTAATAAGACTATTATAGCATAAGAATTAAAACCAAGAATCAATAAGTAGACAGATCAAAACTGAACAGCTTCTCAGCAAAAGAAACAATCAGTGAGGTGAAGAGACAGCCAACATCCTGGGAGCAAACTCTTACCACTCACACATCACATACAGCCCTCATCTCTAGGGTATATGAAGAACTCAATCTTGACACACATACACACACACACACACACACACACACACACACACACACAAATAAAATAACTCAATCGATACAGGGACCAAAAAACTGAACAAGCACTTCTCAGAATATGATATACAACAGAGCAACAAATATATATGAACAGTTCAACATAGTAATTAGAGAAATGCAAATCAAAACTAAGATTTTATCTTACTCCAGCCAAAATGGAAGCTATTATGCATATAAACAATGAGCGTTGGCAAGGATGTGGGAGAAAAGGCACAATCATACATTGCTGGTGGGGATACAAATTGGTGCAGCCAATATGGAAAGCAGTATGGAGATTCCTTGGAAATCTGGGAATGGAACCAGCATTTGACCCAGCTATCCCACTCCTCAGTCTATCCCCAAAGGGATTAAAAACAGCACACTACAGGGACACAGCCACATCAATGTTTACAGCAGCACAATGCACAATAGCTAAACTGTGGAGCCAACATAGATGCCCTTCAGTGGATGAATGGATAAAGAAAATGGGATATATATATATATATATATATATATATATATATATATATATATACCCAATGGAATATTACTCAGCACTAAAAGAGAATAAAAACATTGTGCTTGCTAGTAAATGGATGGAGTTGGAGAATATTATGTTAAATGAAGTTAGCCAATACTCAATAAAACAAATGCCAAGTCTTTTCTCTGATATATGTGGAGTGACTCACAGTGGGGTAGGGAGGGAGAGCATGGGAGGATTAGATTAATTCTAGATAGGGAAGAGGGGAGAGAGGAAAATGGAGGGGGAAGGGGATTAGCAAGGATGATGGAATATGATCAACATCATTATTCAAAAACACATGTATGAAGATTTGAATTTGGTGCCAACATACCTTAAATACAAACAGATATGAAAAGTGTGTTCGATAAGAGTTGTAATGCAGAAAGGAATGAGTACATGTAGAATGGCATAAATTAGCATGAATATACTTTATATACAGAGGAATGAAAAATTGTGCTCTGTGTGTAATAGTATTGTAATGCATTCCACTGTTGTCATGTATTTAAAAGATAAATATTTTTTTTTAAATAGAAAGTTATTGGAACCCATTGGGGACACTATAAGCCTACAGGATAAAAATTGTAACACCTTGAAAACAGAGAGATGGAAGGGAAGATTCATGAAAAACCAACAAGAATGTGCCCCAAACAAAGATACTGCATTATTATAATCCATGGTCAGAACAGCAGGAGAAATAACAGAGAAGGAGTGGAGGAGGTACATAATTTTCTGTGAATGAAAGATATAAGAGCAAATACAGGCAACATGGGATCATTTTGATAAAGAGCTACATAAGCAAATACAGAAAGCAAAAGTTTCCTTCAATAAGGAGATAGAGATTCTGAAAAAAAAAAAAACCAGAAATCCTTGAAATGAAGGAAACAGTAAACCAAATTAAGAACTCAATAGGAAGCATCTCCAACAGAATAGATCACTTGGAAGACTGAACCTCTGACATTCAAGGCAAAATATATAATCTTGAAAAAATAAAGTTGACGCCAGTGAAGATGGTAACAAACCATGAGCAGAAGATTCAAGAATTGTGAGATAACATGAAAAGACCAAATTTAACAACTATTGGGATAGAGGAAGGCATAGAGGTTCAAACTACACAAATGGAAAATCTATTCAATGAAATAATATCATAAAAATTTCCAAACATGTAGAGTGAATTGGAAAATCAAATACAAGGAGAGTACAGGACAACAAATGAACAAAATCACAACAGATCCACACCAATGCACATCATAATGAAAAACACGTAGCATACAGGAGAAACAGAGTATTTTAAAAGCCACAAGAGAAAGGAATCAGATTATATATGGGGGAAACAAACCAGGATCTCTGATTTCTCATCAGAGAACCTGAAAGCTACAAGATCCTACAACAACATATACCAAGCTCTGAAAGAAACAGATGCCAACCAAGAATCATACCCAGCAAAATTAAATTTTGATTAGCAATTGAATTTCAATTTAGATGCTATTTTTATGATAAAATATAAACCTTCCATGATACACAAAAGTTAAAAGAATTTACAACTAGAAGGCCTGAACTACAGCACATCCATAGTAAAATATTCCATGAGGAGGAAATGAAAAAGAATGAAAATTAGAAAAGTGAAATATCACTCTAAAGGAAAAACCCATCAAAGAGAAACCAAATCAAGTTAAATACCAAAAATAACTAGGAATACAATTCATGTCTCAATAATAACCCTGAATGTTAATTTCCAAAACTCAGCCATCAAAAGACTGGCAGATTGGATTTAAAAACAAGATCCAACAAAATGCTGCCTCCAAGAGACTCATCTCATAGGAAAAGACACCCATAGACTGAAGGTGACAGGTTGAAAAAAATATATCTCTTGGGCTGGGGCTGGGGCTCAGTGGTGGAGTGCTCACCTAGCACCTGTGAGGACCTGTGTTTGATCCTCAGCACCACATAAAAATCAATAAATAAAATAAATGTATTGTTTCAATCTACAAAAAAAGTATTTTAAAAAAACATACCACTCACATGGACTGTGGAAGCAAGCAGGGGTTTCCATCCTTACATCAAATAATGTGGACTTCAAGTGAAAGTCAATCAGAAGGGATAAAGGAGGACCTTTCATACTGCTTAAGGGAAATATACACCTACAAGACAGAACAATTATAAATATTTATGCCCCAAACAATGGATCATCTATGTTCAAACAGACTCTTCTCAAGTTCAAGGGCCAAGTAGACCACAAGACCATAATTCTGGGTGACTTTCACACACCTCTTTTACCACTGGATAGATCTTCCTAACAAAAGCCAAACAGAAAATACAGAACTCAATAATACAATCAATATCTTAGATTTAACTGGCATACATAGACTATTTCATCCTTTAACAGGTGAAGACACTTTCTTCTCAGCAGCAAATGGATCCTTCTGTAAAATATACCATATGTCATGCCAAAAAGCAACTCTAAGCAAATACAGAAAAGTAAAGACACTACCCTGCATTCCATCAGATTATAATGGAATGAAATTAGAAATCAATGATAAAAATAGAAGCTACTCCAACACCTGGAGACTAAATAATATGCTAATAAATGAACAATGGGTTGCAGAAAACATCCAAAAGGAGATTTAAAAATTCTTAGAGGTGAATGAGGACACAGATACAACATGTCAAAATCTCAAAGACACCATGAAGACATTACTAAGAGGAAAGTTCATTGCATGGAGTTCATTCCTTAAAAAAAGTAAAAGTCAAATAAATGACCTAAAATTACATCTCAAAGCCCTAAGAAAAAAATGAATCAACACCAAAAGCAATAAAGGACAGAAATAATTAAAATCAGAGCTAAAATCAAAGAAATTGAAACAAAAGAAGCAATTAAAAATTGACAAAGTGACTGGGAATTGAACTGCCATTTGACCGAACTATCCCACTCCCCAGTCTATACCCAAAGGACTTAAAAACAGCACACTACAGGGACACAGCCACAATAATTTTAGCAGCACAATTCACAATAGCCAAACTGTTGAAAAACCTAGATGCCCTTCAGTGCATGAATGGATGAAGAAAATGTGGCATCTGTACACAATGGAATATTACTCAGCAAAAAAACAGAATAAAATCATGGAATCTGCAGGTAAATGTATGGCATTGGAGAATATAATGCTAAATGAAGTTATTCAAACCCCAAATAACAAATGCTGAATGTTTTCTCTGATATAAGAAGGCTGACTATACTGGGGTAGGGAGGGGAAGCATGGGAGGAATAGATGAATTATATTTCGGTCAGAGGGATGGGAAGGGAGGGGGCAGGGATTAGCAAGGATGATGGAATATGATGGACATCATTATCCATCGTACATTTATGAAGACATGAATTGGTGTCAACCTACTTTACAGAGATATGAAAAATTGTGCTGTACATGTGTAGTAAGAATTATAATACATATTGCTGCCATATATATTTTATACATTAATTTTTTTTAAATTTTCAAAATGAAAAGTTGGATCTTTGAAAAAAATAAATACACTTGATAAACCCTTATCCATACTAATGTAGAGAAAGAGAAAAACTCAAATTACATGATGAGAAAGGAAATATCACCATGAACACTAGAGAAATACAGAAGATAATTAGAAATTATTTTGAAAATTTGTACTCCAATAAAACAGAAAATACTGAAGACATCAACAAATGTCTACAATCATATAATTTAACCAAACTGAGTGAGGATGACATACACAGGTTAAACTGATCATTTTAAAGCAATGAAATAGAAGACACCACCAAAAGCTTACCAACCAAAACCAAAACGAAAACAAACAAAAAAAAAAAAGCCTATGACTCAATGGATACAAGACCGTTAAAGAGGAACTAACACCAATACTCATGAAATTATTTTGTAAAATATAAAACGAGGGAGCACTTCCAAACTCATTCTATGAGGCTAAAATCACCTTGATTTTAAAACCAGACAAAGACACATCACAGAAAGAAAACTTCAGACCAATGTCTCTAAAAAACAGCTGCAAAAATTCTGAATAAAATTCTGGCAAATCAATTACAAAAACATATAAAAAAGGCCATGCACCATGATCAAGTGGGATTCATCCCCATGATGCAAGGTTGGTTCAACATAGAGAAATCAATAAATATAATTCGTCACATCAGTAGATTTAAAGATAAAAATCATATGGTCATCTCCATAGATGCAGAAAAGCATTTGACAAAATACAGCACCCCTTCATGTTCAAAACACTGGAAAAACTGGGGATAACAGGAACTTACCTCAACATTGTAAAGGCTCTCTAATCTAAGCTCCAGGCCAACATCATTCTAATTGGAGAAAAATTTAAGGCATTCCCTCTAAAATCTGAACAAGAGAGGGATGCCCTCTCTCACCACTTCTATTTAACACAGTTCTTAAAAAACTGGCCAGAGCAATTAAATGAAAGAAATTGAACGAATAAGTACAGGAAAAGAAGAACTTATACTAGCACTATTTGCTGATGATATGATTCTGTACTTACAAGACCCCAAAAAACTCCATGAGAAAACTTCTAGAACTAGAATTCAGCAAAGTAGCAGAATATAAAATCAACACCCATAAATCAAAGGCATTTCTTTATATCAGTGACAAATCCTCTGAGAGGGACATGAGGAAAACTACCCCATTCATAATATCCTCAAGAAAAAGATACCTGGGAATCAAAAAAAGAGGTGAAGGATCCATACAATGAAAACTACAGAACCCTAAAGAGAAATCAAAGACCTTAAAAAATGGAAAGATCTACCTTACTCTTGCATAGGCAGAACTAATATTATCAAAATGACCTTACTACCAAAAGCACTATACAGATTTAATGCAATTCTGATCAAAATCCCAATGGCATTCCTCATGAAAATAGAAAAAGCAATTATGAAATTCATCTGGAAAAATAAGAGATTCAGAAGAGCCAAAGCAATCCTTAGCAGGAATAGTGAAGCAGGTAGTATTGCTATGCCAGACCTTAAACTATACTAAAGAGCAAGAGTAAAAAAAAAACAGCATGGTATTGGCACCCAAACAGGCTGGTAGACCAATGGTACAGAACAGAGGACACAGAGACCAACCCACAAAATTATAACTACCTTATATTAGACAAAGGTGCAAAAAACATGCACTGGAGAAAGGATAGCATCTTCAACAAATGGTTCTGGGAGAACTGGAAATCCATATGCAACAAAATGAAATTGAACCCCTATCTCTCACCATGCACAAAAGTTAACTCAAAATGAATCAAGGACCTAGAAATTAAGCCAGAGACTGCATCTAACAGAATCAAAGATAGGCCCTAATCTTCATCATGTGTGATTAGGCCCCCAACTTCCTTAATAAGACTCCTTTAGCACAAGTGTTAAAACCAAGAATCAACACATGAAAGGAATTCAAACTAAAAAGGTTTTTATCAAAAAAAAAAAAAACACATTAGAGAGCCTACATCCTGGGAGCAAATCTTGACTCCTCACACATCAAATAGAGCACTAATCTCTGGGGTATATGAAGAACTCAAAAATCTTAACACCAAAAAAACAAATACTCAATCAACAAATGGGCCAAGGACCTAAACAGACACTTCTCAGAAGAGGATATACAATCAATCAACAAATATATGAAAAAATGTTCATCATCTCTAGCAATCAGAGAAATGTAAATAAAAACTAAGATATCGGGGCTGGGGATGTGGCTCAAGCGGTAGCGCGCTCGCCTGGCATGCGTGCGACCCGGGTTCGATCCTCAGCACCACATACCAACAAAGATGTTGTGTCCGCTGAGAACTAAAAAATAAATATTAAAAAAAAAATTCTCTCTCTCTCTCTCTCTCTCTCTCTCTCTCTCTCTCTCTCTCTCTCCCCTCTCTCTCTCTTTAAAAAAAAAAAAAACTAAGATATCATGTCACTCCAGTCAGATTTGCAGCTATTATGAAGACAAACAACAGCAATGGTGGCTAAGTTGCTGGTGGGACTGCAAATTGGTGCAACCATATGGAAAGCAGTATGGAGTTTCCTTGGAAATCTGGGAATGGAACCACCATTTGACCCAGCTATTCCTCTTCTTTGACTTTACCCAAAGGACGTAAAAACAGCACACTACAGGGACACATCCACATCAATGTTTATAGCAGCACAATGCCCAATAGCTAAACTGTGGAGCCAACCTAGATGCCCTTCAGTAGATGAATGGATAAAAATCTGTGGCACATATACACAATGGAATATTACTCAGCACTAAAAGAGAATAAAAACATGGCATTTGCCAGTAAATGGATGGAGTTGAAAAATATTATGTTAAGTGAAGTTAGCCAATCCCAAAAAAACAAATGCCAAATATTTTCTCTGATATATGGGGGTGACTCACAGTTGTGTAGGGAGGAATATCATGGAAGGATTCAATTAATTCTAGATAGGGAAGAGGGGTGGGAGGAAAATGGAGGGGGAAGGAGATTAGCAAGGATGGTGGAATGTGACGGTTATCATTATACAACGATATTGTCAACATCATTATTCAAAATACATGTATGAAGACTTGAATTGGGTGTCAACATACCTTATATACAAAGAGATGAAAAATTGTGGTATATATGTGCATTAAGAATTGTAATGCAGAAAGAAATGAGTACATGTATAATGGCATAAATTGATGTGAACATACTTTATACACAGACATATGAAACATTGTGCTCTATGTGTTTAATAAGGAGTGTAATGCATTGCACTGTTATTGTGTATTTAAAAACAATAAATACTATATATATATATATATATATATATATTATATATATACATAAATTAAATCATAACATAAAAACATCTAAAAGAAAGAAATTGTGAGATAGGATGCATGTGGTGCTACACAACTCATATATCCAGTGGTCTAGAGACTGAGGCAGGGGGATCACAATTGTGAAACTGACCCCAGCAACTGAGTGAAACCCTGCCTAAATTAAAAAAAAATAGGCAATAGTAATTTTAAAAAATTAAATTAAGAAAAAATTTTAAATTTTTAGATTTTTTAAGTAAAATTTTAAAAAGGGCTGAGGATATAGTTCAGTAATAGGACACCCTGGAAATTCCATCCAGAAATAACTATTTCTGGCAATCAGCCACTTTTTGTTTGCCATATTGCATTCAGTTTGAAAATACTAAGAAACACCTTGTCAGCTTTATATCGATGTCACATAAATGTCACCTTTCACATATAAGCATATTTTTAAAAGGACACCTGCAGAATTTGAAAATAAATGCAAATTCAGATCAGCACATAAGAGACTGAATGATAAAATTCCTCCTTATAAAGATGGCCTCTTTTCTCAGGTTCATCTATGATAACACCCCATCAAAATTTCACCATGATTTCCTTTTCATTGAAGAAGGGACCAAAGCAAACAGTTTGAAAATTTACCATGGTAGAAGGGGAGTGAGATCAAGGGTCCCAGTTTATCCCTAGAAGGGATTTGCAGCATGATCTGCAAACTGTGGTTGCTAGCAGTTGAGCTCCTCTCTAGCCAGTCCCTGAGGGTAGACAGGACAAATGCAGTCCACCCAGCAGCCCTGCCTGAGCCCTCTCCCCACTACCTCAGTAATAACTCCAGGCCTGACCAGTTCTTTCTGAAAGGAGTATGTCCAGGCACTCAGAGTCCCAACATATTTCTCCATTCATGGACTCCATCCTAACCCACCAAGCTTTGAGAGAAATGGCAACTGTGCATGTGCAAATCTCCCTGGATCAGAAAGAAGGGTCTTCACATTGGTGTGTAAGTATTTCCCTGGGCTACAATCCCCACAAGGAGTGAAGCAAAAGGGGTCAAAACCCCAGCTCCCTGTTTCTTTCTAGAATAGGCTCACACCACCTTCTTGCAGTGAGCACGGGCAACCTGGGTTCTAACCAATTGTGTCAGGAATTCAGTCACCAGCCAAGTAGGAGACCTTCTTCAGCCTGAGCCCAACTGTGGGAAAGGCTCCTACCAAACAGGTGAAGGAGCTAGTCCTCCAATGACATGGATATGGAGAAAGACCCGCTCACACTGGGCTAGAATATAAGCTTAGTTCAGCCATTTTTAATAATATCATGGACTTCTTTAAAAGCTAACAGAGTAATGACCACTCTGGACAGATTTCCAAAGGAACTTGAACCAGTGTGTTCATAAATGGCTGCATGCCCATCACTGTTCCAGGATCCACAGGAGCCAGGACGAGGGAACATCTGAAGTGGCTTCTGGATAAGGAGACTCTTCCCAGCTGCAGGGCAGTCACCTACTCCCCTGAAAAACTACTTCCCCAACATGCACCTGCTCATAGGTCAACAGGTGGCTGATATTTACCAGATGCTCGAGAGACCTCAGATGAGCCAGGTGTGGGATGCTCATGTCAGGCAGAGCCAAAACAGCACCAGGAAAATCTCAGAGGGCATGAGAACCCCTAGGACATGCAGTCCACAGCGGGGACACTCAGCCCAAAGATATTCTGACAAAGTGTCTGGCCTGGGAAATAAAGGGAGAATACACATGCACACACACATGTGCACACATATTTTTACTGGAAATGGGGACAGGGGACTTGAATTTGAGGAATTCATTGATACATGTGTACAGGTTTAATCTGGGAGACGGGTTCTGGATCTGACATTTTGCTTTCCTTACATTTAGAACATTCAGGGGGAACCAGGCAAAAGGGCACACACCTGTAATCCCAGCCAGTCAAGAGGCTGAGGCCCAAGTTCAAGGCCAGTGTCAGCCTCTGTCTCAAGATAAATGATAAAAAGTAGGAGGGATGTAGCTCAGTGGGAAAGGACCTCTTTGTTCAATACACTATGCCCCCCTACCCCCCAAAAGAAAGAAAAGCTCAGGGGGGAAGAAAACCCTGAGACCCATGCAGATCCCAGCCCCCTTGGGTAGGAAAAGGGCCCACAGACTGGTGATTCTCACGGTCATGACACTCTGAAATCCACCACAGAAGAAATTCAGGGAGGAGACTTGAGCTGCCAATTTGTACAGGAGATACCCATGTGTTCCATAATAATAAAAAGAATCCAACATCTTTAGAAACCCAAGAAATGTGAAATAAAACCCTACCAGAGATAAAATGTAATAGTATCAATGAAGATAGGAAACAAAAGAATTCTAATAAACTCAAGGAGTTTAAGTGCTTCTTAACTATTTGTGGAAACTGTTTTGCTATTAAAGACACATGATAGACCCCCGTCGCAGGCACTTGCTGCAATCAGTTCATATGACTAGGATAATACATTAATAGTCATGGGATATTCAGCTTAAAAATAGTATGAAATACCATGTTATTACCTAACATGTACATTGTGAAGCTGTACTGTTACAATTATCTTCAAGGAATACGACCTCAATAAAGTCCACCCACGAACCCACGTGGATGTGAAAATCCTATACTTAATTGCAACAGAAAAGTCATTATCAATCAAACCCTAACCAGGCCAATGTCAGCAATGTAGCTAGACCCGCGGTCAGAATAAAAACTAAAAACTACCAGGGACATGGCTGAGTGGTAAGGCACCCTTATGTTAACTACAAAACAAAAAAACAAACTCCACAAAACTAGCTCAGGAATAAGCAAGGTCCCTGTTCACTGCAGCTCCCCTCCTGCAGGAAAACGGTGTTTGGAGATTGGAATTTTTTTTTTCTTTTGGTACCTGGCATTGAACTCAGGGGCCCTCGACCACTGAGCCCCATCCCCAGCCCTAATTTGCATTTTATTTAGAGGCAGGGTCTCCCTGAGTCTCTAAGTGCCTCACCCACTTGCCAATGCTGGTATTGACCTCGCAGTCCTCCTGCATCATCCCCCTACCCCCAGCCACTGGGATGACAGGTGTGCGCCACCCCCTGGCTTGGTGTTGATTATTCTCTGGTTTCACCTGTCAATCACCACAGCCCAGGAAGATGCCAGGCAGCCAAGCTCACCTGCCACTTAGGACTGGAGCAGGGGCTGAGGCTGCCCCACGGGATGGGGAGGCTGGAGGGGTCTCCACCACTGTCAACGCTCTCCACCTGGCTGGCCATGGGGACTGAGGGGCGCTGTCCCCAATGGGCTCGGGCCTGTGGACGCAGAGAGCCCCCAGAATCGGTTGGCCAACTCAGGTTACTGCCACAGTGGGTCCCACCTGATGGCCTCCCTGCCCCGGCTGCCTCCGGAGTTTCCCTGTCCAGGCACCAGGTGCCACTGCACACTCACCAAATCCTGGTGCCCAGCAGCCAAGCCTGCCCTGGGGAGCTTCAGTCCCTGCATGGCAGGCCCATGCGGGATCCCTGGCACAGAGTGAAGCCTGGAGTCCAAGGAATCCTAGAAGTACTGACCACTGAGAAATAAATCCCACCCCAAGCGCGGAGGCCCGCCCCCTGCTCGCTGGCTGCGCTCAGGATTGGACAGCGCTCAGCACGTGTGCTCATGATTGAACAGGGCATCAGTCAGTCCCGCTCTCCCCAGCCTGAGCCCAGCAAGCCTTCTTTTTGAGTGACAGCGGGTGATATACACTTCAGGCAAGAAGCAGGCCAGAATGGCAGGGTTTGAGTGCAGCTTTTTTTTTCCTTTCCTTTTGGGGTCTGGGCATTGCGTTAGCGTTAGTGTGACCAGAATTCTTAGTTTTTTTGGGTTTTGATGTTAGGAAATTGAAGTCATTTCTTGAAAGTTTCACCACCTGGGCCTCCTCCTATAATAAGACCACCCAGAGCGTCTTCCAGAGGCTGACTTGTCCTCTGTTCATCTGGGAACTGTCCAGTGCCATCACTGGTGGAGGCTCAGGTGGGGGGGCGGGGGGAGGCTGGCAGGCCCCCTGGAGGAGGTTCCCACCGGGTTGGCAGTATGAGAGCTGATGTTCCTCCAGCTGAGTTGAATCTGTATCTGGAGCCCACATTGAGCTGGAGGCAGAATAAGGAGATCAGCACAGAAGAGACCCCAGAGCGCAGACCTGGGTAAACCCCAGCTGCACTCGGGCTCCCTCTCCCTCTGGCCACTGGGGGTTGAATTCAGAGGACTCAACCTCTGAGCCCCTTCCCCAGCCCTAGCTTGAAGTTTAGAGACAGGGTCTCACTGAGTTGCTTAGCACCTTGCTTTTGCTGAAGCTGGCTTTCAATTCGCCATCCTCCTGCCTCAGCCTCCCTAGACGCTGCAATGACAGATGTGTGACACTTCTTTTTTTTCTTTCTTTCTTTTTGAGTGAAATGCCTGTGGTGGCCACAGGATAACAGCCTTGCACAGATCAAGGCCACCCTAGGTGCTCTCCCTAGCTCCCACCAGTCCCCTGGATCCCAGGCAATGTAATCCTGCCTCCTCCAAAAACCAGAGACCCCCTGCCCAGATGTGCATCCTTAGTATCAGCTGAATACTCTGCACTTGACAAAAAAAAAGAAAGAAAAGAAAAAGACAGACCCTACCTGCTTGTCTTGATGCAAACAAAGCCAATGTGTTTCCAAAGCGAGCTCTGGTCTTGTCCCCCCAGTTAGTGGCGCAAAAAGTCACATAATACAGAGAAGACTTCTCATTAAGGGGGGCTCCAGGGTCTGTCTATTAATGAAAAACAATTTGGGTTTGATTGGGAGTCCAGGAAAGCCAATTCCAGGTTTTCCTAATTTGGTAAATAACTCCATAGATTCGAATGCACCCTGCTCCTCTCTGCCTTAATTAATCATAGAGGCCTTGAGGTTACCTGTCCCCTGGGACCCCAGCTCCTGCAGATGAAAGTGGGGGGGTCCTTTGTTCTCCATGCAGCACCCTGAACCTCCAGGTTCCCTTCAGACTCCAACACCTTTGGCAGCATCCAATGGGGGAGCGATTTAGAAAATTCTGTAATGTACCTAAAGACATTGCCTCATCCGAGTGTGATTCTATCAATTTGGTCCTATGGTCCTGTTTAGTATGTTTTATGTTTTTTTCTATTTTATTGGTTCTTCTTAGTTATACATGACCATAGAGTCCATTTTGGTAAAATTATCCAAACATAAAATAATCCTTATTCCCCTTAGGACCCCATTCAAGTGGGTGAGCATGATTGTTACTGTATTCTGGATAAATGCCGTTTTGACTTGAGTGAAAGGGAATCTCAGTGCAGTTTTAACTTGCATTTCCCTAATTGCTAGATACATTGCCTTTTCAGTATTTATTTTTTAAAATATATTTTCTAGTTGGAGTTGGACCCAATACCTTTAATCTATCCATTTATTTTTCTGTGGTGCTGAGGAAGGAACCCAGTACCTTGCAAGTGGTAGGTGAGCACTCTATGGCTGAGCCACAGGCCTAGCCCCCATTTTCAGTATTTTTTACTTTTGTTTCTCAGTAACAGCAGACCACGTCCTTGGGGAACCAGTTTGGCTGCATTTGTGAATTGGGAACATTTCTCTTGAAGAAAGACTGAGAAGGTCAAGGCACATGCCCAGGATTCCAGGGATGAGAAGTACATGGTTGTCTTGCCCATGATGAGGAGAAGATTATGTGGGTGAAAAGAGGGAAAGAGCTGGGGTCACCTTTGGGCCAGAACCTCTCCTTCCCCCATGAGGGAAATTATTCTTGCTTTTAGTTTTCTTAACCCAAATGAGAGATTTTCCTAAGCTACCAGTGTCACTAAATATATGTCCCTAGATTGAGCTCAGAGGCAAAGAAAAGTGAATAACCAACCCAGTGGTTCCAATAACCAACAAGCTAGACCTTGGGCTCCTTGGGGGCAAAACACTGGGTTTTACCCAATAATTAACAATCCAACAGCACCCGACACCCAATTAATGGGGGACAGAGAATTGGATCGGTGGGTGTGGGGCCTGTGGGTGGCCAGCTGCAGGAGCTTGCCTCTGGGTGCATTCCTTGCATCTGGGAGGTTTTTCAACACCAATGAGATAAACAAAGTGGTGAGAACACTGGCAAAACCCTCTGTGATATTCTAGCCAGGAAAATTCATAAGCACTTTAAAAGCATCTTAATGTTTACCCTCAGTCAAATGTGCCTCTATCCAAATGAAACCATTTGAAAAGAGTTGTCAACATGAAACGTTTCTGAAATCTACTGGTTTGTGGATCACTGCAAATCCATATGAGTCCATGGCTAAATACATAAGTAAAAATAGAAATCTAATAATGAGCATTCTCTTAAGACTTTCATCCTGAAAACACTGCCCTATTTGCTTTGATAACTAAATGATCATTTAATAGTTCCTCTATCAACACTTGAGTTCCATAAAGAAGTGTGGAACATTTCTGGTTGGGACAGAAATGTTGAGATACCAACAAGAATGTTTCACTGAACCTCAAAGGAGAAGGTTTGTAAATAACCAGAATGCAGGAATGCCCACAAAACTTGAAATGAAAAACAAGGGACTGGGGTTGTGGCTCAGTGACAGAGCACCTGCCTAGCACTAGTGAGGCACTGAGTTTGATCGTTGGCACCACATAAAAAAGAAATATATAAAATAAAGATATCCTGTCCAAATAAAAACTATTTTAAAAAATAAAGATCAGATTTAAAAGAAAAAAGAAAAGCAACTCCCTGCAATGGAGCATTTCTCCTAGACCAGCTTCCTGGACCCCCATATACTAGCTTAGAAAAATGGGTGAGAAATTACAGAACTCTGCTCTGGCCCCATCTCTAGTCCAGCCCCACTTAAATGTCCCTCTCCAAATAGCAACACATCAGACCATGTATTTTTTTATCTCCCTTTAGAGCTTACTCACATTTTTCCTTTCTTTCTTCTTGTGGTGCTGGGGATTGAACCTAGGACCTTGTGCATGCAGGGCAAGCACACTACCGACCTCACTGAATCCCTGGCCCCTCACGTTTTTTCCTGAATGTGCATCTGTTTTCTAAATAGGTCTGCTCATGCACCTGACAATGATGAAGTTGTTTTCTGCTTTGAAAATAAAGGAACCTACTTTTTCTGAGCTGATGTCCCTCACTCTCCCTGAAATCCCTTCCCATTACACAACCTCGCACAGCAAAAGTCAGACTTGAGCTTTGTAATTGTGTGGGGTTTTTTATTGTTTGGGGTCTGATATCACATATATCACTGGAGGGAGGTAACTAGCAGCCATGCAGATTTTTTAATAAGCAAAGGACAAGGTTTGGTAGCACATGTCGTTAAGGCCAGGAATTTGGAAGGCTGCTTCAGGAGGATCTCAAGACAGAGGCCACAGTTGGCCTCTTAGCAAGACCCTGCCTCAAAATAAAATATTCAAAGTTCTGACACTGGGTGAGTCTTCATGAACAATGAAGGGTCAGAATTCCTGTTTCAACAGTCTCCCCTTAGGATGCTGTGTGTAGGTGTGTGACTGTTACCTTCCAACAGGACCTAGAGCTGTTGCTGGTGTCCACCTGTATTAATAAATAGATCAAATGAAGTGAGTAAATAAGTAAAGCAATAAAAAATCTGACATTGTTGCTGGTTGTGATCCCAGAGATACAAAGGTTATGTTGTGATTCTTGGATATTGTGTTCTTGCAAGAGTGAATTTTAGATAATACATAAAATGTAATCAAAGTAGAGCAAAGTTTATTGGCCCAGAAATCACTATCAAGAAAGGGGGAGAAAAACAGTGAGTCTTCTCTGACATCTCTAGGCCTCACACCCCTTCGATCCTCAGGTTTATGGGAGATGCTGTGGGTGATTCCAGAGGCCTGCCCATGGACCAATTCCTACTCTTAACTGGCAGTAGGATGACATCGTGTTTGTAGGTTCCTAGTCCACATGGTCTTGTCCAGAGACACCAAAGCAAAACCTGTGTGTGTGTGTGTGTGTGTGTGTGTGTGTCTTTGTGAATTTTACTATAATAAAAATTTTATTATGGCAGCTATTATAAAGACAAACAACAACAAGTGTTGGCAAGGATGTGGGGAAAATGGTACACTCATACACTGCTGGTGGGACTACAAATTGGTGCAGCCAATATGGAAAGGAGTATGAAGATTCCTTGGAAATCTGAGAATAGAACCACCATTTTACACAGCTATCCTGTGGAGCCAACCTAGATGCCCTTCAGTGGATAAATGGATAAAAAATATGCATATATATACACAATGGAATTTTATTCAGCAATAAAAGAATAAAATCATGTGTGTGGGGGAGATTATTGTCTTGTTCTCTTGGTTTCTGACTTGTAGGGAATAGAGTTTTTCTGAGATTCTCACCAGTATCTTAGCCTTTGTCAAAGGGGTATTGCAACTTACTTCTGTTTCTTGCTGTCTAACTTTTTTTTATTTAACTTTTGTGGTTTTCCAAAATGAGGTATGAGGTAGAAGTAGATTTTAAGTGGATATTTTAAATGTAGGAGTTCACTAATTACTATTAGAAGCAACAGATGAGATCAGTACAGTAATAAAATTTAATATAATCAGTTATTTATGTGCATAGGAAAATAAGTAGCAAACATAAAATTAAAGAAAGTTCTAATGACCATAATATCAAAAGCAAAATACTTGGGAATTTTTCAAGAAATGTGAACACTTGAACATTTAACATGGCTTGTTTTTAGAAAATGTACCATTATCCCTAAGCCACTGTCTTTTTTTTTGTGGTGACCTTAACTCATAGAAAAAAGATGGGAATTAAAAGTTTCCCCTGTGATCCTGAGGACAGGACTAAGGTATGGTCTACCAGTGAGCTCTATCATCATCCCATTCTTATTTTTCTTTGAGATATGGTCTTGCGAAGTTAGTGAGGTTAGACTAAAAGTTGTGACCCTCAAGGCTCGGCTTCCAGAGCAGCTGGGGTTACATGCATATGCCATCATAACCCTGGTAGGGATCAGCCCTTTTTGTTTTCTTTAGTTGTCATGGACAGAGTACCTTTATTTTATATATTTATTTTCATGTGGTACTGAGGATTGAACCCAGTGCCTCACATGTGCTAGGCAGGTGCTCTAACCCTGAGCCCCATCCCCAGGGATTAAATCATTGACTTAGTATTATAGGTTGGCTCAGGATAATATCTAGGTTTGCAAACCTGTATAATGTCCCCATTTTGTGAGTAGAAGGTAGAGGCCACAATGAGAGAAAATGTCTATACTTATCCTTGGAAGAGGAACATCAAATGTGGATTTTCCTGCAACTTAGTATTTGAGGATTTACCAGATATTAAAAATTTAAGCAAAAGAGACATGAGGTCAAGAATCTGAGGGAGGTGGACTAGGTATTTCAAATTGTGAGGCATCAGACTGAGAAATACAATGCTAAGCTACATGGGTATGGAGAATAGTGTCCCTCACATTTAACTGTAGGATCACAGAAGATATATAAGAAAATAAACCATTTACTGGGTACATTTTAAAAAGATGATCATGGGTAGGACTTGGTCAGAAGTCATCATTATCACACTCCACCCACATGCCCACACACATTAGTTTCCTTTTACCTCTTCCCGTCTTTAGCAGTCAAGTCAACATCCACTCCTCAAGGTGCATCCTTCCATGAAGAGAAAGGACTGAGCCACAGTACCTTGAGGATCAAAATGGGCAGATCTTTGCCTACCTTATGGCAGAAACTAGCAAAGGAATGGCAGAGTTCAGGAACATCTCTGTCTCTTTTCTCTCACAAACAAATATCTAGAGATTTCAATTATAAATTGATGGATGAAGTGAACTTGGGTGTATTTGGAACACTGAAAATAAAAATGTTCAGCCGCCTAATGTCTTATTTCTTTTTTTGTTTTTGTTTTTTAATGCTGTGGATTGAGCCCAGGGGCACTCAACCTCTCAGCAACATTCCTGATCTTTTTTTGTAATTTAGTTAGAGACAGTGTTTCACTAAATTGCTTAGGCCTTTCCTAAGTTGTTGAGGCTGGCTTTATATCAGCCTCCAGATACACTGGGATTACAGTCATGCACCACCACACCTTGCTAAGGTTTCATTTCATTATTTGCACAAGAACAGTTTTTCATGTAATATAACCTACTGAATGCTCTCAAAATATTGCACTTTGTGAAATATTCAAAAAGATATCTTATTAACTTTATATTAACAAACTTAAAGAATATGATTTTTCTTATGCCTTGGCTTCTTTTCACTTGATAAAATCAGGCTAGGATATAGTTTTCTAGTTTCTTTATTCTTTTTTTTTGGGGGGGTGTATACTAGGGATAGGTCCCAGTATCACTCAACCACAAAGCCACTTCCCCAGTCATGTTTAATTATTTTTTTAGAAACAGGGTCTCACTGAGTTGTATTGGTCCCTATTAATTTGTTGAGTCTGTCTTTGAACTCGTGAGTTTCCTGCCTCAGCCTACCAAGCCACTGGGATTGCAGGGATGTGCCCCCATTCCAAGTTTCTTCATTCTTTTGTAGTTGTTGCTTTCTTTTGTTACATAAATTCAAGTTGAATAACAGTATGTTTAACAATACAGATATAGAGAAAAGCCAGTGATGTAGGTAAGCAATTGAACATATCCACCAGAATGTAGATGACATATTCACCATGGTGTATTACTCAGCCATCAATACAAACTCCTCTAATGGTCAGCAAAATAGATGAAATTGGTTGATGTCATGCCAAGGGAAGAAATACACAATAGTGTCACATCTCATACGTTAACTAATATAATATCATGTGCAAGTACAATAGTGATTAGTATGGCTGAGGAGTGTGTGAAGGGCATCAAAGGCAGAAGAGGGTGTTTGGATATTATGAATACATGTATATGCATATATATAAACATGACACTGAATCCCAAAAGTATGTGCAATTGCTATGTGATGATAAAACCCACCATCTCTCATAATTATCAAATTCTGCACTAAGAACAGAATCCTGCTGTCTTGGAATTTCCAGTATATGATGCGATATTATTGATGATGCTCCCTGATAACCCGGAATCCCTACACATCCATTCTATTTTCTTCCTGGCTCTGAACATAGAGTATACAATGTGTTTCTGCATCTGGAATCATCTCACATATCCTAAAGTCCTCCAGCTTATCTGTGTTATTGGAGAATATTCTTTTGTTTCTGGGGTTTCAACCCAGGGTTGCCTTACCAGTGACAGAGATCCACCATCATTTTCTTTTTCAGTTTTAAGACAGAATGTTACCAAACCACTAAGGCTGGCCTTCACATTTTGGCAACACTGCCATATACATAATCCTCATTTTAAAGTTGAGTAATAAGTGAGGTGTGGAGGCACATTTCTTTTGTCATGCTAGGGACTCAATAGGCTGAGGGAGGAGAGTCACTATCTTGGAGCCAGCCTCGCATCTTGGTGACACCCTCTGCACCTTAAAAGACCTTGTCTCAAAATAATTGTAAAAAAAAACTGAAAAGGTTATATATGTATGTTGATACATTTATGTGTAAACACAATGAAAAATCTCTCTTTCTCTATTATCTGTAATATACCATAGGTTCTTCTTCCTGAGTTACTCTTTGGAAATTTAGGTTGTGGATAGTATGCTGGTTAACTTGGGAAGGTAGATATTCCTAAAGATGGATTTTATTTCCTTAAATTGTTGAAGATGTTAATGTCAGCTGTCCATTTGAGTGGATTGAGGTACCCAGAGAATTGGTGTGGAAGATCTCTGCAGGTGTCTGAGTGTTCTTCCAGAAGGCTGAGTCAGAAAGCATGGAGGATACCTGTAATGAACATATATAGTGGTGTTCAATAGGTTTGATTTGGAAAAAAGCAAGAGAAGCAGTCACATGCTTATGCTCCAAGCTTCTTGAAGTCCCCTTTGTGGACTTGCACCATTGGCTCTACCAGGGTCTTTTTAAAAAAATTTATTTGTTTTAGTTAGTTATCCATGACAGTAGAATGCATTTATATACTTTGATATATCATACATAGATGGGATATAATTTCTCACTTTTTCTGAGTATACATATTGTAGAATCACATGGGTCATACAGTCACATACATACATAAAGTAATAATGTCTGTTTCATTCTCTTATTACCATTTCCCCTGCCTTCCCCTCCTTTCACTTTCCTCTACCTAATGTAAGTTAATGCGATTCTTTTTTCTTTTGCATTACACTTCTTAATACACGTATATACTACAATTTTTGTATCCTTTATAATGTAATGTATGTTGACACCCAATTCAAGTCTTCATACATGTATTTTGGATGTATGACACATTCTACCAGCCTTGCTAATCCCCATCCCCCTCCCTTTTCCTCCCACCCCTCTGCCCTATCTAGAATTCATCTATTCCTCCTATGTTCCCCCTTCTTAGTCCATTATGAGTCAGCCCCCTTATGTCAAGGAAATATTTGGCATTTGTTGGTTTATTTCATTTTAGAGGGGGGGCATTGGCTAACTTCACTTATCATTATCTTCTCAAACTCCATCAATTTACATGCAAATGCCACGATTTTATTCTTGTATTGCTGAGTAAAATTCCATTGTGTATTTATGCCACATTTTTTTTATCCATTCATCCACTGAAGGACATCTATGTTGGCTCCAAAGTTTAGCTATTGTGAATTGTGGTGCCATAAAATTTTATGTGGCTGTGTCCTTGTAGTATGATGTTTTTAAACCTTTGTGCTTAGACTGAGGAGAGGGATAGGTGGGTCAAATTGAGGTTCCATTCCCATATTTCCCAAGAATCTCCATACTACTTTCCAAATTGGCTGCACCAATTTGCAGTCCCACCAGAAGTGTATGAGTGTGCCTTTTCCCCACATCCTCACCAACACTTATTGTTGTTTGTCTTCATAATAGCTGCATTCTGACTAGAGTGAGATGATATCTTAGAGTAGTTTTGATTTGCCTTTCTCTGATTCCTAGAGATGATGAACATTTTTTTATATATTTATTGATTGTATATCTTCTCCTGAGAAGTATCTGTTCAGGTCCTTAGGCCACTTGTTGATCAGGTTATTAGTTTTTTCATCTACCAGGATCATTTAAGTCCTCTGTCCTGGACCACAGCTGTTTCATTTGCTTCCTCATATTGTGAAGGTTCCAGCTTCTTGGCCTGAGCTGTTACCAGTTTCCCAGTGTTGCCATCCTGCAGGCAAAAATGTGGTGACTATTACTCCCATGATTATGTGAGTAAATATAATAAGCTCCCTTCTGTATACATATGTACATTTTTTATGTATTCTATTTTTCCAAAGAATCCTAAAAATACAGGCATATTCTCAATGTCTGGGTCATATTGAATCTCTAGTTATAATTTTTTGAAAAAATCCTTATAGTTTTTTAAATGTCTATTCAAATTTATATTCCTGGCAAGGATGTCCAAATGTTTCCTTTTCTGCATATCCTCTGCAGTATGTGCTACCTACCAACATTTTGAGGATTGAGCCCACAAGCGTGTGGTTATATCTCATTGTGATATAACCTGAAAGCATAAAAATTCCAGAAGAAAATGAGAATTTTTTTTCCATTGATGTTGAATAGACCATTTTGCCATTGGTGTTGATAGAATATGCAGAGACTGGGCAAGGAAAAACAGCTGAGACTATATAAAGCTAAAAATGCTTCTATACAGCAAAGGAATCAATCAATGAAATGTAAAGTACACTGGGTTAAAGAAAACTGATTATAGCCCCATGTCTGATAAAGCTCAACATCCAAAATATAAGAAACTTACACAACTCACCAAAATTTAATATAAACCCCTCATAACCTAATTTAAATATGTTAAAATACTTAGATTCTGCCCTAAAAATTAAAAAAGTGTGTAAAGACATGAAAGTTACTCAAGATCACGTATTAGGCTACATAAAATGATAATTTAGTTTTTCTGCTTTATTTGTCTCTCAGGAGTATGGGTGCACACTCTCCATCCTTCATGGGGCATCTTGAGATCAATTAGCAAAATGCCAGGTTCTCATTTTCCCACATTATGCTTCCTCATTATTCCAAGTTAATGGGCAAGAAAACCTCGAGCCTGGAAAACAACAAAATATAGATAAAATGCTAGATAATCATCAACTTTGAAAATTACTTCAGAAATCAATAGAATACATTAGTAGACCCAGATGTGAAGAAATGTAAAATAGACCTACAAATCAACATTTAACTTTACAGCTGCTCAAAAAATACATGCAGTTATGCTGATATGGGAGCACATGCCACTAATCTTGACTACCTTGAGGCCACAGGAGGAGGAGGATTTAGGCTAAGGAATTTGAGGCCAAAATGGCAAAAACCTAGCTCTAAAAATTGACCCACGAAAAAACCAAACCATAATCACATTTTCAAAAAGGAGCCTTCACAGGTGATTTCTATGAAACATGTAATTAGGATCAGTAACTATAATTCATGATCACGTCTAAATGTAGAAGAAGAAAATTGACTAATTCTTTCTGTGAGGCCAGAAATACCAGCTAACACAGCATAAGAATGGAAATTGCAGACCATCTTTTTATAGATGTTGACTCAGATATTCAAACCCCTAACAAACTGAGAACCACAACAAAAAGAATGATTGGACTTCATGACCAAGAGGGACATTGTCATATGGGAAGTTTCCAAAAATCATTTGGATAGAGCAAAGTTTTTGGCAAATCACTTATCAAATTACTGTAAAACTTATGGACAATTATGACCAGAGAAAATTTCTTTTCCAATCCACTTAAGGGCAGCTATGAACTGTTTTCATATTTAAAGGCGTGAACTGAAGTGTTTCACAATTTAGTTTTAGAAAAAGATAAAAATGTTTCCTTTTCTGACTTCTAAATATTGTTTGAGAATATTAAACAGTATTTTCACCAAAAATCAAATAGCATATGAAGATGATACTATTATTTTTATAATGTTTCTAAGCAATTTCCATAAACTAATGAAACCTAAGAATTAGTTCAATAATTTCAGGGTCAACATTAAATCATTTAAATTATATACAGTAGCAATGAGCAGTGTTAAAATCACAAATATAGGAAAATAATTTAAATGAAAGTATTAACAAAAGAATTGTTCACTGCAAAGCAAAAAGTAAAGGTGAAAATAAAATGCAAAAAGATCATGGAAACAAAATGGGAAATCTGTTAATATTAAATGATTAAAAGTTTGATTTTGGGTTTTAAAGGTTGATGGGCTTCCTCCAGACTAGCCCTCGGGGTGGGGCTGGCCTTCCTCCTCCCTCTGGCCTGGCATGGTGCCGAGCTTCCTACTCTGGTCGAATATATATTCTATATATGTCAATTAAGTTATTAATTGTGTTATTCAGCTCTATAGTTTCTTTGTTCAACTTTTGTTTGGAAATTCTATCCAGTGGTGAGAAAGGTGTGTTAAAGTCACCCCAGATCATGTTGTGGTCAATTTGACTCTTCAACTTGAGAAGAGTTTGTTTGAACATAGGTGCGCCATTGTTTGGGGCATATATATTTATGATTGTTATGTCTTGTTGGTGTATTGTTCCCTTGAGCAGTAGGAGATGTTCTTCTTTATCTATTTTGATTTACTTTGGCTTGAAGTCTACTTTATTTAATATAAGTATGGAGACCCCTGCTTGCTTTCAAGGTTCATGTGAGTGGTATGTGTTTTCCCAATCTTTCACCTTCAGTCTGTCTTTTCCTGAGTCTCCTGGGGGCAGAATATGGTTGGATTTTTTTTTAATCCAGGCTACTAGCCTATATCTTTTGATTGGTGTGTTTAAGCCACTAACAGTTAAGGCTATTATTGAGTCATGATTTGTATTTCCAGGCATCTTTGTTTATTTTTGCTACTTGAAGTGTTAATTATTGTTTAATTTTTAATTTGTATCTTCATATAGGATCCAGCATTTTAATTTAACATGTGTAGTGATCAAATCTGTGCATCTTCTACCTTCTAAAATATCATTTTGATGTTTGAAACGTGAACTTTTTTTAGAATGTCCACAGTCTAATAATTACTTATACATTTCAAATTATGGGCTATAAAACCTAAGAGTTACTTTTCCTTCTTAACAGCTTTTTGGCACTCCTTGCCAACTGTCTCTTATAACAGATATAAAAAGATTTTCTCTTTTGTGGTTCTTTGTGATCAACTTTCTCAGCTTCAACATATGAGTGCAAACATACAGGATTTGGGAAATATGAAAAATCACTAGAAAAAGACAGTCTCCCATGGTAAATCCAGAAAAAAGAATATAAATTTAAAAACTGTAAACTATAATCCCAGTGCTTTGTAAGGCTAAGACAGGAGGATGCTGAGTTCAAATCCAGCAACAGCAGGGCCCTGAGCAACTTGGTGAGATTCTGTCTCTAAATAAAATACAAAATAGGAGTGAGGATGTAGCTCAATGTTTGAGTGCCCATGAGTTTAATCCCTGGTACCCCCCAAATATATTAGGGTTCACATTTAATCACTAGGCCTTAGTTATTTTTGGTGAGATCTATATATAAATATCATATGCCAATTCTTATGAATTTATTTTATGTAAGTCAAATATTATATAAATATTTTTACAGTATAGGCTTAAATTGATCTATATTATCATGTAAAAAATAACTTAAAAATTGCTTTAGATGTAGCTGAATGCCTGCAATCCCATTGGCTCAGGAGTCAGAGGAATGCAAAGCCAAAGATCAGTAACTTAGCAATATTTTTCCCCAATATAAAAAATGGCTGGTGAGAGAGTTTAATGACTAAGTGCCCTGGGTTCAATCTGGGGTACAAAGGAAAGGAGAAGGGTTTTAAAATTGCCTTGTTTCAACAACAAAAACAAATGTGAAACTTAAAACCAAAAACTGCATTCTATCACTTTTCTGTGACACACAGAATCTGCTTTATTTGATTTTAAACATTTGAATCTTACACAATCCAAGTTTTCTAACACTCAATAAATGACATGTTTTAATCACGTGGGTCTCCAGGCCATTGGATAAATTTAAGGTCAGTGTAGCTGAGGAATCTGCAGTCATACAAACTGGAGTGTGCAGGTGCCATGAATTTGCAGTAATACTCAAGAACTCATGGATGGGTTGTTCATTGCCTTGAAACTGCTGGAGAATTGTTTTCTGATGGTAAATTTCTGTATCAGTATTGGGAAGAACTTAGACCCTTTCCTGATAGTATGCTTCAAAGAAAGGGACACAATTTCATGCAATAATGAGAACTAAACTTCATACAGGTAGTGGCTAGGAAAAAGCACAGTCTGGTCATTCTGCTAGCTCCAGTTTTGAACCACAATCATCACTAAATGATGTGCATCAAGTATGATTAAAATTGTGTAAATGTACCATGGTAGTGTTGTGAAGAAATATCTATAGTAATGTCCATGCTAAGATACCATTGTTGTTAGGAAGCATCCTAGAGAATGGGAATGATTCATAGATGACTGAAATCCTGAGCTATGTACCTTCCCAGATGTGCACATTATGCCTGGCACAACATAGTCCAGGAGATCATGAGACATAACACAAGCTCTCTGACATCAAGGAGGTAATCTGAGAAACACCCCTCAAACAAGGGTCTATGGAGTGATACTTCCAGCTTGGTCCATAGATGCTCTATTGTACTGGGCACTCATGTCCTTTATGCACTGAAGAAATCAAGCTGCCCCCTAGAGTGGGCATTCTGTGTGGAAAAATATGTAAATCACAGGGAATCTAACACAGATTTCTGAAATAGGTTACATTTGAAGAATTCACATATGGTAAGAAGAAGGAAAGGCCAAGGGAGGAGATGAGAAAAAACAGATCACACATGAAAAAGAAATTTTCAAAAAAAAAATCAGAAGTTTTGTTTGTTAGAGCTGATAGTAAAGACTCCCTCTAGTATCTGGATCCAGGAAGGAGTCATGTTAGATATGGTGCTGTCACTAAAGTCAGGGGTGGCTGTATGACACATGCACCATCATCTGTGTTGCAACCATCTAGTGAGGACTGCTCAGGCAGTGGACACAAGCTGGTGGTCAGGACAGAAGTAGAGAGAATTATAGGAGAAGGACACCCCACTGTAAGTTACGGTTATTTGGATCCTCTGGGTGAGCACATTCCATGGTGAAAGTGAGAGGAAGAAACATCTCTTCTCCCATATGCAGTGTGAGCCCCATGCTGTTCATAAGGGGCGAGAAAATAGGATCTGTCACCCCTAACAACACATGTGCCGACTTACAGCTTGGGGTTGTCCTCATCACCCAGCTCAGCTTCACCACTACTTCCAACCCTCCCCATGTCCCCTTGGTGTTCACTAACAGATAAAAGGAAGATGGAGAATTGAGACTGGTCTTGCTTCAAGCAAGTGGGCTTGGGACTGATGTCAGCCTAGGCAGAAACCTCTTACATGTGGCTGTTTGTGTGCTGGGAATCTACTAAGAGCACTAGGGAGAAATGACTGACACCGCAGAGAGGGAAACACCATCACCCAGCCCCTCGGCTGCAAAACACACCCTCCAGTAACATGATGAGCAAATCCTGGGCAATACTTGACTGAATAAATGGCAGCTCTTTGTGAGAAGTAGATATGAGAACCATGGCTTGCTTTTATAAATGGTCAGGGTTTTAAAATACAGCTCAGGATTCACACTTACATCTATAATATTTATATTACTATCATTTTAAATTTCTCCTGAGAAAAGCAACTAGAAGAGAAATTGTTCTTTAAAGTCAAGAAAGAAGAAGCCCCAGAGGTGCTGCTCTGTGGGCACAAGTGCTTGGAGTACTGCATACAGGGCATAGGTTAATGGTGTCTGCGTGGCAGGCCACTCCCCATGCTAGGCATGTGAGTGGCAAACTGCTTACCCCATCATCACAGCTCTGGGCACGAGGCCATATGTTGAACACCCACTCTTTGATTGTTCACCACAAGGACAGTTAGCAGACATTGCATTGGTGGCTGTCTATATTTTGCTTAGGCACTGCCTGAGTACATATACATAGTAACTTCACAATAAAATCAGGCCAGCTTCCTGATTGGTCTCTGGAGGTCTTGATTAGAGACTCCACAGCCACACTCTCCTCTACTCTGTTCTGTGGAGCTCCTCAGGGATGAGAGAGCCCATGCACTTCTCTGCAGACCCCAACCTCTCATTACTGGGAAACCCACAGGCTCCTGCAGGAGGGTCTGTTTGCCCTGACTGATGTTGTGATGGAAGAGTCAAGTTCTCCTTTCACCTTTTCTGCTTTATCTTGTTCTGTGTGTCTTAGGGTCACATTTATCTGCTGCAGTCTTGGCTTGGCACAAGATCACGAGCCACTCACAGCTTTATAGATTCAAACAGCAATTCTTTATTCCCAAACTCACACCGGCCTCTACACACACGTTCTAGGGAAATCCCCGTTCTGCCGCCGCCCAATTCACCTACTCCACGAGGCTTTCTTTTCCAATACTTTTTCAATCTCACGAAAACTCAACAGGAACTCAAGGATCGGGTGTGCCTGAGGCAGCAGGATACGCCCTATTCCCCTGCAGGGTACAACTTAAACCTGGAACTTCCCTAAACCCAGATTGTCTTAAACTGGGAACGCCTTAAACCCAAATTATCCTAAACCGGGATACTTCCTAAAACCTGCAGGATACACCCTAAACCTTGATCCACCCTTGTCCTTGAGCAGGGTCACCTTTCTCAAACACACATGCCATGTCACAGCGAATTTCCAAGGCAAGTTCATTTAACATGGGGTACGCTGGCAAGGAAATTTCAATGCATCATTCCTACTTGGCAATGGCCCTCAGCATCTCCCCCTTCTGATTAATTAAACAACAAGCAATGTGGCTTAAGAACCGTGCCTGGTAGGTTGTCCAATTCAATATATGGTTCTTACCCGTCATGGGAAAACTGACCTCTAGGCATCAGCCTCCTGTCTTAGGTTGATACCACTGCAATCAGATCAACCCATCACTGACTACCGGTCCAGCATTCAGCCATACTTGTGGATAGGCCTATGCACCAGTGGGGGGGGTGAGGTTCTTGCCTCACCTCTGTTGGCCCCCAAATTTAGCCTTGGTGCCAGTGGGGGGGTGAGGTTCTTTGCCTCACCTCTGTTAGCCCCGAAATTTTAGACCATCACTAGTAGAAGGGAGGAGGATACAGGAATGCCACGACACCAAGCCAATTGACGGCTCCTTTGGAAAAATTGCATCACTGGTGACACCATCAGCAAAGATATGCCAGCAGTACCACAATTCGCTTCACCAGACGATAGTTCACAATGCATACAACTGATGTATAGTCCAGGCAAGTTCTGCAAGCAGTTCAAATTGGAGGAGTCTATCAATAAGTCCATTTCCTCCCAAAGTAAATCGAGTCCTTGATTGAGCATAACTTCTTGAGTTATATTCATTGATGCATCAGTTTATGCAGTTTACTGTGATAGCTATCATAGAAGCTGTAGTTTGGTTTTATCTCAGTCTTCACCGGCACTGGGATGGAGATGGGAATTCTGGCAAAGATGCTAAAGAGACATTATCCTAAACAGAATTATTAAATATAATGAGAAGCAAAGGTGAAAGTAAACAAACAGATCTGTTAACAACCTTTAAAAACAATCCTTAAACAGCTGTTTACCTAAATTAAATTAAACCATTTAAATCACGTGAATAAAAAAAAAAATTCGGATCCATTTTTTCATGAGCACTCCTCATATAAGAAATATGGACATGCACACATACAGACATACAACACAAAACACAAATGTGCACACAAACGTACAGCACATAAGACAATGAGAAAGGCCTTGTAGTTTTACCTAGGTGAAATCTCCATTGCAATGTTTAAAAACTCCACAGTCAAAAAATAAAACTGATCAGAAAAAACATTAACCTAGGTTTGTATGAGCTCAAAAATAAAATAGAACTTTATGATGTGGGAAAAATGCAATAATAAAATAGATATTGAAAAAAGCACCCTGGTTAATCACTGTCACAGATGTAAGAATAGCCAAGCTGGAGCTCTGGATATCAGCTGTTATGGATTTGAGTCAAATCATCTTCTTTTTCTGTAGAAATTGCTTTAGTTAACCTCTCTGGAATCCAAATTGGCTGCTGTTCTTCCTGTGGAAAAACACAGACAGAGCCCCAACTCCAGACTATCACTGGGTCGGGACCTTTCCATTGTCCTGTTAGAATATCTTTCCAAAGTACCTTAGGCTTATATACACTTTTTGGATACATATGTCTTTCCGCAGCACTAAGTCCTGATGAATCTGAAATTAAACAGTTTAGAGTAAAAAGGGTTATTTTAAGTTTATCTTTGTGGGATATATACCCCTTTCCAATTCCCTCTTTTTGCTTTAATAAGTATGTTTTAATAGTTTGATTAGCTCTTAAAACTATGCCTTGTCCCTGTGGATTGTATGGGATTCCTGTTATATGAGTAATACCAAATGATGAGCAAAATTGTTTAAAAGAGGTAGAAGTATAACCAGGACCATTATCTGTTTTTAACTGTTTAGGAACACCCACAGTGGCAAAATTTTGTAAGCAATGTGCTATAACATCTTTAGTTTTTTCTCTGGCATGAAGGGAGCCCATCAAAAATCCAGAAGAAGTATCAACTGTAACATGCAAATATTTTAATTTTCCAAATTATGGCAAGTGTGTGATGTCCATCTGCCAAATATGGTTAGGTATCAGTCCTCTAGGATTGACTCCAAGATTAACTTGTGGTAAAAAGGTCACACAATTTTGACATTGTTTTATTATGTGTCTGGCTTGTTCCTTAGTTATTTTAAAACACTTTTGTAAAGTATTAGCATTAACATGAAACCTTTTATGAAAATTTGTAGCTTCTTCTAGTGTAGAGAAAATATGTATGTCATGTGTAGTTTTATCTGCTAAATCATTGCCCAAACTAAGGGCTCCAGGCAATCCTGTATGTGCCCTAATATGTCCTATAAAGAATGGATCTTTTCTGTCCCAGATTAGACTTTGTATAGTGGAAAACAAAGAGAAAACAGTAGAGGAAGGGGAAATCCTACCAGCATCTTCAAGGGATATTATAGCATTAACTATATACTGCCTATCAGAAAATAAATTAAATACAGAATTTTTGAACATCACAAAAGCTTGTAAAACTGCATTAAGCTCTACCTTTTGAGCTGATTGTTTGGGTACTAAAAATGTAAAAGTTTGATCAGGGGTAACTACTGCTGCTGTACCATTATTAGACCCATCAGTGAATATATTTGGAGCATTCATGATAGGTGTTTTTCTTGTCATTTTAGGAAAAACTACAGGATGCTTAGACCAAAAAGACAACAAAGGATTCGATGGTAAATGATTATCAAATGAAGCATTAGATGTACACATGATTATTGCCCAAGTATTTAACTCATTAGCTAACTCAGCAATTTGATCCATAGTATACGGAGTAATAATTTTATTGGGAGAAATTCCAAACACTCCCTTTGCTGCTCTTATTCCTTTGAGTATTAATTGTCCTACAGCCTCAGGATACCTAGTAAGAATAGTGTTAGGAGAATAAGATAAATGTATCCACAATAGTGGACCTTATTGCCAAAATACTCCCATAGGAATATTTTTTGTTGGTAGTACAATAAATAATAAAGGCAAACTTATATCAATTCTATCTAGATGCATATTTTCCATATATGTTTCAATAATTTTTAATGCCTTTCTAGCTTTAGGAGTTAACATTCAGGGTGAATTTGGATCTGAGGGACCTTTTAGAATATCAAATAAAGGTCCCAACTCTCCTGTTGGTATGCCTAGATAAGGCCTTATCCAATTTATGTCTCCCAATAACTTTTGAAAGTCGTTAAGTGATTTGAGTTGATCTACTCGTATTTGAATTTTTGGTGGACGGACCATGGTTGAGGATAATAGAACTCCTAAATAATTAATTGGAAAATTTAATTGTACTTTATCTATTCCTATCTCTAGATTATAATTTTTTAACAAGTTCGTAAGTGTGGCATAACATTCCAGCAATGTGTTTTTATCTTTATGTGCTAATAATACATCATCCATATAGTGAAATATTTTTAGTTCAGGATTTTGATTTCTAAGTGGCTGGATTGCTTTATTAACATAGATTTGAAACATACTTGGACTGTTAGCCATCCCTTGAGGGAGTAATTTCCATTCATATCTTTGATCAGGACCTTCATGATTTAAAGCAGGGATAGTAAATGCAAAACGTGGACTATGCTCTGGATGAATTGGAATCGAAAAAAAAACAATCTTTAATATCTATAGCTAAAACATGCCAGGTTTTTGGTAAAGCAGACAATTGAGGAATCCTTGATTCAGCAGGTCCCATAATAACCATCTCATTATTAATGGCTCTTAAATCTTGCAATAATCTCCATTTACCAGATTTCTTTTTGATGACAAATATGGGAGTATTATGGGGAGATACAGAAGGTTTTATATGCCCTTCTGCTAATTGTTGTTTGACCAGATTATAGGCTACTTGTATCTTTTCTTTAGTCAGGGGCCACTGAGGAACCCACACTGGTCTATCTGATTTCCAAGTAATTTTGATTGTCTCAGTGGCCCTTTCTGAAAATCCAACCCATGTCTGTCTGTTCCTTGATCTATTTGAATTGGTGCTGCTATACCTTGTTCTTGTTTTCCTAATATTTTTTTTCTTTCCTAACACCTTGTCTAGTCCTAGTAGTGGGCATATTAGGATTGATGTTATTTGTTAACATCAAACCTAGTTGATCTAGGACATCTCATCCCCATAAATTTATGGGAAGATGATCTAATACATATGGCTGTATAGTTTCTTCACATCCTTCAGGATCCTTCCAATCTAATATCATAGCACTTCTATGGGGATTATTCACCACTCCTAGGCCTCGAAGCATTTGAGTGGCTTGTTGTAATGGCCAATGTTTTGGCCATTCTTGATGAGATATGATGCTAAGTTCAGCACCTGTGTCCAGTAGCCCATTAAACTCGTGACCTTGAATATTTAGTTTTAGCATTGGGCGAGAATCTAAATTTAAAGACAGCATAGCCCAATCTACACCTGTGAAGCCTAATCCCTTGGAACCTCTTTCTACATTACGACTAGAGAACTTATTATGTAGGCTGGGTATTATTAACAACTGTGCTATTCTATCTCCAGGTGAAATTACTGATATACCTCTTGGAAAACTAGCTATAATTTTAATTTCACCTACATAATTGGGATCAATTACCCCAGGACTTATCATAAGTCCTTTTAATGTAGATGAACTACATCCCAATAATAAGCCTACTGTTCCTTGGGGAAGAGGTCCTTTTACTCCTGTAGGAATGATTTGAACTCCCATCTCTGGGGTTAGTACTGCTCTGGCAGAGGCGCAGATGTCCAACCCTGCACTCCCTCGGGTTTGTCTGATGAGGGATTTAATGGACAATGTGTCCTGGGCACCACCCTGATGGTGTTGCTGGGTTCCTCCATTGCCCCGTATATTTGTGGTTGTAGGCCCCGGAGCAATGGGCCCCCCAGTCCATTTTTTGGCAATGAAGCCTGATGCCTTTCTCCATGATATCGTGGGTAAATACCTGAACCTTGTCCGTTTTTTGATAATGGAGTACCTTCTATGGTGGTTTGAGAACGGCATTCATTAGCCCAATGTCTCCCTCTACGGCATCGTGGGCAAATACCCGGTATTCTATTCCTTTGATTTCTAGTTTTGTTAAAACCTCCTCTTATGGGGCAACTCCTTTTAAAATGTCCTGTTTGTTCACAATTATAGCATGTTTCTGGCCTGACATCTAAAGCCTGTTGTACTACAGCTGCCAAGACTTGCCCTTGTTCATTAATATCTCTACATAATTTAATATATGTATTTAAGTCTTCATGTCTCCATGGCCTAATAACCTCTCTGCAGCAACGATTTGCTTGGTCATAAGCCAGTTGTTTTATTAATGGCATTGCTTGATCTGTATCCCCAAAAATTTTGGCGGCTGTTTGAATAAGCCTATCTACAAAGTCAGCGTAAGGTTCATTAGGTCTCTGTATTACCTTAGATAGCTGACCTTGTAAATCTCCATGTCCTTGTAACGTCTTCCATGCCCTAACTGCGTCTGCAGCAATTTGTGCATATATAGCAGGATCATATTCAATTTGTTGCCGTTGACCCTCATAAGGTCCTTTTCCTAAAAGCATATCTAGATTTCTTTGAGGGTAACCGGCTGCTGCATTTCGCCTAGCTGTCTCCGAGCAAAATTCCTCATTGGCAACCTTCCATAACAAATATTGTCCTCCATTTAGCACAGATTTACATATGCTAGCCCAATCTGCTGGCATCATGTCCAAGTTAGTAATGGACTCGACCATGCTTACCGTGAAGGGAGCTTGAGGACCATAGGTTGTTACAGCCTCCTTTAACTGCTTCACTGTTTTAAAATCTAAAGCACAGTGAATTTGCTGCCCTCCTACCTGTTCAAGTACAGGGCATGCTAATCTTTAAGGTCCTGTCTCAGGATCCCACTTATCAACTACGCGGTTTGAGGGCCACTCTGCTGTCTCCATCGGTGGGGCTGTTGGTTTAATTATGCCCTCTGGTAATAAAATGGAGTTAGTAACAGCCTCTTGTTATGGCCTTTTTCCTAATAACCCCTTTTCCTTTAAATTTTTTTCCTCTGTCTGACTAGCTCGAGAGACCTTCTCTTTTGCTTGATCTAAAATGTCTTTCTCCATGGTCTGAACCTCTAACAATTTACTTAACACCTTTTTGGTTTCTTTTTTATTAATTTCTAATGTACTATAAAGATAACGCAACCCAATAAGATAACACAAAACAAAACCAAAACTGAATGAAACAAAAACTGAATAAAAATTCGCTGTATCAATTTTCTCTTCCTTGGGACTGACAAACTTCAAACCTTGACCAAACCATTTTTCCCAGTTTGGCTGAGAAATTTCTAGGGATAGGCAGCTTGAAATAAAAATGAAATAAATCAAAACAAGAACACATTGTTTTTTGAAATGGTCACCCATTCTCTCACCTTCCCTCAGGGGCGAGCAATTTCCCTTACCTCCAAGCTTTAGATGTTCTGCGTATGGACCACCAAATGCTGCAGTCTTGGCTGGGCGCAAGATCACAAGCCACTCACAGCTTTGTAGATTCAAACAGCAATTCTTTATTCCCGAACTCACACCGGCCTCTACACACACGTTCTAGGGAAATCCCCGTTCTGCCGCCACCCAATTCACCTACTCCATGAGGCTTTCTTTTCCAATACTTTTTCAATCTCACAAAAACTCAACGGGAACTCAAGGATCGGGCATGCCTGAGGCAGCAGGATATTTCCTATTCCCCCGCAGGGTACACCTTAAACCTGGAACTTACCTAAACCCAGATTGTCTTAAACTGGGAACGCCTTAAACCCAAATTATCCTAAACTTGGATACTTCCTAAAACCTGCAGGATACACCCTAAACCTGGATCCACCCTCGTCCTTGAGCAGGGTCACCTTTCTCAAACAAACATGCAATGTCACAGCAAATTTCCAAGGCAAGTCCATTTAAAATGGGGTACGCTGGCAAGGACATTTTGATGTGTCATTCCTACTTGGCAATAGCCCTCAGCATTTATTTGTGCATGCTAATGACATGAGAAATTGAATTTTGGAAAACAATTTGAAAGTGGCCAGGACAGGATGGATTTAAGGTGTCCTGAATGTTCCTCTAAGCAAAATTGAATTTACACATTTCCATTATTAGATATTACAAAAGGTTTTTAGTGATTAAAACAGAATGGACTAATACATAAAAATATTCTTCCAAATTCTTGTGAATTATATTCATAAGCCTATAATTTGGCACCATGAATTGGAACTTACCAGCACATTTATTTGATTTTCTAAAATATTTAATGTACTTCCTTCTGATCATGGTCCCTTTTTGATATTTACCAACTGAAAGTTCTTAACCATGTGAGATTCCATTCTATAATATGAGGTTTTGAACATAGAACCTCATTTCCCTCTAAAGATTTCAAAATGTACAATTACTCAAACAATAATTGTTCTATGAGTTATGATGATGACCAAAGCAAGATTATCAATCAAAATATTAAAACTTATTAATTTCCTGGTAATAAGTATACAAACTGTAGTGTTTAAAATCTCTACATGACATACCATATGTAAGTTATGTCCCATGAAGTTATTAAGTTCAAAAATGAAGAAGTAAAACTGACATTCCCTATAAGAAAAATTGACTCATTTTAGCAGGATCTCAAAGAAGAAAACATCTTTAGAAGACAATATCCTCATTACACCATACAGAACATGGTCCTCTGGGCTCCAACAGTTCTAATAAGCCCAGAGGACCATATTCGGTATGGTGCAATGAGCATATTGTATTCTAAAGATGTTTGCTTCTTTGAGAAGCAAAGAAGCTACTGGGAAAACTCACTAGTAGACTGAATTTCTTCCTCCAATGCCCTTTTTAGAATCCACACTAACTCTGAATCTGAGGACACAGAGGTACTTTGTCACCTGAATAAGCTGAGCAGAGCACAAACACTTGTAAGTTTTATGGAAAGGATGTGTTTAAGTTCTGTCTCTGCAGATTTGTAATTTTAATGTCTATAGAAAGGCTAGAAGTTCCCACTGGAGAACACAGAACTGTGGCTTCCTCAGTGGGACATGTCATCTCTCTTAATTTTATTGTCTTCTCTGATGGATAACAGCAATCCAAGAGATCTGGGCTTCAAACCCTTAAAGTTTCCTGGACAGATCTGGAAAAGGATCTTGATTGAGATTATTTTCTGATGTTGATAAGGAAATTTAAATTACTCTAATTCTGGTCCTAAAATCAAATTAGTCCAAACATGTCCCACAACTTATAATGCCTCTACTTTGATGTGAGGGACTCCTGGCACCCCCATAATTTCCCTGAATCCCTGAAGTATGTGATGTGCCCCTCTTTCCTAGTTTGAACATGGAGCACACATTCTTGGGGGTAGTGATGGTTTGGTAAGTCATCCTTTCCAAAGTAACAGTTCTATGGCTCAAGCTCTAAGTGAAATGTTAAAATTTAAAAAAGAAGAGGAAGACCTATAGGTCACATGTTGTAGAAATCACAGGCAGATGGAATCTAGTCAGAGCTGAGGCAGAGTCTGAGCTGGAGTCCATTCTAAGAAACCTACATGATCAACTCCACCTTCTCTGAGAGAAAATCATGTAAAGAGCAGGTTCAGTCTCCTGGGTACTGTATATAAATATACATAAAAGCATTAAAGCACTATATTAAAAAAGTATCCCCGTTATCTGGAGTCAAAGAAAGGACAGTTATTTCAAGCAGACTCATTTATGTTCCACTTGTAGAAATCAGAAGACAGTTCTTGAACACTGCCATTATCAACATGTGCAGGGTAAGTACAGGCATGATAATGAATGAGACATTTGTTTTTTCTAGAGGTAATTTCAAACCTGGACTAAATGGAAATATATAAAATGAAAACTCATATACACAGACAGAAATTCCACATGGATGGGATGAGGGAGGTTGGAAAACTGAAGAAGAAAGTCACAATAATTACCAAAGCATGAGACCTCCAAAGCCACATGAGAGGAAAACATAAAACAGGAAAAGAGTGCAAGTCATTGAACAAGTATTTCAGCATATGAACAGTTAGGAAAGACACATCAAGGGTGGAGAAAAAGTATCCCCTCATGCAGCTCCCATCCTGTACCAGCCACATGAAAGTTTTGTGCCTTTGGTGATTTGGGCTCTGCCTTACTCCCTGGCATAGCCCATTAATCACCAACGTGCCACCTGGAATACTGTCCCTCATATACACTCACTTCCTTGGAGGCTTCTGAATGAGCCATGGCAGAGAGTTGGCAAGTACTCCCAACTTTGTGGTACCAAGAAGATCTCTTTAGAGGGGTGGAGAATTGCATACCACACCTTTGTTGTAATGTGGACATGCTGTGTAATTAGTTGTTGTTGATTCCAATCTCTTTGTAGCCCTGATTTTTCATAGAGAGGAAACTAATTTCATCGCTAATTGTGTAGATTAGGCCAAAAATACTGAACAAGTGGGTTCCAACCAGTTAAAGAAGGCTCTCTGTGGAGCTGGGCATGGTGGTATTTGCCTGTAATCTCAGCAGCTTGGAAGGCTGAGGAAGGAGGGTCATGAGTTCAGAGCCAGCCTCAGTGAAAAAAAAAAACTTACTAAGCTGATCACTGAGATCCTATCTCTACATAAAATAGGGATAGGGATGTGGCTCAGGGGTTGAGTGCCCCTGAGTTCAATCTTCATCATCGTACCCCCCCAAAAGAGAATGTCTGGGGAGTCAGTCTCAGGCTTTGGATTTATAACAATTTTCATGGATTTCTAAAGTGTAGAACTAGTATAGAATAAGTGTTATGGGCCAAGCTCTGGGTTGGATGTGCATGCATTTGAATCCAGGCTTTTATACATATTTATATATATTATAGATTTGATGTTGATCTACTGATGGAATATTTCCTACACAAGGCATGTATTTGCTTTAGTTAAAGTCTGAAATAGTAGATATATATTTTATATAATCTGCAGCTACATATTGAAAAATAATAGTCATCAGAAAATCATGTATGTGAAGCTAGATCATTTCATCATTCTTTAGAACATGTAGATCTATAAGGCAAGATAGTGAGAGAAACAATAAAACTGAAACATTAATAAACTTGGGATACCATTTAAAAATCTGAGGTGAATGTTTGTTCAAAATCTGACTTCCATAACAAGACCCTTACAGCACAAATGTTAAAAATCAAGAATAAATAAAGGGGATAGATTCAAACTAAAAAGCTGCTTCCTAGCAAAAGAAACAATAATGTGAAGAAAGAACCTACAGATTTTATACAAATCTTTACCACACTTAATTCAGAAAAAGCATTAATGTCTAGGGTATATAAAGAACTCAAAATTAACACAAACAACAACAACAAAGACCAATTAAAAAATGGACTCTGTAACTGAACAGACAACTTCACAGAAGAAATATGATCCATTAACAAATACATGAAAAAACATTCCACCTCTCTAGCAATTAGGAAAATGTAAATCAAAATTACTTTAAGATTTTACCTCACTTCAGTAAGAATGGCAATCATTCAATAAATGTTGGTGAGGTTGTGGGAAAAAAGGAACACTCACACATTGCTCATGAGATTGACTCCAAATTGGTGCAACCACCATGGAAAGCAGTATGGAGACGCCTTGAAAAACCAGAATAGAAACATAATTTGACCCAGCTATCCCTCTCTTTGGACTATACCCAAAGGACTTAAAAACAGCATACTACAGGGAAACAGCTAAACCAATGTTTATAGCAGCACAATTCACAATAGTTAAACCATAGAACCAACATTTGTTTTCTTCAACAGATGAATGGATAAATAAAATGTGATATATGTATGTGTATATATATAATTTCCCACACCAATGGAATATTACTTAGCTTTAAAGATGAATGAAACTATGCATTTGGTGCTAAAAGGATAGAGTTGAAGAATATCATGCTAAGTGAAATAAGCCCCCCCCACACAAACACAAAGGCCAAATGTTCCCTCCAATAAGTGTATGCTAATTCACAATGGGGGTGGGGAAGAATAGTTATTTAGATTAAGTAGAGAGGATTGCATGGAGGGGAGGGAATATGGGGATAGAAATGATAGTAGAATGAAACAGACATTACGTATAATACATAATATATATAGATGCTAAAGCACTCAACAAAGACAGGGGAGGGAATAGAAATTCAGTGGATTAGACAAATTGGACTGAAGAAAAGAAAAGAGAAATAGGAGTACAAATGACAGTAGAATGAATCAGACACAACTTTTCAATGTTTATATATAAATACACCACCAGGGAAGGTCCACACCATGTACACCTCAAGAATGGAATGCTAACTAAAATGAGTTTTACTCCATGTATAATATGTCAAAATTTGCTCTACTATCATGTATACCTAAAAAGAGTAAGAAATTTTAAAAATGACAAGGGAAAATTTGTATACCGAGAAGGTTTGTGAGTTTAAAACTCTTCAATGAATGGTAACGTCATTAAGGTTAAATAAAAGTATAAAAGAGTACCTTGAGCCCATACAAAACAACAATGGTAAATAGAGTTGCCCAAGTCAGTCTGCGCAAATAGCTATAATCACAAAATTTTTGGTTTACAACTCTTTTCTATTTGTTTTACAAAGCAGCACAAGAACAATACTTAAAAGTTGAGCAGAGAGGAAACATTACACAGCAGTGTTATGAATACCATGAATAGTGCTGTGGGCACTCAAAGAAAGCATTCTCAATTTCCTCCCCCCCCTTGCAATAAAAAATCATGCAGTTGAAAGATACACTAGTTATTGATTAGATAACACATACATGTGTTTGTGACATTCAGTATGTGGGCAGCTGCTCAACTTCGCAGGTCAGATCCAATAGATAAGGAAGACACTCTCTTCACACAAGACAGTGTTTCCTTGAGTAATACTATGAAAGCAAGAGGGAAAGCAAAAGTAACAGACACAGGCAACTGTATGGCCAGACTAGGAAAACCCAACCACTGAACCTATGTACTGGGGAGTCCCAAAGAGCTTTTCAGGGTCCTGACTGGGAAGTGCTGGGCAGAGCATCCTCTCCACAGCTGAGAGTCTGAAGTCTTGTTCTACCTTGTATTGAAAGTGAGGCCGAATAAATACAAGTTAGAACAAAGAAAACTTCATTCTAACATCTTGCATAACCTGGTGATCCCCTGAAGAACACCAAGTCCTCCCAAGAACAGGTCAGATACTAGAGGAGGGAGTGATAGCCTTGAGATGACTAAATAAATTGAGATTCCAATGAGTGAGCCACCCAGCCAGATGCATTGAGAAATCAGCATTCTTTATCTGTTTCATCAAGGATTGCAGACATCATTCAATCAAGAAAAGGGAAGATCTTTAGTATTTTCCTTAGACCTCTAGGACTGAACCTTCCCTCCTGGCCTTATAGTTAAAACTCTCATATGTAAAATGAAGCCAGTTTTCTGCATAAAATAATGTGGAGATAGGCATGAAACCTAGATATTTACCCTTTGGAATAAAGAATGGTGTGAATATTATTCTCCTAGAACTTATCATTATATTTCAATATTTATTTTTCAAATAAAGTTAAATGAAATGTTGGTGGGTGGTGTTTTGTTGACCCAAAAGGCTCACATATGAAGAGAATATTGTGTTTTTAATTTTTGATCAGGACTTGTAGATGAGAGTCTAGAGGTTTATTTCAATCAAAATTGTGTTTCTCTCTGTGCTGTCATGGGCTCTTGTAGCTATAAGATCTGAGGAGGGACATGGTTAGTTTATAGTATCTTATAATTACTGGGTTGCAGAGGGTTCTGGGAGACCATGGCACATGCTATCTATCATATAATCCAACAAGTATAACAAACATTATATTTTAAATTATTTTGTAGAACCAAAGGGTCTACAAAATCAAAATATACAATGAAATAAAAAATGTGGGGACATAAATGCTCCTATAGTATGTCTTTTTCTTTTTACAGTCATCATTTTACATGTTTCTAGTTACACTTTTCTACTGGGTATCCAAAACTAAAGAAGTGGTCCCAAATTGTGATGTTTTTCCTACACTAGAGGCGAGTATAGTCACCTCAGTGATGAACGTCATAGAATTCATGAGGAACTGCGTGGTTTCTTCAGTCCAAGAGGCAGGATGGGCCTATGGACCATGTGGATTCCCCAGGAAACATTAAGACTATTTCCCCCTTCAGCAACCCTCCTTTATTGCCTGAATACGCACGTTGGCTCCTAGTCTCTTGGGTCTTTCTCCTCTCTCTAATTGGGAGCTTGTATACCTCTCCAGAGTTGTAGATCCCTTAGGGTGTACTGCTACTCTAAAAGGTGAAATGTTAAACTCATAATTCAAACTAGGGATATCTGGGCATTATTTTAGTATCCCTAGGTCCTTCCTATAAGTCTATTTTCCCATAATTACAAACAAGAGAGTATATAATTTACATAAATAATATTCTCCAAATAATACTTGATTAAACATATGAAATAATTAATGGAGATATTATAGTATTATTTACCCAATAGAATGTTTTACTATTGCATCGATCCATTAGCAAAGTGAATAGTGGGAGATGTGTGACCTAATATCATTAAATGCATGACAAGGTTAACATTAAAAAATGCATACATTATTTAGTAACAAATTGCATCTTTAATGAAATATAAGTAAAAATGCTCTGTAAAACGGGTATGGTGGGCCATGCCATAACCCTAGGGACATGAGAAGTTTTGCAAGTTCAAAGTCAGGATCCATAACTTAGTGAGGCCCTATACAACTTAGTAAAACCTATCTCTAAATAAAAAAAAAATCTGAGGATGTGGTTTACTGATTAAGTGCCCCTAAGATTAAGAGGCTCTTAAAAATTTAAATTTTAAATTTCATATAAATCTTAAGAGACTTCTGAAATAATCTACTCTGAGTGTTATTAGTATTTCTCCAGTTGTGAAAAATGAGACTCTTTAGTAATTTTTGATTTATACTAAAATTATTTCCTTTTAGGGATGAACAATTCTATACTTGTATTTTCTTATTTCTATAATATCAGCTAAAGATGTTAAAATTTTTTTCAGCAAATGTCAAAAGTAATTACCCATTTTCTACATTTAAATGATTTTTTCCACCTAGGTCCCAAATACTTCAAGGGATGGGCTATAGATAAGAAACTTACTACAATCTTTATATTTGTCAAGGTGTTTTTGTAAATATTTTGCTGTTATCTAAGGTACACACTTTGGACAAATGCTACTCCACATTTGCTACAGATATGAGGTCAGAAATTCAAAAAGGTCAGAATTTTGAATACAGTCTTGGACACATTCTTTGGGTTTCTATATGCTATAAATTCTCCAGTGTTTTAAAAATGTTTGATCAATGGCCAAAAGCTTTGCAAAAATTTTTCCGCACGTCCTCTCACTTGTATGAATTCTGAGGTGCTGAGTAGGGTGTGAACAACTGTTGGAGACTCTGACACCTATTTTACACTTGTATGTTTTCTGTGCTATCATATCTCTGGTGTGAAATAGTGTTGAACTACTGTGAAATAAGGGTTGATTCATCCTTAAAGACCCTGATGCAATGTTTTCATTGTAAAACTTCTCTCCATTATAAAATCTATAATGTTTAGTAAGATATGATCTTCAATTTGAAAAGGTTTGCCATTCTTCACATTTATAGTTCTTCTCTCTAGTATGGGTTCTCTGGTGTCGAGTAAGTATTGATTTTTGATTAAAAGCATTGCCACATTCTCTACATTTGTAGGGCTTCTCTCCAGTGTGGATTCTCTGGTGCTGAGTAATTGATGTTTTGTGATGAAAACTTTTGCCACATTCTTTACAGTTGTAGGGCTTCTCTCCAGTGTGGATTCTCAGGTGCCGCGTAAGTACTATTTTTTGATTAAAACTTTTGCCACATTCTTTACATTTGTAGGGCTTCTCTCCAGTGTGGATTCGCTGGTGATGAGTAAGTGATGATATGTGATTAAAACTCTTGCCACACACTTTACATTTGTAGGGCTTCTCTCCAGTATGAATACTTTTGTGCCAATTACGCTGTGAGATTCTATTAAAAGCTTTGCCACATTCTTTACAGCTGTAGGGCTTCTCTCCAGTGTGAATTCGCTGGTGCTGTGTAAGTGATGATTTTTGATTAAAACTCCTGCCACACACTTTACATTTGTAGGGCTTCTCTCCAGTGTGGATTCGCTGGTGCTGTGTAAGTGATGATTTTTGATTAAAACTCTTGCCACACACTTTACATTTGTAGGGCTTCTCTCCAGTGTGGATTCGCTGGTGCTGAGTAAGTGATGATTTTTGACTGAAACTCTTGCCACACTCTTTACACTTGTAGGGCTTCTCTCCAGTGTGGATTCGCTGGTGATGAGTAAGTGATGATATGTGATTAAAACTCTTGCCACACCATTTACATTTGTAAGGCTTCTCTCCAGTATGAATCCTGTTGTGGAAATAGAGATGTGAGTTTGTATTAAAACTTTTGCCACACACTTTACATTTATTGGGCTTCTCTCCAGTATGAATACTTTTGTGCCAATTATGCTGTGAGATTCTATTAAAAGCTTTGCCACATTCTTTACAGCTGTAGGGCTTCTCTCCAGTGTGGAATCGCTGGTGCTGTGTAAGTGATAATTTCTGATTAAAACTCTTGCCACACACGTTACATTTGTAGGGCTTCTCTCCAGTATGAATTCTGTTGTGGTGATCAAGATTCGAGTTTGTATTAAAACTTTTGCCACACACTTTACATTTGTAGGGCTTCTCTCCAGTATTATTTCTCTGGTGATTTTTAAGACTTGGTTTTTGACTAAAAGTTTTGCAAAGTTGTTTACATATGTGGGGCATCTCTTCAGTGTGTGTCCACTGGTGACAAATAAGATTGGAGCTTTTATTAGAAGTTTTGTCACATTCTTTGCATTTGCATGGCATATCTCCTGTATGAACACTGTGATGTTGAGTAAAGTTTTTGAGTGTGTTGCATTCTAAATTTTGTAGGTCTTCTCTGCAGAATAAATTTTTGGAGTTGAGTAAGAGTTGAAAAATTTTTAAAGCTTTGCCACACTTTTACATTTACAGGTCTTTTATTCAGTATAAATCCTCTGATGCTTAACAAGTTGTAACATTTCACTAAAAGTTTTTCCACATTCTTTAAATATATAGGGTTTATCACTGTCATAGTATCTACTGTGTTTAGAAGATGTTGAGGAAGCCGATGCTTTGATATTTTCTTTAAAAGTATAGGGCTCTCATTCTCTATAAATTCTCTTGTATTGAGCAAGCTCTGCACTGTGATTAAGAGCATTTTCACATACCTTACACTTGCAAGTTTTGTCTTGACTACAAATATTTGGATGGGTAATAGTTTTGGAGCACTGAATCAAGACTTTTCCACATTTTTCATCTTGGTAAATTGTTTTTACAAAATTACTAGGAGTTTCTCTATATTCATAATTTTTATCATCAATGTAAATATCCTGGTAATTACTCAGGGTAGAGACATGGCTAATGGTGTTACTTATAGCATTATCTATATAGTGCACTTTCCAGAAATCTGTATCAGAATTGTCATTGAGCAGTAGTGGGGAAGTAGAAACCTGTCTACAATTCTTAATATCGTCCATTTGTTTTGTTACAGAAAAAAAAAATGGACATTTTGTAAGGAAACTCTCAAAAGAGTCACTTTTAGAAATTTATCTGAAATATTGTCTCTGTGCAAATGTTTGATGGGAAGTGTTAAATTTATAATTGGCCAAGTTAAAAACTTATGCATGGACCAGATATCTTTTCAAATTTTCCACATTTCCTTTCAGAGGAAATATAGTCATCAAAATTGGCTGTGAATATATTCTTAAATATATATATCTCCTTAATACTAATAGAAATACATTAAATAGTTTTTCAGATATTAATTGTTTATGGTATATTTTGGCTATAAATTTTTTATTGCAAATGCAGACTACTAATTGGTTTTGTCCATTATAATATGATTTTTGAACTTTACTCTCACCTATATTTTCCCATTGTTTTCTTAGTTGTAAATAGTCAAGGTCACACTTTCCACATCTTCTCTCTCTCTCTCTTTTATTCCTTGCTCTGGTAAAATTTCTTGAGGATGATGAGAAGTCATGGCTGAAATAAATAAAAATTAAATAAAAAACAATCATGTTTACTTACTGAATTTTGCAAACATAGGAGACTACAGCAATTAAGGAACATCAGCAGGGGAATGGATTATTAAATCCAAGTCCATTGTTATGGCAGAAATATATATGAATCAAAGAAAAATCTACCCAGAAAAATACATTGAGAAATTTTCAAATCATCTTACTGTTCACAGTATCCAAGATGTGTACATTACTGTGAAGAATAATACAGTAGAGGAAAATACATTGTGTTACACATAGCCTTTCCTCCTTCACAATATATTTTAAAAATTTACCAACTGTGTTCTGCTTCATTAAAAAATATGAAACATGCAAATATTTGGGGACTGTTCAAAAAAGGGGTTTCTGCTTACCACCAGAAAAAAACACAGCTAAGTCAACTGTAAGAAAAGTTATGAATTAATCCAAAGGAATAGTAAATTATCATTTAAATGAAGTTTACTGAACTAAACCAACACACAAAAACAGAATAAAATTAGTCTAGAATTGTTAATAGTAATAAGCAGAAAATGTGTGTTGAAAGAATTTCTTTAGAAAATGTCTGAAAGTGTCAAGGAGGACACAGCAACATAGGAGGTTGAGCCAGAAGGATCAAAATTTCAAGGCCAGCCAAAGTAAAATGAAAAAAAAAATGAAAAGTGGGAAATAATCCTTAAGTTTTCTTTCTAGTACTAATAAACACATCCCAGAAAATAGGAAAAATAAAACATCCAAGCAACTCAATTATCACCAAGTTGTAAAGACTCAAAGCAGGTATTAAACTAAGTTTTTAAACTCAGAATATTGAGAGCATCCAAGAGAAAAAGATGGATCACCTAGAAATGTGTAACTATATAATTGTGAAATCCTTAGTTGAAACTTCACAACACAGAAAGGAATTCAGGGCTATTTTCAAAAAATGAAAGAATAAAATTATCACCAAGACATTATATTCACAGCTACTATATTTCAAAAGAGAAGGAAAATGATGTCTTTAAAGATATAAAAATGCACACACTACTCATCAACACTAGCTGTTCTCCATAAGTATGCAAGTTAATCCTTCATCTAAAATGTAAGTGTGTCCAGCAACACAAGTCATATGAAATTTTAAACATGTCTTGGCACAAACAACTCTACTGTATTGTAATGATGGGTCACAAAATATGTAATTTTGCAATAGAATTTGAAAGACAAAAGCATAAAAACAAAACTGTAAATAGGCATATATATCTGTAACCGTAATATAATTTTGAAAGGACACATAAATATATTCATTTTTTTAATAAAGTGAAGTCAAGTTGAAACTCATACAAAGTATGTGAAGGAGATAATTCAGTTTTTAGATGTTTTTGTTGCCAAATGCAAGATTAGAAAATTCTGATCAAAATAAACCTTGGCTATCTGAATTAACTCTAAAAATTACAACTGTTGGTAGTCTGCAGGATACTCTAAATCTAAAAACACACACATACACGGAAAGCAAGAGGATATAAGAAGGACACATACAAAGGTGACCAAACACAATCTGAGCTGTCTAAATTATTGTACACAAAACATAGTTTAAGACAGTAATAGGACATAGAAGACGTTTTAAATTTAAAAATAACCTTTGAAAAGAGGCAAAATTGAGAAAAGGAACCTTTCCCTAGGTTCTGAATTAAGAGTAAATACATTCACAACAAACATCCTACTTTCCAAACACACAAAGAAACATTGAGAGAGTTGAATGTAAACCAAGAATCACTGTCATACTAAAAGACATCAATCCCCACTTACTGAAAAGGGAAATACAGTGAAGCAAAATGGTAATTGCAAAGCATAAGACTTTACAATAGTTTCAAAATATTTTCAGATTTATATAACCCCTGTTATTAATCACAAATGGGATATTATGCTGGATAGACCAATTTTATGTATTAAAAAGGTTAATAAATATTTAACTGATAGCTATTTTTTAACCAACATGGAATAAATATTTGAAGTCAAAAGTGGTAGGGATTTTCAAAAATCACTCAATATGTGTCAGTTGATTGAACACTCTTGGGCATGCTGTTGTTCAAGAATTGAAAGATAAAAATTAAAAGATGTTTATAATACTTGAAGTTAACTAGAGGCTCCAGGTAATATTCATTAAACTTGCATTGTTAAAAAGGTTTTTTTTTTTTGCAGAGAAATCTATTAAATTATATGAATATCCCCCAAAATACAAATAAGAAGACTTTTCCCTGCTAAAAAATATACTAAAAGTTATAGCATTCAATTGTAAATGCAGACATGGAGTTAGGTAAACGGAGTTCTTAATGAGTGTGGCAATAAGCCCTCACATCAATAACAAATTAAAAACATTACACATCAGTGTTGTTACAATGTGATTCAACAGAGCCATCATGGGGGATGCAAACCAAATATCCCTTAAAAGAATGGATGAGCCCATTTGAAATATAGAAACAATAAAACTTTGAAGTCAAGGAATTTATTCTAATTATATATTTTACAAAATGTATGTACACTAGGTTAACTGAAATGTCACAGAAAGAATACTGCAGAATTCTACAAGCATGAAATCTCTAAACTAAAGTACATGGGCAGAATGAAAAGCCAACCAAGATAAAATACAAAAGTCATAGACAAAAGAGGCTTAATATTTATACAAGCAAAAGCATATATAATATGATTGGCAATACAAACTAGAGTCCTGCATATCTTAATTTGTAAAGCAATTAACTGATAAGAGGAAACCCTCTGTACACAATAAAAACATACTGAAAAAATTAACCAACCAAATTGTAAATATCCACAGATGTATTATTTTACGAATCCTCTTATTCAACTACAACTTACACCATCTCTCAGAAGAGCAATCTTTGTCCATCTTGACATTCATTCCATGGCAGATAATTTCACAGAAAATCCATTACACATATTCAGAAAGAACTCTGATGAGGAAATTTTAGTGAAAAAAATGTGAAAATAAGATTAGAGAAACTGACTTATGATAGTAATGTATTACAATGGGTTGACCTAGAGGTCTTGAGAAATGTGCAAAAATTTCCTGCAAATAATGCAAGAAGGGTTGGAGTTGTAGACTAGTGGTAGAGTGCTTGCCTAGCATATATGAAGCCCTGGGTTTGATACTCAGCATCATATATGAATAAATGGGAAATTCATTAACAACTAAAAATATTTTTCAAAGTTATGGAAGTGCTGTCAGATAATATTGACACTCACAAGGTAAGGGGAGTGTTTTGTTGTTAATTTGAATGTTCTGATACATTACTGGAGAAAAAGCAGGAGACTAGGTAATTTTAAAGCACAAAACACAGGACAGGTTTTTCTATGATAACAAGAGAAAGAAATCAAGGCTTCTAAAAATATTTTCTGTTGGGTAACTTCTCAATCAACCTTAATGAATTTAGGCTTCCTCCACTACCTCAATTATGTACTCTGCTATATGTGGGCCACAGGATTTGACATCACTGCATTCCTCTAAGGAAACCATATGTCAAGTGAAGGATATATATCATGCCAACAAAGGAAAAGATTAAGGATGCAAAGAAACATCATTAACATTTTTTTTGTCAGCACCAAGAACTACCCCATCTACTTTATTGATAGCATAAATGTGAAACTCATTCTTGTGGAGAAGTTCCCAAAATATATACTTCAAGGGAAGAAAATTAAATAATGATAATTAGGAATTTTGAAGAAAAGTTATGCTCACCCACAAAGAGCAGGTTGCTGTAGGTCTCCAACATCACTTCTCTATATAAATTCTGCTGAGCAGGATCCAGGCATTCCCATTCCTCCTCAGAGAAATTAATGGCCACATCCGCGAATGTCAATGGCTCCTGAAATAAAAATTGGTAGATCAATAGCACTCGGACCAAACCATTATTTAGTTCTTAGTTTGAATTAAGAGTTAGTAGAACTGACTGTCATGTAGGAGAGTGACTTTAATTATGTAAAAATATACTTTCTATTATCATTCCATTATCTAATTCAGAGGAAAATACATAAGTCTAAAACAGTGTGTGTGTGTGTGTGTGTGTGTGTGTGTGTGTGTGTATTCCATATCAGAGTGAAGTGAAGGATATATACCATAATCCAAGCAATGAATAAATGCCCAACTCCTAACTTTCCCGCTATCAGTGAATGTGAAATTTGCTGGACATTACAGATGCAAATCAGACTCATCAAAGATATTCTCATAAGGAGATTGTGCCCAAGGGAGACAAAAAGAGTGGTAAAAAAGCTTTTGAAAACAGTCTGGTTCCTATTCTCTCTGCTTTATATCCATGAGATACATTGAGCTCCCAAAACAATTAGTTTCAAGTATCATCCATGACACATTCCCAATGTGTAAAATATTCATATAATATTAACATTTGGAGATATGTAAAGTGACACTTCCACCTCGTGAAAAGACAAACTTGAAATATTTCACATTCTATAAGCAGTTCAATGAGTGAATAAAATTGGAACAATAGAGGCCCAGACAACAGCACATATGTGTTCAAAATATTGAGGCAAAGAAATGGTTAATAAAAGAAAAAATACATTTTGATATAATTGTAATAGAAAAATAATAGTAACAATGTTACTTAAGACTCATACAACCAAGTAAATATAACCAAGGAAAACGATGGTTTTGAGAAATACATAATAAAATTATTAGTCATAAGAGGCACAGGACTGTCAACATCTGTGTGTGCAAAAGGAAGATGAGATCAGTAAGACACACCAGAAGTGTCCACACGGGTTTTCTGCATGTGGATGGATCCTAATTACTTAAACATAGCTACTTTATTGGAACAATTACCTTGATACCAGAGCATAGTCAACCTATCTACACAAATAACTAATTAAAAATCTTCAATAGCAAAATGTTTAAATAACTGAGTGAATTGGAATTGTAAGGTATCAAGATTTCATGAAAGAACAACAACAAGAAGACAAATCAGGTTAGTAGATGATTAGAGTCACTGTTCACAAAACACAGAAAAATAAAAATCCTGACATGTTAGAATAAATATATTTTCCAAACTGTGGAGCACCCTCACTGTAACACTGTAGTCTTCTGTAGCTCATTCCTAAGAAGTGAGTGAGGTAATTCTGGACAGCTAAGAAAATAAAGTCCACACACCTCAGATACCTTTGGCAAAGAAAGGAAATCCTTAGTCTTCCAGAGTCACAATTCTCACCAGTTAACAGACACATAGCTGCAGTCAGTTATAAGTCACTTATAAGTCTGATGTCACTTATAAGTCCCAGAATGTCATCTACAATGCTGATCAACTTCCTGTAAGTTGGTTGACCCTACAACTACCAAACATAGAAAGGAGCATTCAATATTAAGCGTTAGTTATCTACAACTCTAATAAATGATTAAACACAACCATGATAAAATCCTAACAAGTTTTTGCATAAATATTGAAAAATTGGCTTCTAAAGTCTATATGGAGAAGGCAGGCATATAGAGTGGTCAACAATTATGTAGAATAAGTTTACAGGACTGAAATATTGGATGCTGAGATGTACTATGAACTTAAAGTAACCCAAAAGGTGAGCTATGTGGCAAGGAGTATACAAACAGATTATTGGAATAGAAAAAAGTCTAGAAAGAAACTCAAAAAAATACAAGAAATGGAAGGACTTCACTGGAGATGATATAATATTTTTAATTAATTATGAATAACTTGGCATCTGTATGCAAAGAAATGAATTTGACACAGAACTTACAAAACTTTTAAAAAATGAAATCATTCATCTGAAAGAAAATGTTAAATTTGTAGCTTGTGTCATACAACATAGCAGAAATTCTATATGGCTTTGTCCTTGACATGAACATTCAAAGCCAGAAGCAGCATGTATAAATGAGAAACTTAATGAGTTTTTATTCTGTTGAAAACTATTCTGTATTTTGAAGTATGCTATAAACGAATGAGAAGAAACTAGATGAAGTATTTGTTATATATATATATGAGGCACTGGGTTTGATCTTCAGCACCACATGTAAACTAATAACAAATAAAGGTCCACTGATAACTAAATAATATTTTATAAAACACTGAGAAAGAAAACAATGAGTTTCAAAATGGCACTATCACATATAATGATATTAGAAACTCATAAGGAGCAATAGTAAGAATAATATAATTAGAAAATATAATATATACAGATCCATGGAGATGAGATTTGTGTATCTATCTACATCTGTTTTTCTATAGACTTCTGCATATGTACATACTTAGATTTAGAATTATTGATATATAAAATCCAGAATTACATAGTTTAAGCATATATCTTAAAAAACTTTATTATAATTCATTCTTTAATGACTCATTGTATATAATTTATGCATAAATACAGAATAACTTGTAAGGTTTCACTTAGAGATATTTACACAATAATATTTTATGGAGATATGGTTGTAGTTAAGTGGTGCAGAATTTGTACACCAGGTGCAAGACCATGGGTTTGATTAGAGCAGCACAAAACCAAATGCAATAGTTTCCACTAAGGCCATGATAACATAGTGACATTTGACAGATATTTCAGTCATTTTCTTGGAAAACCACAGAATTTAGTGGGTTTCTGTGTTTCCTATATGTAGTAGAAATTTCAATGTCTGAAAACTTCTACTTGAAATATTTTTACCAATCCCCATTAATTTCTAATGTCATTACGTTAAAACAATCAATCATGATCCTCATGTACCTTAAGCATAATTTTTATTTAAACTTTCATTTTTTACTTTTGTTTCTACTTAGTGCCCAGACGTTTTTACTTTGGAATTCATCATGTCCCCAAATTATTCCTCCTGTTCAAACACCATGGTTCCAAGAACTGTAGCTGAAATGTACAAACTGCCCCCTTAGGGAATCTAAACTGACAGTCGTGCCCTGGATGAGCCCATGTATCAGTACATTCTTAAAAGTCAATGCCATAAGGAACAAATTGTTATGCCTTTTATCTTTCTAAGGTTGTTGTCTAGTGAACAAACCAGTATTAAAATTTACACAAATCTAAAAATGTAAGAAAACAGATTTCAAAATGACAAGGGATGCAAAAATTAAAAATAATTCTTTGGGAGAATGTAAATAGGTGTTAGAAGGAACTGATTTTTTTATGTATAAAAATATCAGAAGCTAAACACTGGTGATCGTTTTACAACATTGTGACTACTGAATAAGCTATGGGATTGTAACCTTAAAAATTGTAAATTAGATTTTTAATTATATTTTGCCAGAAGAAAAAAAAAAGGTTTTGTAAGAGGAACAAGAAAAATGTCAAAACCATAGCAAAAATAATAATTATAAAATAATAAAAGATTTCAAAAGGCAAACAAAAATGCAAGTGATATTTGCCCAATAAATAACACTATTACCATAATGAGAAACATTTATTTGAATATGCTACTGCCTATATATAATGATCAACAGTGGATTGTTTTCTTATGCCTGACATATTTGTATCAGAAAATCATGTCCGAGTAGCCATGAATATTAGCTATCTGTAATTTTAATTAATAGTTTATTTAGATAGAGCCACATTTTTCCCAGCATCCCAATTCACCATAGCCAAATTATGGAAGCACTTCCCATTACGGACGCAGCTCCCAATAGATGAATTGAGTAATAAAATGTGATACACACAATGGAGTTTTTAGTCAGCTATAAATAATATTATTGACAAATGTCACAATTTAAATGGACAGAAATTAACAACATCATGCTATTTGAAATAAATCAGACTGATCAAGGGTCAAATGTTTTCTTTCACACACATGCAGCAGCTACAGCAAAACAAAGGGAAAGGAGAGCTGGATATCATAAAGATATAGGAAAGATTAGTGGAATATGAGGAGATTGGGTGGGAGTGACAGGAAAGGAGAATATTAAATGTAATACACACATACCACTGTGAATTCCACATTCCTGTATATGTAGAAAGCATCAACCATAAATGAATAAACAGATTAATAAAATAGATGAAGGAGAATATTGGGGGAAAATAATGAAGGGAAAAATAAGGTAATGAGAATTGAAAGGGATTAAATTAATTAAACAAAAGAGGTGAAAGCCTTGTACAATGAAAAGTACAACATGCTAAAGAAAAAGAATTAAAGAAGACCTAGAAGATAGAAAGTTCTACCTTGTTCTTAAATAGGTAGAAGTAATATTGTCAAAATGACCATGCTACCAAAAGCACTGTACAGATTTAATGCAATTCCAATCAAAATCCCAAGACATTCCTCATGGAAATAGAAAAATAAATAAAAATTAATCCTGGAAAAACAAAGAGACCCAGAAGAGGCAAAGCAATCCTTAGAAGAGGAATGCAGGTGGCATCAGTATACCACACCTTAAACTATACTTCAGAGGAATAGTAACAAAACAGTGTGGTACTCACACCAAAATAGACAAGTAAACCAATGGTATAGAATAGAGAACACAGAGAATAACCCACATAAATACAGACATATCATACTAGACAAAGGTACCCAAAACATATTGGAGGAAAAATAGCCTTTTCAACAAATGGTACTAGGGAAAGTGCAAATCCATATGCAGCAAAATGAATTTAAGACCCTCTCTTTTATCATACACAAAACTCAAATCAAAGTGGATCAAGGACCTAGGAATTAAACCAGAGACCCTACACCTAAGAGAAGAAAATATAGGTCCAAATCTTCATCATGCTGGATTAGGCCCCGACATCCTTAATAAGACTATTATAGCATAAGAATTAAAACCAGGAATCAATAAGTGGACAGATCAAAACTAAATACCTTCTCAGCAAAAGATACAAGCAGTGAGGTGAAGAGACATCCTACATCCTGTGAGCAAATTCTTACCACTCACATGTCAGATAAGCCTTCATCTCTAGGGTATATGAAGAACTCAATCTTGACACCAAAACAAAACAAAACAAAACAACAACAACAAACACACACACACACACACACACACACACAACCATATAACCCAATGGATAAATGGACCAAGGAACTCAACTAGCATTTCTCAGAATATGATATACAATTGAGCAACAACTATATATAAAAAGTTCAACACAGCAATTAGAGAAATGCAAATCAAAGCTAAGACTTCATCTCCAGCCAGAATTGCAGCTTTTATGCATATAAACAATAAGTGTCGGCAAGGATGTGGGGGAATAGGCACATTGATACATTGCTGGTGGGGATGCAAATTGGTGCAGGCAATATGGAAAGCAGTATGGAGAGTCCTTGGAAATCTGGGAATGGAACCACCATTTGACCCAGCTATCCCACTCCTCAGTCTATACACAAAGGGCTTAAAAACAGCATACTACAGGGACACAGCCACATCAATGTTTATAGCAGCACAATTCACAATAGCTAAACTGTGGAGCCAACCTACATGCCCTTCAGTGGATGAATGGATCAAGAATATGTGGTATATATACACAATGGAATATTACTCAGCACTAAAAAAAGAATAAAAACATTGCATTTGACAGTAAAGGAATGGAGTTGGAGAATATTATTTTAAGTGAAGTTAGCCAATCCCAAAAAACAAATGCTAAGTATTTTCTCTGATATATGTGTGGTGACTCATAGTGGGGTAAGGAGAGAGAACATGAGAGGATTAGATTAATTCTAGATAGGGAAGACAGTGAAAGGAAAATGGATGGGGAAGGGGATTAGCAAGGATGGTGGAATATTATCAACATCATTATTCAAAAACACATGTATGAAAATTTGAATTTGATGCCAACATACCTTATATACAAACAGATATGAAAATTGTGTTATGTAAGAGTTGTAATGGAGAAAGAAATAAGTACACGTATAATGGCATGAATTAGCATGAACATACTTTTTTATACAGAGATATGCAAAATTGTGCTCTGTGTGCAATACGGATTATAATGCATTCCACTGTTGTCATGTAATTAAAAAATAAATAATTTTTTTAAAAAAGAAAGTTATTGGAACCCGTTGGGGACACTATAAGCCTACAGGGTAAAGATTGTAAAACCTTGAAAACACAGAGATGGAAGAGAAGATGTATGAACAACATGAAAAACCAAGAAGAATGTGCCTCAAACAAAGATGCTACATTATTAGAATCCATGGTCAGAACATCAGGAGAAAAAAACAGAGAAGGAGTGGAGGAAGTACATAATTTTCTGTGAATTAAAGGAAGATACAAGAGCAAATACAAGCAGCAGAGGATCATTTTGATAAAGAGCTACATAAGCAAATACAGAAAGCAAAAGATTCCTTCAATAAGGAGATAGAAATTCTGAATAAACAAACAAACAGATATCCTTGAAATGAAAGAAATAGTAAATCAAATTAAGAACTTAATAGGCAGCATCTCCAACAGAATAGATCACTTGGAAGACAGAACCTCCAACATTGAAGGCAAAATATATAATCTTGAAAAAATGAAGTTGACCCCAGTGAAGATGGTAAGAAACCAGGAGCAGAAGATTCAAGAATAATGAGATAACACAAAAAGACAAAATTTAACAACTATTGGGATAGAGGAAGGCATAGACATCTAAACTACAAAAGTGGACAATCTATTCAATGAAATAATATCAGAAACATTTCTAAACATGTAGAGTGAATTGGAAAATCAAATACAAGCAGCATACAGGACACAAAATGAACAAAGTCACAACAGATAAACACCAACGCACATCATAATGAAAACACCTAGCATGCAGGAGAAGCAGAGTATTTTAAAAGCCACAAGAAAAAGGATCACATTATATATGGGAGAAAAAAATTGGAATCTCTGATTTCTCAACCAAGACCCTGAAAGCTACAAGAAGATCCTGCAACAACATATACCAAGCTCTGAAAGAAACAGATGCCAACCAAGAATCATACCCAGCAAAATTAAATTTTGATTAGCAATTAAATTTTGATATATATGTTATTTTTCTGACAAAATAAAAACCTTCCAGGATACACAAAACTTGAAAGAATTTACAACTAGAAGGCCTGCACTACAGCACATCCTTGGCAAAACATTCCATGAGGAGGAAATAAAAAACAATGAAAATTAGAAAATGGAAGTATCCCTCTAAATGAAAAACCTATCAAAGAGCAAGTTAAACACAAAAAAATAAACAAAAAATAACTGGGAATACAAATCATGTATCAATGATAACTCTGAATGTTAATTTCTAAAACTCAGCAATCAAAAGACTGGCAGATTGGATTTAAAAAGAAGACCCAATAATATGCTGCCTCCAAGAGACTCATCTCATAGGAAGACACCCACAGACTGAAAGTGACAGGTTGGAAAAAATATATATCACTTGGGCTGGGTCTGGAGCTCAGCAGTAGAGTGCTCACCTAGCATGTTTGAGGCCCTAGGTTCAATCCTCAGCACCACATAAAAATAAATAGATAAAATAAGGATGGAAACCCTTGCTTGCTTTCACAGTCCATGTGAGTGGTATGTTTTTTAATATTTATTTTTTATAGATGGACACAATATCTTTATTTTATCAAATAATGTGGACTTCAAGTGAAAGTTAATCAGAAGGCATAAAGGAGGACCTTTCATACTGCTTAAAGGAACCATACACCAACAAGACAGAACAATTATAAATATTTATGCCCCAAACAATGGAGCATCTATGTTCAAACAGAATCCTCTCAAGTTCAAGGTCCAAGTAGACTACAAGACAATAATTCTGGGTGACTTTAACACACCTCTTTTACCACTGGATAGATCTTCCAAACGAAAGCCAAACAGAAATTATAGAACTCAATAATAAAATCAATAACTTAGATTTGACTGACATACATAGACTATTTCATCTTTCAACAGGTGAAGACACTTTCTTCTCAGCAGCAAATGGATATTGCTCTAAAATAGACCATATATTATGCCACAGAGCAACTCTAAGCAAATACAGAAAAGTAAGAATACTACCCTGCATTCTATAAGATCATAATGGATTGAAATTACAAATCAATGATAAAAATAGAAGATTCTCCAACACCTGGAGACTAAATTATATGCTAGTGAATGAAAAATGGGTTGCAGAAAACATCAAAGTGGAGATTTAAAAATCTTAGAGGTGAATGAGAATACAGATACAACATATCAAAGTCTCTGGGACACTATGATGGCATTACTAAGAAGAAAGTTCATTGCATGGAGTTCATTCTTTAAAAAAAAGAAAAAGTCAAATAAATGACCTAAAATTGCATCTCAAAGCCCTAGAGAAAAAAAAAATGAATCAATACCAATAGCAGTAAAGAACAGAAAATAATTAAAATCAGAACTGAAATCAATGAAATTGAAACCAAAGAAGCATTTAAAAATTGACAAAATGACTGGGAATGGAACCACAATTTGACCGAGCTATCCCACTCCCCAGTCTATACCCAAAGGACTTAAAAACAGCATACTACAAGGACATAGCCACAATGATTTTAGCAGAACAATTCACAATAGCCGAACTGTGGAGCCAACCTAGATGCCCGTCAATAGATGAATGGATAAAGAAAATGTGGCATTTGTACACAATGAAATATTACTCAGGAGTAAAAGAGTAAAATCATGGCATTTGCAGGTAAATGGATGGCAATGGAGAAAATAATGCTAAGTGAAGTTATGCAATCCCCCAAAACAAATGCCCAATGTTTTCTTTGATATATGGAGGCTGACTATAGTGGGGAAGGGAGGGGGAGCATGGGAGGAATAGATGAATTCTATTCAAGGCAGAGGGGTGGGAAGGAAGGGGCCAGGGGATTAGCAAGGGTGGTGGAATGTGATGGACACCATTATCCAAAGTACATGTATGAAGAAATGAATTGGTGTCAACATACTTTATATACAGAGAAGAAAAATTGTGCTGTACATGTGTAGTAAGAATTGTGATACATTCTGCTGCCAGATATTTTTTAAATTAATTAATTTTTTTAAAAAATTTCAAAATGAAAAGTTGGCCCTTTGAAAAAATAAATACATTTGATAAACCCTTATCCATGCTAATGTAGAGAAAGAAAAAATCTCCAATTACTAAAATCCATGACAAAAAAGGAATATCACCATGAACACTACATAAATAAACATAATTTGAAATTATTTTGAAAATTTGAACTCTAATAAAACAGAAAATATTGAAGACATCAACAAATGTCTAGAATCATATAGTTTATCCAAACTGAGTGAGGATGATATATACAAGTTAAACAGATCATTTTCAAGCAATGAATTAGAAGACACCTTCAAAAGCCTACCAACCAAAAAAAAAAAAAAAAGCCCAGGACTTAATGGATACAAGACCTTCAAAGAAAAACTAACACCAACAATCCTCAAATTATTCCATGTAATTGAAAAAGAGGGAACACTTACAAACTCACTCTATGACGCCAATATCAGCTTTATTCTAAAATCAAAGACACATCAAGAAAGAAAGCTTCAGACCAACCTCTCTAAAAGATGCAAAGATTCTCAATGAAATTCTGGCAAATAAAATACAAAAACATATCAAAAATATGGTGCATCATGATCAAGTGGAATTCACCCCAGGGATGCAAGTTTGGTTAAACATACAGAAATCAATAAATGTAATTCATTGCATCAGTAGATTTAAACATAAGAATCATATGATCATCTCAATAAATGCAGAAAAAACATTTGACAAAATACAGCACCTCTTCATGTTCAAAACACTAGAAAAACTAGGGATAACAGGAACTTACCTCAACATTGTAAAGGCTGTATACACTAAGCCCCAGGCCAATATCATTCTAAATGGAGAACAACTGAAGGCATTCCCTCTAAAATCTGGAACAATACAGGGATGCCCTCTCTCACCATTTCTATTCAACATAGTTCTTGAAACACTGGCCAGAGCAATTAGACAGAGAAAAGAAATTAAAGGAATAAGTATAGGAAAAGAAGAAATTAAATTAGCACTATTTGCTGATGATATAATTCTGTACCTAGAAGACCTAAAAAGCTCAACTAGAAAACTTCTATAACAAGAATTCAGCATAGTAGCAGGATATAAAATCAACACCCATAAATCAAAGGCATTTCTGTATATCAGTGACAAATCCTCTGAGGGAGAAATAAGGAAAACTACTCCATTCACAATATCCTAAAAAAAAAAATAAGATACTTGGGAATCAACAAAAGAGGTGAAAATCTATACAATGAAAACTATGGAACACTAAAGAGAAATCAAAGACTTTAGAAGATGGAAAGATTCAACTTGATCTTGAATAGGCAGAACTAATATTATCAAAATGACCATATTACCTAAGCACTATACAGATTTAATGCAATACTGATCAAAATCCCAATGGCATTCCTCATGGAAATAGAAAAAGCAATCATGAAATTCATCTGGAAAAATAAAGACCCAGAATGGCTAAAGCAATTCTAAGCAGGAAGAGTGAAGGAGGAGGTTTCATTATACCAGACCTTAAACTATACTACAGAGCAATAGTAACAAAAATAGCATGGTATTGGCACCAAAACAGGCTGGTAGACCAATGGCACAGAACAGAAGACACAGAGAACAACCCACAAAATTACAACCACCTTATACTCAAAAATGGGGCCAAAAAATTGCACTGGAGAAAGGATAGCATCTTCAACAAATGGTGCTGGGAAAACTGGAAATCCATATGCAACAAAATGAAATTGAACAGCTCTCTCTAACCATGTACAAGACTCAACTCAAAGTAGATCAAGGACCTAGGAATCAAACCAGAGACTCTGCATATAACAGAAGCAAAAGTAGGCCCTAATTTTCATCATGTGGGATTAGGACACAACTTCCTTAATAAGACTCCTATAGCACAAGAATTAAAACCAAGAATCAATAAATGGGATGGATTCAAACTAAAAAGCCTTTTATAAAAAAAAAATAGAATAGCCTACTTCCTGGGAGCAAATCTTTACCCCTCACACATGAGATGGAGCACTAATCTCTAGGGTATATAAAGAACTCAAAAATCTTAACACCAAAAAAAAAAAAAAACAAATAACCCAATCAAGAAATGGGCCAAGGACCTGAACAGACACTTCCCAGAAGAGGATATACATATAAATCAGTACACAAATATGTGAAAAAAATGCTCATCATCTCTAGCAATTAGAGAAATGTAAATCAAAACCACTGTAAGATATTATCCCACTCCAGTCAGAATGGCAGCTATAATGAAGACAAACAACAGCAAGTGGTGGCTAGGATGTGAGGGAAAAAGGCACACTCATACATTGCTGGTGGGACTGCAAATTGGTGCAGCCATATGGAAAGCAGTATGGAGATTCCTTGCAAATCTGGAAATGGAACCACCATTTGACCCAGCTATTCCTCTCCTCAGAATTTACCCAAAGGAAAGCAGCACACTACAGGGACACATCCACATCAATGTTTATAACAGCACAATTCACAATAGCTAAACTGTGGAGCCTACCTAGATGCCCTTCAGTGGATGAATGGATAAAAAAAATGTGGAATGTATACACAATGAAATATTACTCCAAACTAAAAGAGAATAAAATCATGGCATTTGCCAGTAGATGGATGGAGTTGGAAAATATTATGTTAAGTGAAGTTAGCCAATACCCAAAAAACAAATGCCAAATATTTTCTCTGATATATGGGGGTGACTCTCAGTGGGGTAGGGAAGAAGAGCATGGGAGGATTAGATTAATACTAGATAGGAAAGAAGGGTAGGAGGAAAATGGATGGGGAAGGGGATTAGTAAGGATATTGGAATGTGATGGTTATCGTTATACAATGATATAATCGACATGATTATTAAAAAGACATGTAGGAAGGCTTGAATTGGGTGTCAAAATACCTTATATACAAAGAGAGATGAAAAAATATGGTATTTATGTGTAGTAAGAATTATAGGGCAGAAAGAAATGAGTACATGTATAATGCCATAAATTGACATGAATATACTTTATATACAGAGATATGAAAAATTGTGCTCTATGTGTGTAATAAGGATTATAATGCATTCAACTGTTATCATGTATTTAAACAATAAAAACAATATATATAAAATTAAATCATGACCTAAAAAACATCCTAAAAAAAGAAAAAGAAAGAAATTGTGAGATAGGATGCATGTGGTGCTACACAAGTGATATATCCAGTGGTCTAGAGGCTGAGGCAGGGGATCACAATTGTGAAGCTGACACCAGCAACTGAGTGAAACCCTGCCTAAACTTAAAAAAAGTAGGCAAAAGTAATTTTAAATTAAAAAAAAATTAAAAAATATTTTTAAGTAAAATTTAAAAACTGCTGGGGATATAGTTCAATAATAGGATACCCTGGAAATTCCATCCAGAAATAACCATTTCTGGCAATCAGCCATATTTTGTTTGCTATACTGCATACAGTTTGATCAATACTATGAAACACCATCTCAGTTTTATATCAATGTCACATAAATGTCACATTTCACATATAATCATACTTAAAAACTACATATGCAGAATTTGAAAAAATACAAATACAGATCAGCATATAAGAGACTGAATGATAAAATTCTTCATTATAAAGAGGACCGCTCCCCTCAGGTTCATCTATGATAAAAACCCATCAAAATTTCACCATGATTGCTTTGTAATTGAAGAAGGGACTAAAGCAAACAGTTTGAAAATTCTCCTATTTATATTGATATGAAATTAGCCAAGAATTCTGAACTATAAGAGCAAAAGCAGGAGCAATTATTACCAGGCACTAATGCATATTATAAAATTATCATATTGCAGAAATTTGAGGACCAAAAAATTTGCACAGTGCAGAAATTTCATAGATGACTCCGCATATATGTAAATGTCATTTTTATGATTAAGTGCAATGAAAAGGCCATGATAAATGCAACCATCACCAGCAGAGTATTTGATGTGAATGAACAAGACAACCCAGCATAAAGGGAGGTGTGGGAACTGGAGGCGCAGAACACTGGTAGGGCTTGAGTGCAGGGCGCGCATGGTACTGGATTATACTCCAGCAACCCAAAGAAGCACATATTGAGTAGGATTATGTTTTATAATTATACCATAATAGGAGGCTCCTGGATTTTTTCCACACATGCAAACAACAAATAAACACCTACTTCTCTCTTGAGTTCCTCTTAAATAAAGTTATACGTGGATTGAGATACCTATGCATTGGACCACTGAGAAAATATCTACCATCTGAAGAGCAGTCAAAGTTGAGGGAAACTTGGGCATTAGTCCTGCCTTGAGCAATGTGCTACACAATGGGGACAGAATACCCCCATCCAGTATCACCCAGAGTAGATGAAGACTGATTTGGGTCACAAATGGAGCACATTGGACACTATATGACTTGTAGCTGGAAACACAATTTGGTGTTCATAGAAGAGCAAGCTGGATATACACAAGTATCAGGATGAGAGAAAAGGGTTGGTTTTCTATGGCTGTGGTGGGTCATAAGCTTTATCCCATGGGATCAGGGCAGAAAGGGAGTGAGATCAAGGGTCCCAGTTTATCCCTAGAAGGGATTTGCCAGCATAATCTGCAAACTGTGGCTGCTAAGAGTCAAGCTCCTCCCTAGCCAGTCCCTAAGGGTAGACAGGACAAATGCAGTCCACCCTGACAGCCCTGCCTGAGCCCTCTCCTCTCTACATAAGTAATAACTCCAGGCCTGACCAGTTCTTTCTAGAAGGAGTAAGTCCAGGCACTCAGAGTCCCAACATTTTTCCCCATTCCATGGAATCCATCCTAACACAACAAGCTTTGGGAGCAATGGCAACTGAGCATGTGCAAATCTCCCTGGATCACAAAGAAGGGGCTTCACATTGGTGCAACACTTCCATGGACTACGATTCCCCCCACCCCAGGAGTGAAGAAAAAGGATTAAAACCACAGCTCCCTGTTTCTTTCTAGAATAGGCTCACACCACCTTCTTGCAGTGAGCACAGGCAACCTCGGTTCTAACCAACTGCATCAAGAATTCAGTCCCCAGCCAAGTAGGAGAGTTTCTGCAGCCTGAGCACAGCTGTGGGAAAGGCTCCATATCAAACAGGTGAAGGAACCAGTCCTCCGATTACATGGATATGGAGAAAGACCCGCTCACATGGGGATAGAATATAAGCTTAGTACAGCTTATATTAAATAGCATGGAGTTCATTAAAAGCTAACAGAGTAACAACAACTCTGGACGCATTTCCATAAGAACTTGTACCAGTGTGTTAATAAATGGCTGCATGCCCATCGCTGTTTCAGTATCCAAAGGACCCAGGATGAGGAAACATCTGAAGTGGCTTCTGGATAAGGAGACTCCTCCCAGCCACAGAGCCATCACCTACTACCCTGAAAAACTACTCCCCCAAAATGCACCTGCTCATAGGTCAACAGGTGGCCGATATGTACCAGACACTCAAGAGACCTCAGATGTGCCAGGTGTGGGATCCTCATGTCAGGCAGAGCCAAAACAGGACCAGGAAAATATCACAGAGGGCATGAGACCCCTGGGACATGCAGTCCACAGGAAGGACTCTCAGCCCAAAGACATTCTGACAAGGTGTCTGGCCTTGGTGAGGTAGCGAGTATACATATGCACACGAGTGTGTGTGCGCGCGCGCTCACAAATACACACACACAAACACACATTTTTTTCAAATGTCAATTGGTTTTTGGTGTACTTTTCTCTCATGTGAAATGCTCATAAACAGAAAACAAAACCTTTGCTTCTTATTTTATTACACTGGGGAGGAAAAACTGTCACTGGAAATGGGGACAGGGGACTGGAATTTGAGGAATTCATTGATACATGTGTACAGCTTTCGTCTGGGAGACAGGGTTGTGGATCTGACATTTTGCTTCCCTTACATTTAGAACATTCAGGGGGACCCAGGCAGGAGGGCCACACCTGTAATCCCAGCCACTCAGGAAGCTGAGGTATAAGTTCAAGGTCAGACATAGCATCTCAGCATCTGTGAGGAGATAAATGATAAAAAGTACGAGGGCTGTATCTCTGTGGGAAAGGACCTCTGCATTCAATCCATTATAGCACCCATGCCCCCCAAAAAGAAAGAAAACCTCAGAGGGGAGAAAAACCTGAGACCCCTACAGATCCCAGCTTGCTTGGGTAGGAAAAGGGCGCACAGACTAGTGATTCTCACGGTCCCAACACTCTGAAATCCAGCACAGAAGAAATTCAGGGAGGAGACTTGAGCTGCTAATTTGTATAGGAGATACCCGTGTGTTTAATAATGAGAATAAAAAGAATTCAACATCTTTAGAAACCCAAGAAATGTAAAATAAAAACATATCAGAGAGAAAATTAAATAGTATTAATGACGATAGGAAACAAAAGAATCCTAATAAACTCAAAATGTTTAAGTGCTTAACTATTTGTGGGAACTGTTTTGCCATTAAAGACACATGATAGTCCCCCACCACAGGGACTTGCTGCAATCAGTTCATATGACCAGGATAATACATTACTAGTCATGGTACATTCAGCTTAAAAATAGTATAAAATACCATGGGTAAGTTTTACACGGGTGCCATATGTATGTGGTACTATGTATAACTATGATGCACTAATAAACAATCCAGCATGCTTTACTCTTAATGGAAGCACCCAGTCCTAAAATTCATCCACAAAGTTAAATATATGTAAACTTAACCAAAAAACTTTTGAATTATAAGAGTAAAATAATAATAAGAAGAAGTTATTACCTAACACGTGCATTGTGAAGTTGTACTCTTACAATTGTCATCCAGGAATCAGGACATCAACAGACTCCACCCACGAACCCACGTTATTGTAAAAATCATACACTTAATTGCAACGGAAAAGTCATTGTAAATCAAACCCTAACAAGGCCAATCTCAGAACTTAGCTAGACCAACGGGCAGAATAAAAACCAAAAACTACCAGGGAGGGAGCTTAATGGTAAAGCACGCTTTTGTTAAGTACCAAAACACAACCATCAAAAAAACCAATAAACTTCACAAAACTAGCTTAGGAATAGGCAAGGTCCCTGTTCACCCCAGCTTCCCTCCTGCAGGAAAACGGTATTTGGAAATTTGATTTTTTTTGGGGGGGGAGGGGAGTGCTGGGCATTGAACTCAGGGGCACTCCACCACTGAGCCCCATCCCCAGCCCTATTTTGCGTTTTATTTCTAGGCAGTGTCTCCCTGAGTCTCCAAGAGCCTCACCCACTTTCGAGGCTGGCCTTGACCTCCCTATCCTCCTGCATCAGCCCCCACCCCCAGCCGCTGGGAATGACAGGTGTGCGCCATCCCCTGGCTTGGAGATTGGATTCTTATAGTGGTCCCACCTGTCAATCACCACAGTCAGGGAAGACTCCAGGCTGGCGTGCTCACCTGCCAGATAGATAGGACTTGAGCAGGGGCTGAGGCTGCCCCAGAGGATGAGGAGGCTGCCTGGAGTCTCCGCTACTGTCGCTTTCTCCACCCGGCTGGCCAGGGAGACAGAGGGGCACTGTCCCCAATGGGCTCAGGCCTGTGGTTGCAGAGAGCCCCCGGAATCAGGATGGGCCAACTCGGTTTCCCCCCACAGCCGCTCCCCCCAGATGGACTCCCTGCCCCGCCTCCCTCCTGAGCCTTCCTGTCCAGGCACCTGGTGCCACTGCACACTCACCATCTCCTGGTGCCCAGCAGCCAGGACTGCCCTGGGGAGCTTCGTCTCCTGCATGGCAGGGCCACCCGGGATCCTGGGCAGGGAGCAAAGCCTGGAGTCTAACTGCAGGAATCTGAGTAGAACCTCGGACCGCGGAGAAATAAATCCCATCCCAAGCGTGGAATCCCGCCCCCTACTCTCTGGCTGCCTCAGGATTGGACAGCGCTCAGCACGGGGGCTTCTGAGTGGACAGGGCGTGAGTCAGTCTCCGCTCTCCCCAGTCTGAGCCCAGCGAGCCTTTTTTTTTTTTTTTTTTTTTTTTTGACTGATAGGGGGGTGATATCTGCTCCAGGCAAGGAGGAAACAAGAATGGCAGGGTTTGGGTATGGCTTTTTTCTTTTTCTTTTCCTTTTGAGGTCTGGGCATTGGGTTAGGGTTAGGCTGACCAGAATTCTAAGTTCTGTTGGGTTTTGATGTTAGGAAATTGAAGTCATTTCTTGAAAGTTTCATTACCTGGGCCTCCTCCTACAATAAGACCACCCAAAGCGTCTTCAGGGTGCTGACTTGTCCTCTGTTTATCTGTGCAAAATTGTCCAAGCAGAACTGGTCTTTCACCCAGTGGGAATTGCCTAGTGCATCATGGCCAGCGCTGGTGGAGGCTCACTGGGTACCTGGCAAGCGCCCTGGAGGAGTTTACCACCCAGTTGGCAGTGTGAGAGCTGATGTTCCTCCAGCTGAGTTGAATCTATCTGGAGCCCACACTGAGGCTGGAGGCAGAGTAAGGAGATCAGCACAGAAGAGACACAGGAATGCACAGACCTGGGTCAACCCCAGCTGCACCCTGGCTCCCTCGCTCTCTGGCCCACTGGGGAATTAAATCAGAGGACTCGACCTCTGAGCTCTTTCCCCAGCCCTAGTTTGAATTTTATTTAGAAACAGGGTCCTACTGAGTTGCTTAGAACTTGCTTTTGCTGTGGCTGGCTTTGAATTTGCCATCCTCCTGCCTCAGCCTCCCCAGCTGCTGGAATTACAGGCATGTGCCACTTTTTTTTCTTTCTTTCTTTTTGAGAGAAATACCTGCGGTGGCCACAGGATAACAGCCTGGTGCTCTCCCTAGTTCCTGCCAGTCCCCTGGATCCCAGGCAATGGGATCCTGCCTCCTCCAAAACCCAGAGACCCCCTTCCCAGGTGTGCATCCTTAGTATGAGCTGAATACTCAGCACTTGACAAGAAAAAAGAAACAACAAAAAAGACAGACCCTACCTGCTTGTCTTGATGCAAACAAAGTCAATATGTTTCCAAGGAGGGCTCTGATCTTGTCCCCCCAATTCAGTGGTGTAAAAAGTCACATAATACAGAGAAGACTTCCTGTTAAGATGGGCTCAAGGGTGTCTCTCTTTAAGGAAAAACAATTTGCCTTTAATTGGGAGTCCAGGAAAGACAATTCTAGGTTTTCCTAATTTGGTAAATAAATCCATAGACTCGAATGCACCCTGCTATTCTCTGCCTTAGTTAACCGAGGAGGCCTCGAGATTACCTGCCCCCCCCCCCGACTCCTGCACCTGCAGATGAATGCGGGGAGTCCTTTCTTCTCTATGGAGCACTCTGAACCTCCACCATCCCACAGGCTCCAACACCTTTAGAAGCATCCAATGTGGGAGCGGTTTAGAAAATTCTGGAATGTACCTAAACACATTTCCTCACCTTGCTATGATGCTATCAACTTGGTCCCATGGACCTTATCAGTACATTTTATCTTTTTTTGTTTTATTGGATCTTCTTAGATATATATTACAATAGAGTCCATTGTGGTAAAATTATCCAAACCTAAAGTATACCTTATTCTCATTAGGACCCCATTAGTGTGGGTGGGCAAGATGGGCAGATTCACATATGTATTTTTATATATTTAAATAAGAACAATATGGTGATTCATGCTACTATCTTTCCTGTTCTTACCTCCTCTCCCTACCTGTTTCTGGCTTTTGTCTAATCTACTGAATTCTCTTTGTGCCCCTTCCTTGTGATGTACATAACACATGTCAGGGAAAACATGTGACCTTTGGGTTTTGAGGATTGTCTTATTTTACATTAGCATGGTAATCTCCATTTACTGGCCAGTGTTATGAAGTCTTCTTCTTCTCTGCAATATTCTAGCCAGGAAAATTCATGAGCACTTTAAAAGCATCTTAATATTTACCCTTGGTAAAATGTGCCTCAATCAGAATGCAACTATTTGAAAATAGCTGTCAATGTGAAAAGTTTCTGAAATCTGCTGGTTTGTGGACCACATTTGTAGATCACTGCAAAAACCATAAGAGTCCATGGCTAAACACATAAGTAAAAATAGAAATCTAATAATGAGCATTCTCTTAAGACTTCCTTCCTGAAAACACTTCCCTTTTTGCTTTGATAACTAACTGATCATTTATTCAATCATCTAGCAACACTTGAGGTCCATAAAGAACTGTGGAACATGTCTGGTTGGGACACAAATACTGAGATGCCAATAAGAAAGTTACAATGAACCTCAAAGAGAAGGTTCATAAATCATAAATGAAAAATATGTATAATCTGATTCCTAAATGGTTGTGCATCAGAAAAAAAATAAAATTATTGAAAACGACTTCATTGGGACAACCAGAAAACTTTGACTATAGATTGTATGTTGAATAATATCATGGTGTCCATATTACATTCCTGAATTTGGTAACCATATTGTGATTATACAAAGGAATGTCCCTGGTCTTAGGAAATACTTCAAATATTTAGAACTAAAGATCCTAACATTGGAATCACAATGCTTTAAAAAAAATGTGTGTGTGTTATATGCATGTGCATAAACACATACCTATACACATATAAATACGTACAGAAAAAGAGGCATGCACACACAAGAGCTTACAAGGTAAATTGGGAAGAAATATAAGCTGTCAAATCTAGTGTATAAAAGACTATTATGCTGTTCTTGTAACTCTTTCATAGCCTTGAATATTTCCAAAATAAAAATTAAACAAACAGAAACTCTCTTAAATTTACTTCTCATGGCACAAATCTCAAAAAGTTTTTGGAGAACTGGTAGAGCACTTGCCAAGCATGTTTGAGATACTGAGTTCAATCCTAAGCACCACATAAAAATTAAATTTTAAAAAAGGTATTGTGTCCATCTACAACTAAAAAATAAGTAAAATTTTTTTAAAGTTTTTTAGGAGCTCAGGGGGGCTTCAGATGTTAAATGGTTTTTAATGAATTGAACGATTCATATTTTATTCCCAAAATTATTAACAAAATTAAAATGTCTCATAAATAGAAAAAAAGTATCTATCCTGTCATTAAGTTTATGTAGATAAGACAGCCAAGTTACCTAAGAATCCAACCAGACTTGTTCTTTTTTTTGGGGGGGGGGGTTGGGGCAGGGTGTGCTATTATTGTGACATCACATATCTGCAGAGCTGTCATTATGCACATTCATGGGAGAATATGTTTGGTTGTATCCTGAGATTGTGATGCTCCTAGCATGTGTTGACTGATAATAAAGAGACACTAGCAGTAAGAGAGAGGTGTTGCAGATGGACTATGCCCAAGAGACTTTATCATCAGAAAGACTGAAAGCAAACAGATAGGATGCTGATTTTCCTCACTGCAGTTCACTGTGTTCAATTCACCCAGAGGCCTCTGTTGGCTCAGCAGCTGCTTGTTTCTCTTCAGTCTCATCAAAGTGCTATTGTGAGACTCAGTTTCCCCACCTACAAAATGGAGATATTACAGAGTAAGCTGACTTGGAGTAGGGTCATCCTGCCCTCTGAAGTCTTTAGCTATTCCTGACTTGAAACTCTACCCCCACCAGCATTCCAAGTGCCTGGGGGAAATTCCAATGCCTGTGTAAAAATGTCATTGAATTCCTAGGACCTTACATTCTTATGATATCTAGGCCTCAATTTCCTCCTGTCTTGGCTGATGTCTTGTTGGTCCTCTGAGTCCTGTGATTTTGTATGTAAATTCATTGTCACAAGAAATTAGTCGTTTGCTGGGATTTCCAATACACACACATACACACACAAAGAAGGCATACAGGCTCAAAAATATACACACACAGATGCACTCTTATGGATGGACTCAAACACATAGAAATAAAGACACACAAATGTACACACACAGATATGGACTGCCTCACAGAACTAAAAAAAAACCCATAAAAATATAGACATACATACTTATAGACACTGACATAGCTAGACATACGCACACACATACAAATTGATAGACACACAGAGACCCATGGACACAGACACCAAGCTTGTTTGTGCAGCAGACTTTACAAAGGTCTAAGGATATGGAAGGAGTCTTTAATGCAAACAACTTATACATGAATGTTAGGAATCTTCCTTCAAAGCTCCCTGAACTTCTGTCCATTTCCACCATTTATATTCCCTGCCCTTCCCCAATATTCTCCTCCACTTTTTCCTTTATCAGAACAATTTTTGTCTTTTCAACTCCCTCATTTCAAAGTCTGCTCTGGACTTCTCTTTGCACCTCTCTCTTCTGATGATCTAGCTATGCTGAGAAACACCCTCTGATTTCGTCTCCTGCCTCACAACAGGTTTTGCCAGGGAAAAAGAGCAGGAGAGATTTATTTGCCCACTGATGTGAAGTATGTCACATGCCCTCACACAAACCTAACCTAAAATGCTGGCATGGAGCTCACCTCTCGATTCTATCATTATTAACCAAGGGTTTTGTATTGGTGTTGTTTAAAGTTTTTTCCCCTCTACAAAATCACAGAATATTCCCGCAGTCCCTTCACCCAGTTTCCTCTAATAGTGACTCTTAAAAAGATTAACTAGGCTGGGCACAAGGGTGCATTCCTGTAATCCCAGAAACTCAGGGGGCTGAGGCAGGTGGATTGCAAGCTTGAGGCTAGCCTCAGCATGTAAGCAAGGCCCTAAGCAACTTAGCAAGACCTTGTCTCAAAATAAAAAATAAATAAATAAAATAAAAAGGGATAAGGATGTCTCTTAGTGGCCAACCACCCCTGGCTTCAATCCCCAATACAAATACATAAATAAATAACTATATTATAATGATCAAAACAAAGACAAAAACCTGGGTACAAAACTATCAACTAATCTATAGACTTTATTTGAATTTCACCAATTTTCTTTTAAGGTCTTGTTTCGGTCTGTGTTCTTGTGTTGCATTTAGTCATAATGACTCCTTAGTCTCTTCAAGTCTGTGACAATGCCTCAGTCTCTCCTAGTCTTTTATGACCATTATCCTTTTAAAAGATACTGGTCAGATGTTTTGCACAAGGTCTCTCCTCTTGGGTTTGGTGTTTACTTATGACTTGGCCAGGTTATGGGTTTTGTAGGGAGATGCCTTATGGGATTATTTGGTGGGAAGGGGGATACATCAACATGACTGGTTAGGAGTTATATTAATTTCAATCATGTGATGCTTCTTGGATTTCTTATTATAAACTTACTATTTCTCCATTTCTGATTAATAAATATCTTGGGAAAGATATCTTGAAAATATCTTATTTCTCCCTCAATTTTTACTTACTTAGGGGATGTGGCTCAGTGGTAGAACACTGGCCTGTCATGCATGAAGCCCTAGATTAAATTCCCAGTAATAGAGAAAAAAATTGTTTTTGCTCACTTATATTTTTGGCATCCATTCATAGATCTTACCCATAACAATTATTATTATGGTTTCCTAAATGTTATTTTATTTTTATTTCACTCATCCTTTCTTTATTTATAAACTGTAATTGTCTTTAAAGAAACAACTCTCTGTTTCTCTATTCTTTTCTTTCTTCTTATTTTTTTTCTATCGATATGGGTTTATGGTTATCTATTTAATTCTATGACTTATAGTCCAATACTATCATTATTTATTTGCTCAAACTGTTCCAACTTTGTCTTTTGGGAACTCTTTCAGATTGGTTCCTGTATGCTTTCAGTAAGTTCCTATCAAATCATCCAAGTTATGCTGCATGCATTACAAATATGTCACAAGGAATCCTCCTGATATATGAAATTATAATGTACCATTTAAAAAAATAGCCCCTATTCCTTATTAAGTATCTCCCTATTTTCTGCCACTACAAGGTTTCAAGATTATTTTGCATTTTCCCTGCTCCAGTTCTGGGAGCAACCATATCTTCAAGTGCCCTGGACTCTATCATTGGAGAATAGTATTTAGAAGAAGCCAGATCTGGGTGGAGATATTTCCTGCTCATTTCTATGGAGTGAGAGTTCTAAGCCCTCTTAGTCTTAGAATTTGGAACTATGTTATGTCTATAAATGGATGCATACACATGCATCTCTTTTTTTTAAATTTTCTTTTTCCTTTCATTAAAAAGCTTTAGTTTATAATGATACTACTAATTTCAATTCATCACCACAGTGTTCATCCTAATACCATCTTTTTTTCTTTCCTTTTTTTTTGTTTTGTTTTGGTACTCAGGATTGAACCCAGGGATATTCTACCACTTTTTTAAATGAAAGACTGTTGCTTACATATTGTTAAATTGTGAAAAATGTTCCTTGATCATTCCTCCCCATCTTTTTTCTCTCCTAGAAATGGCTGACACAAGAATACAAGATAGGTTGCTATATATTGCTGTCAGAAGCTACATAAATGAGAATCCAGCTGATTTCATGGTCCTTCTTCATGCAAAAAGCACTAATCACACCCTTTATGCTTTATCAGTAGTGGGGTGCAGGAAGTTCAGCCAAGGCTATGGAATGTAAGCTCATTTTTCCAGCCAAATGAGTCAGATGAGATGGGAATTAACATTTATTTAAGCAGTTGTAAATCAACATGGTTCTGAAAAAAAAAGGCTATTTCTCACTCCATCCCTCTAGGGAAAAATTCCCATTCTGAGGCCCTCTCACTTTGGTCATTGGCCTCCCAGGAAGCAACTTGCCTCTTGGCCCACCTCTTTATCTCTGCATTGATTTCTGGTCTCTTCTCATTCCAACAATGCCAACATACCTGCTGTTTAATTTTCTTCCTACAAACAGGGATCTATTTTATTTTCCACAGACCCCCTGGGTATTCATCTCAGTGTGGGGTCTCAGCAAACACCCCTCAAAGCTAGGGTCTTCAGAATATTTTCAATCAGAAAAGCCAAGATTCCATTTTTCTTTATTTTGTAGCTTGAGCTTTGGTTTTCCTCAAAGGTTGCCTGTTCTGATGACATTTGTGGTGTGGGGAAATTATTTGTTCTCCTGTCCTTTTATAATAGCTCAGACTCATTCAACAGGCAATCTCAACTGGAAATGCTCACCACAACCTCAATTTTGCCTTCTGTGCTTCAGATATGTGAAAGTTGAGGAAGGAAGGGGGACAATATTAGATCACTCTGAGGGCATTATTATTCCCAACTAAAATCCCCATTATTTGAGTTCCTTCTAGTAAGAAAGAAAATAAGCTTTGTGCAGGTATTATTCCTTTTAGAGTTATCAATGATTCCAGAATCCCACAGGCCTGTTTGACTGCCATCCTGATCCTACCATAGGGAGAGACGAGGGCCACCTCCACAGTGGACTGGTCTAACCATAAATGAATTGGAAACACCCATAGTGAGAAGAATGTCAGTGACAGTGGGAGGCTACAGAGGACCTATGTTTTCTTAGCCATATCCAAAAAGCCTGAATGGAACTGTCTGGCAGCCACAGACTTCCTTAGGATGCACTGGACAGATTCCTGGAGGTACCAGGGAGATAATTCTTGGTTGGGACACTGAATCATTACAAGACTGTGAAGAACTCATTTTGAGGATTCTGAGAACACTATGCATTCTAGGAAGGAATGGTTAGCACAGTCACTTAGACTTGGTGGGAAGTATGAGTGATAATATTAATGATGGCATCTATGCGAGTATGCTGAATAGGGATAATAGCAGTGTTGTAAAAAGAAGATACTCATAACAACCAAGGTGGTTGGGATTTAGTTCATGTCTCCCTTATAAACCAGGCAAGGCATGTAAGTTTACCTCTTAATAAATTCTCACAACCAAGAGGCAGGTACTCCCATTAGTTCATTTTACTTCTGACAACTGAGATTCACAAAAGTGGAGAATTATACAGTGGTCACAAAATTACCAGAAAACAAAGGCCTTTCATAAATATTTCACTGTGTGGTCTTGTTGGAAGGATCTGACTTGTGGGTTGTAGGAATGTGATTTAGCTGAGTTAAGCATTCATGGGGTCATGGCTGGTGCTTTAGCAGTGTCCCCAATGCTAGTTACATGACTCAGAGAAAGGAAACTGAGACCCAATGTAATCTAATGATGGAGGTGCTCAGTCAGCCAGTAAAGGAATGTGCTGTTGGGGGCATACATAGTATCAGGGATGGGTCCACCCAACCAAGTATTCAATGACCTGGCTGGGGTTCAGAAACAAGGTGGTGAGGATTGAGGGAAGGCACGCCAGACAGACACAACAGCAGAAGCCACAGCACTGCAACATGGTATGGGCCTGCAGTGACAGGCAGTTTAATGCAGTCAGAATACATGGTTCAAGGTAAAGGGAGAAACAAGAGAGAAATCTGGAAGAGAAGCGGGGACCTTAAATGAATCAGCCAAGGCCTTGGGCGGTAGATAGATAAAAGCCTGGATCTGGAATCCAATTCAGCCATATGCTAACTATTTTGACCCTGGGCCACATCTTTAGAGGTTTTCTAAGCTTCGTTTTACATAACTGAAAAGCATAGTGACAGATGATAGTCTCCATGTTAAACTGACAGCTTGGGTACCTGGTCTGTGGTCACAGTGTTGACAAATGGATTTGCCAGGGCTGGAGAAAAGAACTTGAGGCTAAGCTTCAAAGTAAAATGCCCCAAACCACATGCAGGCTTGGCTACATGAACTAATGACCACTTCTCCCTTGCTTCCCTGGAGAGCCAGGTGCCAGAAGCCTATCCTTGCTTCAACTTCTGCTACTGTCAGCCCAGTGCTGCTTATCCTAACTGAAACAGAATTATCAGACTAAATTAGTTAGTGAGTGGACAGCACTTGGAGCTGTGCTAGGCACCTTGTAGCCATCCTTTTGATGTGATTTTGCCTCCTTACCCACTCCTTCAGCTGGTGAATTGGGTTGGGTTGATATGAAGAAGGAGACTCATATTCTCTGCCTCATATAGCAGAATTATTTCCTGGAGAGTGGACAATCTTGGAGGGTGAGTGGACCTGCATTTTCTAACAGACATAACTATCATGTAACCTACAGTAGCCCAGGAAAACTCCAACAATGGGGTAAACTGAACCTTAGAGGCTCATGATTTTTCAGAACCAGACCCAGAAGTAGACAATGCTGTCTTGTGGAACAGGATCAAACTCAGACTCAGGTTCAAATTCTGACTAACTATGAACACTTATGCTAGTTTCTTCATCTCCAGGACTGGAAGAATATATGCCTTCAACAAATGTTAGCTCCTCTTCTTTAGAAACAATTATTTCGGTATCCCCTGGGAAAAAGTGTCATGTGTCTTTTCCCTAACATCATGTATATTCTATGTCCTGTATGTCATTCCATTGTACATTGTTTCAGCAAATTGTCAACCAAGGAGACTACAGAATTCAATACATTCTGGGTCCTGCCCAAGAAACGTCACAGGGAGGCCTTAGGAATTTCATGCAATGAAGCTGAAACATTTTATTGATAACAATTTTATGGAGACCAGGGGTATTGTAGCAGATGATCTCCTAGGTGTGTCTCTTTTTACCTTGGTGAACATTGGGGCCAGGGATGGGGTGGGGAGTGATGACTGGGGCTAAAAGGCAGTTCCCTTGGTGCAAGCAGGGACAGGGCCTGGAGGTTGTCGTGGAGGGCACTGGTTTGGGAACCAGAGGAGCCTGGATTCCAATGGGGGCTCTTGTCACTTCCTAGCTGTGTGACTTGGAGCCCATTGCTTAATCTTGCCACTGCCAATTTTTCCTCTGTGAAATAGGGAGGATGGTAATACCCTCTTAGGGCAGTTGTGAGGATCCAAGGGGTGTCATTAAAGTTCTCAGCTGCTATGATTACTATTTTTACTATCAGGGCTGAGGCTGTGAGGTCCAGCCAGGGCCTGGGCAGGCGCATGCGCAAAAACACCAGGCAGGCCAAATGAGACCCAGATGCTAGGTTGCCTAGCACCTGGGTTTTAATCCTTTGGGGTCAGGGGGTGGGCGGAGTGGATTCAGGGGCGGGGATATGGAGAGAAGTTCCCAAGAACCGCTAGTACTGACCCTCAGGCGCAGTGGGCGGTGTAAAGAGGAGGGGCCAAGCTAGTTCCAGGCTGGGTTTGCTCAGTGGTGAGGGCGGAGTAGTGAGGGGAGGACCAAAGTCTCGCGAGATCTCACTGCGTGGCCATAGCGGCCATGGAGGAGGCAGCGTGAAAGGTGAGCCCTGGGCTGTGGGCGGCGTTGGTGGCCAGTGGGGCCTGAAGGGAGAGAAAGCAGCAGACAGCAGAGACCCAGCCCCTGGCGAGGGGAGCGGGGCGGGTGGATGGCCAGTTTTTCGGAGGCAGTCCAGCAGGGCTTGCGGCAGAAGCGGCGCCGCCTGGTCCTCGCCATCCCGACCCGTGCGGGGTGGGGAGGCTGGGCCTTGGGCCAGTTCCCCCTGGCCAGTCAGACCTCGCGCTCGCTGGGACCCAAGACCCGCCTCAGTCTCCCAGGGTGGCTGGGTTGGCACTGCTGGTCATGGCTGGTTCACTTTGCTGTATGCCAGGTACTTAAAGTGTGCACTTCCAAGCTAGGGCTGCACAGAGAGGTGCAGCGCCCTGCGGAAAGTTGCACTGCTGGGATGTGGTGGGATGGGGCTTCCAGTACATGCACAGGCCTGTGCCCCTTCCTTGCCTCCAGTCCTTCTCCCAGCAGTTCTTGCAGCTGGTTTTCTGGGGTCCTGGTGGGGCTGCAGAGAGTGTGTCAGACCCACTCTGAAATTGGATGCAGCATGGTATGTGAGTTCATTGGGAAAGGCTTTTTTTTCAAGCCTTTTTTCCAATTCCTGGAAGGTTTTCCACTCATAAATTGTCATTTGGTCCTGTGTGAGAGAGAAGAGGTGGGCATAGAGTGACCTTTATACACTAGGGGTGCGGTCACTAGCCCAAGGCCTTCCTCAGGCAAAAGAAAGTTTGATTCCCATTGAAGCCCTTGATTCTAGCCTGGAACAGTTGGTTGTCAACCACAGAAACAAGGCCCCTGTGTTTGGTGTTGAGCCTTTGTAGAGCCCACTTCACAACTGAGCAGTGAGGTTCCTAAATAAGAGAACCTACCTACACACATAAGTGAAAGTGGGTATGATACTTTCACTTACATGTAAAAGAGAAATAAAGGGATAACAATGTATGATGTGCAGTGCTGTCTCACTTATAAACAGAACTTTCAGCTGTGGTGGAAGACCGCATGCTTTTGAGTGCTTGCACCTGCTGCTAATGAAGAAGTTTGAGTTAGTTAAAAAAAAAGTATTAGGCTCTAGCTCAAACAAGGAAATCAAAGAGGGAAATGGAGATGGAAACTAGGGAGAAAACACTTAGTGTTGGGATAACCTTATTTAAGCTAATAAAAAGGAAAGGCTAGATTGAAGTAGGGATGACATGTCAAGGTCAATTACAGGCTGTTATACTATGGCCCTTCCTTGGATTCCTTTTCCCACTATATCACAGCACATCCTTTGTGTCTTGTGCTTTGAGGTACTGCTACTTGAAGGAACAGTAAGGAGTTCCTTCTCTTGCTAGTAATAACAGTAAACTATTAACAAGACTGAAACTTTTGGATTCATCAAGGTGAGATTTATCTGCTATCTCATACTGTTAGCATATATACTAGTCTATGTATACTCGTTACAATTTTAAATTTATGTTGAGTTAATGTGTAGTGTGAAGAAATGAGCACTAATTTTCAGAGTTTCCTTATTCTGCTGAAGCATCCCTTACTACTTTGTCTTACATAATTAGAGGCAAGCTGTGGGGTTTCCTATAACAGCTTTAAATATTATGTCTTAAAGAAATGCTCATTTAAAGTGGGCTTGATTAAACCATTTTAAGATCAAAATTCTTGTGACCAGGATGAATCTTGATGATACAGATCCATCCCACCCAAGCATTGTGTGAAGCCTAGATCCTGGCCCCCAAACACTAAATGCCCCAGGGTGTCCCCCAAACTCTTTGATAACTAAATTTTTTTAAGGATATTTCTGCCTCTTTGAGAATACTAATAAGAGCATATCCATTATCTACTTAATTTTAACAAGAAAGGGGTGACAAACAACTTTTTTTCTGGGAAAATTGTTTTTTTCTGAAGTGTTTGACATATAACAAAGACATGGTCTTGGTTAGTGACACTTTTGTCAATTATTCTAGAAACTTGGGAGAGAAGGTTATTTCCTTTCATAAAATTTTGTCTTCTGTTGATGGGAATTCACATTAGAAATGTTGACAACTAAACACTAGAATCATTTTAGCAGTTTGATGTGAGAAAAGAGTTTGAAAGTGACAACAGTGTGTACTATAGCAGGTCTGAGTTGAGTAGAATATACATTCATGTCATCACTTAGGGGTTGGGTTACTTTACAGGGATTGGATTGAACCCATAGGTGCTCTACCACTGAGTTATAGCCATTTTTCCCTTCTTGAAATGGTGTTTTCTGAAGCTGTTGAAGCAGTCTCAAACTTGGGATCCTCCTGGTTCAGCCTCCCAAATTGTTGGGAATACAAGCAAGATGCTTCATGCCCAGCTGTAATCACTTTTAAAATAACCCTTTCTACTCACTGGTGTTCATATTAGCAAATTTGAAAATGTACATAGATGTACATATACCAGTCTTCGTGTATGACTCATTACAAATTATCTTTTCATTTGAAACTCTAGCTATGACATAGAAAAATTAAAATAAAGTTCAGCTTACACTAGCTACAGTGTAACAAAAATTTCATCAACTTGTTTAACTCTAAAAAGGATATTTATTTTGATTTTTAAAAATTCTTGTAAGGTGTATGTTGCTTATTACTATTGAAAGGTGTTGTGAAAACAAACATGTAAGTAAAGACTTCTTGGAAGACAATATATTTTCAATTGTCTAGAGATATATTGAATCTCTTTGACCTGAGAAGTCAGCCAAGTTTAAAATAATTAATTTTTAATTTTTTGAGCAAGTAAAATGTTCCATAGTAAAAGAGGTCTGTACTGTTAAAAAATACTGTTAAAAATCATTACTTTTTTTCATATTCACATGTTCCTAAGTAAACTAAATAAATAATGAATTACAAAGATATTGAAAATGTTCCATTTTCTAAGCATAGAGGATATGTTTTCAATGGACAAAACATGCATGCCTTTATGTTGTTTTCCATTTGAGAGACATAAGAGTTATCTAGAAGGAAAACAAATACTTTACCATACAATTCTGTGGTTTATAATTAAGACATTTCATTAATTTTTAAGATGCACATCTGAGATAGATGGAATTTTAAAATTGGCATGTCGTAACCACATGGCATTTTTTCTAGTGAGTGATACGTATAATAAGAAAGTTCTAAGTGTCTTAAAGGTGATGACATCTCAGAGGCAATGAAATAGAAAATATATAAAAATGTTAGGACATTGGTTAATATTTAGCACCAAAAACTATTCAAGGGTGACTTGCAAAAAGAAGATACACAATTCTTTATCCTTCTTTGTTTTGTGGGGGAGGGTGTGAGTACCAGGGATTGAACTCGGGAACAGAGCCACATCCTCAGCCGCATTTTATATTTTATTTAGAGACAGGGTCTCACTGAGTTGATTAGTGCCTCACTATTGCTGAGGCTGGCTTTGAATTTGAGATCCTCTTGTCTCAGCCTCCAGAGCTTCTGGGATTATAGTCGTGTGCCACTACATTTAACTTCTAAATCCTTCTGTCTAAACTATAATTCTTTATTCAGAAGATTCCTATATAGATCTGTCTCCTCATGTAAAACAAATGGAAGGCCAGTGTTCATATACATGAATACATTTTTTTTTTTTTTTGAAAAGGATTTGAGGGAAAGAAACTTCTTGGTTCTTTTTCATGGAGAACACATGGCAGGCAGTTAATGCATTTGAGGTTAATTTGTTCAGAAAACATGAACAGAATTAATGAAATATGGATTATTTTTCTTTCTTTCTCCTATTTTTGAAAGCTTGTAGGTCCACTCATACTTTTCTTCAAGACATCCTTACGTTGAATTTTGATGATTCATAGTTGTTATTGTTTTATAAGAATGTGTTTGATAGCATTTATTCTCTGTGTACACAGCTTATGTGGGAAAGTAGCTCCATGATGTATCTTGGCTAGGAAGCCTGTGAAAGGACTTTTTCCATTTGATACTGAGGACAGGTTTCATAGGAAACTCAACCATATGTAGGTTACATACCGTTTTCCCCCAGGAGGACTTAAGCGTTGCTTATCCAAGTGTGGTTGTAGGGCCTGGAGCTTGTTTGAAATGCAGACTGGTGCTGTTGTGAATCTGTGGGAAGCACCAGACAACATAGGTGACTCTCAGACTTGAGGGTATTACCAGGATTGCTGGACTAGTACAAAGTTTCTGATTCAGTAGTCTGGGTCAGAGCCTGAGAATTTTAATTTTAACAAGTTATCACATGATACTCATGCTGCTGGTACAGGGGCCATACATTGAGAACCATTATACTAGAGTGTCCTCATTGTACATTTCTCTCTTCTTTCCTAATTTCTTACTCCTTCAAATAGCTTTTTGAAAACAGAGTATCATATTCTTCAAATTGATTGAAGGGGGAAAAAGCATATGTTTTTGCGATGACCACACGAAGATTGATTTTCAGCATCTAATTTCAGAGCAAAAATCTATTTAAAGCTTGTTTTTAAGTCTTATCTATAGGTGTCTCTTTCTCTTCTTTTTATAAGTATTCTTTTTAATGTTTAAAAAACTTTTTAATGTAGATAGCATGTTCTTATGGTTCAAAAGTTAAAATGACACCAGCATGCTTGGGAAAATCTGATTTCCAATGGCTTTGTCGCCCCCTTCACCCCTCTTTCTTAGATAACCTCCTTCCTCCTTTAATTTATTTCCCATAGATGCCAATTGTTTCCTTTTATAGTTGGAGAAATGCCAGTGTACTATATTCTTTTTATATAAACTGTAGCATAATATGAAACTAATTTTGTCCCATGGCTTTTTCTTTATATGTGCTTGATATCTTTTTCTATTAGTATATATTTAGAAAGAATATAATCTTTGTTTATAGAAAACAATTAAAAAAAAAACCAGCTGCGTTTAAACAGCATCTATTAAGTGCTTTGTTTACTTAACCAGGGCCCCTTGTGGGTATTTGGGTCTTCTCTAGGTTTATTACAGACCATACTGGGGTGAAACAGCTTGTATACATATCATTTTACATGTGCAGGTACATCAGTGGGATACATTTCTAGAAGTGGGATCGCTGTGCCAGTGGGCAGGGCATTTATGATTTTGTTAACTACTTCCTTTCTTAAGAGTTGCACCATTTTAAACTCCCAAAAGTACAGTTGCTCCTCCTCATCCATGGAGGATTGGTTTGAGCACCCCTTTGTGGATACTGAAATTCAAGGATACTTGAGTCTATTATATAAAAAGCATAATATTTTTGTATAACCTATGCACATCTGCCGCATACATTTAAATCATTTTAAGATTGCTTACAAAACCTAATACAATATTAATGCCATGTAAATAGTTGTTACACTGAATTGTTTAAGGACTAATGAAAAGGAAAAAAGTTGGTATGTGTTCCGTAGGACAATTTAAAAAAAAAATAATTTCACCTGTGATTGTCGAATCCAGTCTAAATACCACAGATACAAGAGGGCAGATTGCAGTATATGAGAGAGTTCCTGTTTTTCTGAGGCCTTTCCAATGTACTGTGTCTTTACAACCCTTGAATTTGTTAACAGTTTGAAGTATGAGAATTATCAATATAGAGTCGTTTTAATGTGCATTACTATTATTATTAATGAGGCTGAGCTTTTATGCTTAAAAACTAGTTGTATTTCTTTTCCTGTAAACTCTGTTCATGTGTTTTTTTTTCACATTTTTGTTTTGAATTGCGTTTTCCCCCTTATCAATTTCTAGAAATTTATAAATTGTAGATATTAGCCCTGTGTGATATAAATTGTAGTTTTTCCCCAAATTTTCACTTATTTTTTATTGACCTTCACATATTTTGATATACAGAAGTCTTACATTTTTTTCTTTGAATTTTATTGTTTATATTACTCATTATGGTATTTTTAAAAAAATTTTCTTTATTTCTACGTGGTGCTGAGGATTGAACCCAGTGCCTCACAAGTGCTAGGCAAGCGCTTTACCACTGGGCTACAGCCCCAGCATAGGTATCTGGATTTTAAGTTACTGTAAGGCCTCCAAGATTTTTAGAATTTGCCCATGGTTTCTTTTAGTACTTTTATGGTATCACTTTTACATGTAAATGTTCAAACTAGGATTTATTCTGGTGTTTGAAATGATGCATAGGTTCAACTTTATCTTTTTCTGTGTGCCTGTTATTTTCACCTGTTGATTTCAGAACCCTTCTTTGAATATCCTTTGGTATTGTTAACTTTTGGATGTATTAGGGTGTCTCTGTGGTTTGTATTCTATTAGTCTTTTTCTTCATATACCAGCGTCACATTATTCGTTTTGTAAAAGTTTTAACATCTTTTAAAACTAGTTTCCCCTTGTTGCTTTTCATATTCCTGGGAATTCTTGCTTGCTTATTTTTCTATGAGTACTTTTGATGTATTTAGTGCCAGAAAAACAAAAATCTAAATGAAATAAACATCAGATTAAATGTATACATTTAAAATCTATTTAACTTCTCCAAACTTTTTTTTTTCTTTTTTTCAGGTTCTTAATAAAGGTGCTAAGAAAGAATGTAAGACAGAAAAATAATTAAATATTTTCATTGTGATGTTTTATGATTTTACATTTTAAAAATTCTTTAATTTTTATTATTTTTATTCTGCTTCCTTAAGTTGTAAAAGGGATATTGTTTTAGGAGTGTTTGAGTTCATAGAACCTGTGGGTGGTAAGGTGGATGCCAATAATCTGGGCTGTCTGAATGATGATGTTTGTCTTTCCCTATCTCTTTGACTCTAATATTTTAATTTCTATTATCTTGTCATTTTAAAGTGTGGTTCTGAGAAGGAGATCCTGTATGACAACTGCTTGCAACATTCAATGAATTCTTTCCTCTTAAATAGGAAGTTGAAAAGACTTGAAGTAATTTTGGTGATATAGAGGCACTTGTTTATCTTAAAAGTTTGTTGTGATTTTTTATTATAATAATTAGAAAAATCTCTACCCATAAAAACAACATAATGACAAAAGTAAGCCCTCAATTTTTGCACAAAGAAATGGCCACCATTAACTCACTTTTGGAAACTTATTGATGGATATGAAAGTATATAGAAGACTTCAAATAAACAGCAGTTTCTCTCTGTATGAAGCTATGTGGTCATTTTTAATGAGTTTTATATATCTCTATTTGTGAGTTGAAACTGATGTGCATAATCATGGGTGATCATTTTACTGGCTGCCTAGTTTTATTTTTTTAATTTTTTTTATTCATCAGTAGATCATTATTTATATATTCGGTGCTGAGAATCAAACCCTATTCTTCACAGGTGCCAGGCAAGTGCTTTACCACTGAGGTACAACCCCAGCCCTGGCTTCCTAGTTTTCCATCATTTAGAGGCATCATACTTTATCTGTCTACTCCTTTGATAACCATTTAGATTGTTACTTGTTTTTCTTTCTTGTGAATAATTGTATGTTGATGATAGTATACTTATTCATTTATCTTCTTAGAGGCATAACTGTCAGGTCAAACATTATATATATATTAAATATGATAAATATGACTAAGCTGTTATCTGTAAAATGTCCATGAGAATCTTTAATGTCCATGAAAATCTTATTTTCAAAACCCTTCCTCACACCAAGTTTTGTTAATCTTTTTAATCTTTGCTAAACCAATAGGTAAGAAAAAGTACATTTTTGAGATAACATGTTTTTAATTGGTACTGGGGATCTAACCCAGGGGCAGTTCACCAGTAAATTAGATCCCCATGACCTTTTATTTTATTTTATTTTATTTTATTTTTTTATTTTGAGACAGGGCCTTGCTAAGTCTCTGAGGCTGTTCTTCAACTTGTGATCCTCCTGCCTCAGTCTCTTGAGGTTCTTGGATAACAGGTGTGTTCCACTGTACTCAACTATTGAAGGAAACCTTGTGTTACTTAAAGATTTCTTTCATTCTGTATTTTTATTAACAGAGAATTCTCTCCTTAAGAGCATACTTGTGATTCTTATGTGTCAGATATTCTTAGGCTTAAATGTGATTAAAATATTTAAATATATTGAGTTGTGTGTACGTCATTTGCCTTGATTTTAACTCATTATTAATGTTTGAAAACTTCAGGGTTGGGGATGTGGCTCAAGTGGAAGTGTGCTAGCCTGGCATGTATGAGGCACTGGATTCAATTCTCAGCACCACATAAAAATAAAATAAAGATATTGTGTCCACCTAAAAAGTAAATATTAAAAAAAATTGAAAACTTGATCAACCAGTTATAATTGTTTTGAATACAAAATGTTT